>NC_141151.1:55250630-55558630 GCF_053477565.2 Lygodium microphyllum
CAACACTCCCCCTCAAGCTCAACTCTATCTTTCCAACTCCAAGTAAGCTTTGGAAATTTTGAAGCTTCTCTGCACCTAATGCCTTTGTAAAAATGCTAGCTATCTGATTCTATGTGCTAACATATACCAAGTCAATCTCTCGTACAAGCACCTTCTCTCTCACAAAGTGGTAGTACACCTCAATGTGTTTTTGTCCTAGCATGGAATAGTGGGTTCCTAGCAAGCTGTATGCTTCTCATGAAGCTTCTTTGCACCCAATGCCTTTGTAAAAATGTTAGCTATATGATCCTATGTGCTAATATATACCAAGTCAATCTCTCCTGCAAGTACCTTCTCTCTCACAAAGTGGTAGTGTACCTCAATGTGTTTTGTCCTAGCATGGAACAGTGTGTTCCTAGCAAGCTGTATACTACTCATGTTGTCACAATGAATGACAACTGGACCATCTCCCGGCATATCCAAATCACCTTATAAATTTTGCAGCCATACCACCTCACATGCTGCCATAGCAGCACCTCTATACTCAGCCTCTGTACTCAATACAACAACTGTAGGTTTCTTTTTGCTGCTCCATGTAAATGTTGCACTACCAAGGGAAAACATGAAGCCGTTGGTAGATCTTTTGTTTGACATGCTACCAGCCCAATTTGCATCTGTGTATCCAAGTATCTATATATCCTTACCTGCCTCATAAAAAAGTCCATAATGTAAAGTGGACTTCACATACCTCAATATGCATCTAACTACATCCAAATGAGGCTTTCTAGGCATTTGCATAAACTGACTAACAAGGCCAACAACATAGCTCAAGTCTAGTCTTGTGATAGTCATGTAAATCAAACTCCCTACTATCCTCTTGAACATAGTAGGGTCTTCTATCTCATCCCCAATGTCAGCACACTCAACTTCACATTTCACTCCAATGGTACTGAAAGAGGCTTACATGCTGTCATACCATACTTGGATAACATATCCGAGCCATATTGCCTTTGGGATAACCGTATACCATCATCACATCTCATCATCCCAATACTAAGAAAGTCCTTAACTTCAACAATCCCAAATCCTTCATCATGTAATCCCATATTGCCTTTGGGATAACCGTATACCATCACATCTCAAACTTCTTCTTCGAGAAGTCCTTAACTTCAACAATCCCATTGTCACTGTCACCTATAATGTTCAAGTCATCCACATAGATGACTATGATGACCAAACGTGCATCACCCCTTCTCACATAAAGTGAGCGATTAACACATCAAAAATATAAAAGCCAATATTGACAAGATACTCTTCAATCTTGTCAGACCATGCTCTAGGTGCTTTCTTTAGCCCATAGAGCGCATTCTTTAACCTGCACACATATGTGGGATGCTCTAAATACTCATAACTTGCTAGGTGCTCCATATACACCTCTTCTTGTAATTCACCATGCAAGAAGGGATTCTCAATGTCCATTTGTTGCAAACTCTAACCTTTGGCTATTGCCAAGGAAATCATGCATCTAACAGTTGCCATCCTAGCAAACTGGACCGAATGTCTCTTCATAATCTATGCCATATGTTGAGCATAGCCTTTTGCAACCAACCTAGTCTTGTACTTGCTAATCGAACCATCTACATTATGCTTGACTTTGTAAACCCACTTACAGACAATAGATTTCTTGCCCTTAGGCAAGGATACCGAATCCCAAGTTTTATTGGCTTCTAATGCAGCCATCTCCTCATCCATTACTGCATCCCAATGAGCATGACCAACGGCATCCTCAAAAGAAGTGGGCTCAACATCCTCAATATAAGCATAATGGTGAGATTCATAACCTTTAAAACCAAATCTTTTAATAGGGTATCTGACCCTGCTAGACCTATGTACCACTAGATCACTTAGTGGAGCCTTTACATTACTATGTGCTCTCCATATACCTGGTGTCTTGACTGAAAGAATACCAAGCTCATCATCCAAACTCTTTGAACCACTAGAATCTCCATCAAATCCCAAATGATTAGTAGATGCATTATTACCATCCAACAATTTCTTCTTTCCTTTTTCTTTACTTGTAACACTTGTAGATCCACCTGAAGATGTGGGGCTACTCTTTAGTCTCCCAAACCAAGAGCTAACTGTAGATGTAGTACCAAATGATATTTTTGGTCCATTAAGACTCCGTGATTCTTGCTTTTCTTTCTGCACATAGGTATCATATTCATTATCATCATCTATACATCACCAACATGTGCATACCAACTACTCATCTCATCAAAATAGCATCCATGCTTACTTTGAACTCACCTGTGAGAGGGTTATAACAACGATACCCTTTTTGCTCTAAAGAGTATCTAATAAAAATATAGTTTTCAGCCTTCAGATCAGCTTCTTTCACAACTCATCTGGCACATGAACATATGCAATACAACCAAACACTTTTAAGTGTGACACATCGAGCCTCTTGCTTGTAAAGTACTCTTCGAGGATCATCCCATGAACTGCAGATGTTGGAGTTCTCTTCATAATATAGATATCCGTATGTTTTGGCATATTTTTTTCAACCATCAAAGCCCGTGAAACTTCTGCAATATGCTTATTGTTTCTTTCTGCAACCCCATTTTGTTGTGGGATATACCTGCACAAGTAAACTGTCTCTTCATCCCTTGAGACCTCAAGAAGCCATTAAACTCATTAGAGAGATACTCTCCCCATTCATCTGATCTCAAGCACTTAACTTTCAAGCTTGTTTCTGTTTCAACTGCTACCTTGAAAGATTTGAAGTGCTCAAATACATTACTTTTTTCCTTCATAAATATATCCATAGCTTCCTTGAACAATCATCAATAAATGTGACAAAGTATTTGTTGCCACCAAGAGATACATTCTGTGTAGATCCCCAAACATCTATATGCCCAACATCAAGTATATTTTTGCTCATATCTCTATCATGCAAAAAGGGTTGTCTTGCCTGCTTACCAAATTGACATGCTTCACACACTTTATGAAATTCTGCAAGTCTAAAAGAAGGCAACCCTATAACTAATCCTTTGGACTCAGCCTTTGCACATTTACATGTCCAATACATTTATGCCTTATTTCAATGTCTGCAACCACTCATTTTCCTTTAGCATACATAGTAGTATTCATTGCAAGAATTTCAGCATATAAAGTGAAGATGCGGCCAACTCTACTTCCTTTTGTGACCAACTTGCACTTATCATTAAAGTCTTATACCAAACAACCTTTTGCATTGAATCAAACTTGTAACCCTTGCTCTACTATTTGGCCAATAGATACTAAATTCTTTGTGATTGATGGCACATGTAATACATCTATTAGACTCTTTGTTTGGCCGTCATGCAAGGATAAGGGAACCTTTCCAATATGTGAAATTGGGTGGCATGAATCATCACCCGTCTACACATAACCTGGATTTTGTAGGTCATGCATCTCTCCAAACCATTCAATATGACTATTCATATGATTAGATGCACCTGAATCAACATACCATACATCATCATGTGTCCCATTTCTTATAACTGTATTCAACATATGTTGCATAACAAACATACGCTCATTTTTGTCTTCAATCTGTCGTGAAGATGATACATAGTTTTCTTACTACAATTTATCACTACGGATATCATCCTTCTTAGCATAACAATGGGCTACAATATGACATGTTTTGCCAAAATAATGGATCTATTCTGCCATCCATCTCTTCCTCTAGAGCTCTCCCTAGCTCTAAAGTTTCCTCGGCCTCCTAAAACTTGCATTTTACCAAATTGTTGATTGAACCTTTTTTGTTGGTTATTTCCACCACATCCCATATCACGGCCTCTCAAAGAGGATCTACCATGTCCCCTTCTTGAATTCACAAAAATGATATAAAACAACAAGCAAGTCTTCTACAACCTTTCAACAAGTGCAAAGCAATATACTAAGCAACCTTTTTTATTGATTGCTCAACAATACATGTAATCCATAACTTGTTTGCAGATAAATATTATGTTTGCTTCCTTGCTTCCTAACAAACACCTCAGCAATTACAAATTCATAATCTGTAACTTGTGCACCCACTTTCAATTAACACAACCAAAATTGCAATATACCCTGAAATTGTTGTCCGCAACCTTGTGACTCCAAAACGGGGCTTGAAATGGCCTCAAAATATACAGGGCTTTGCTTGCATACCAAATCTCACAGCAATTTGAGATTTTCACTCTACCCTACTTCCGGTGCCTTCACATGCACTATCCAAGAGAGAAAGAGTGGAAGAATAGGAGAGCTTCTTACCCGTTGCTTGCTTGCTCAAACCTTGCTTCTTCTCCTTCACGTCAGCCTTCAAAAGAAGCCTCTCTCAATAGTACCACTCTGATACCATGTCAAGAATCATGTGGTAGGGAGACTTGCTTGGGTTGCTACACCAAACACACATTGTATACTCAAGAGGAAGCTCACTCAAGAACACAAGAAGAGAGATGGAGGCCAAAAACGTATTTTTGCTAGTTTTTTTCTTCTTCACACACAATGCAATGTACAATAAGTATAGATAAGATACAACATAAAGGAAAGTGGTCTACTAAGTCAAACAGTGCATAATTGACTACACTAGTTGAGTAGCGCTATATCTATGCCAGCTCTAGGTAGGTGTAATAAATAATGACCACCAACATGCTAAGTGTAGATGTGTAGACCCATCTAGTCAGGTGGTCCATCATCAATGTCTGCATGTGTTGAACTTTCCATCTCAACAACAAAGGCACAATCAGATGACACTAGAAATATCAATAGCAACCTAACGTAGGAATGCAAATGAAAGAAGAAGTCAGCTCTAGGTAGGTGTAATAAATAATGACCACCAACATGCTAAGTGTAGATATGTAGACCCATCTAGTCAGGTGGTCCATGATCAATTTCTGCATGTGTTGAGCTTTCCATCTCAACAACAAAGGCACAATCGGATGATACTAGAAATATCAATAGCAACCTAACGTAGGAATGCAAATGAAAGAAGAAGCCAATCAATGAGTTAATTGTGAATAACAGTTAGTGGAAGTAATGTATTAAAGAATGAAAGGAATCTCAGAATGAAAACCTAGGTGAGGTTTATCTATTAGAAGATTACTAAAGGCAAGTACATTTGAAAACACTTTGAGCGATCCAAAGTTCAAGGTTGTAAAGGAGAAGGTGATTGAATCCACATTGAAAGATATGTCAAACGAGTTCTTAGGTATGGATGCACAATCCATTTGTGACACGGCCGGTATTAGTACAATGACTCACTCAAAAATATTCAAGGGTGTGAATACTAGGTTTGGTCGTGTGCTAGAGAAATAAAATCATGCCTCTTCCTAGACCTTCAAAGTTAATAGAGACCCAACAATAACCTAATACAAAGGTTTTGGAGTTGATAGAAGATCCCATGCATGTTCAAGGTGTGGAAATACTAAAGATTGGGACCAAAAATGCATATGAGGTGAAGTTTATCAAACTCAATAATTATTATCTAGATCTATACAAGGTGTAGAGGGCAATGGTAATCTACTACAATATGTCTATTGAGGAATGTAATGATAAACTATAGTTTGTCATAAATTAGATAAAAGTGAGGTTGTCAAAGGAGTAAAATTTGAAAGAGTTAGTGCAACTTTGATGAATATAGATTTAGAATTCAACAAGAGCAACCTAGGGAACTTTAGTGTTCAATTAGAGCACTATGCGTGGTGGCTCGCTTCATTTGAGGTTCTACAACTGTTTTTTATGCACACAAGCATTCCAAACATCATCCATTGTCAAGAGCATATTGAGATTCTCTCAATTGAAGGGTAAAGTTAATAATTGGGAAAATGGTATCTTGCAAGAGACTTGAAAGCTTTTAAATGCATGTGTGCAATCTCTAATGGTACAAATGCAAAGCATCCTTTCCTATATTGCTTGACAGAGAGGGTGGAAGGAAAGGACATGAAGAAGAACTAGCAAAGGGTGATAAGTGTTGCACACCGATATGTGATAAATAAGATCCCACTTGGAAATCCATCTTCAATATTCCATTGGATCATGTTCATATTTGTTCATTGCATGCTTTTTATGGAGAAAATTTTGTATGAGATATTTTCTTTGCTTACAGGATGCAACCTAAAAAAGAAGCCGTTGTAACATGTAGGAATGTGGCGTGATTGGTATTAGAAATTGAGCTACACAAGCATTAAGTGATGATTGAAAAAGATGATAAGAGATCAAGCAAAAATGGTAACTTACCAAAGAAGCCTTGCTTTGGAGGAGCAAGGCTAGGAAGTTTCTTTCAATGCCCATAGATGAGGAATGAAATGTCATAGTTCATAGGCTGGAATATTACGATGGGTGAAAAAAGTTGCATACTACACTTCTTTATCAAAGTAATGGGGGTAAAACAAGGTTGGCCAAAGCTAAGGTTTGGATTAGTCTCAAAAATGGGAAAGATGGTATTTGATAATGGAGATAAGCAAAAGTTTATCAATATCGTGCATAGCTTCTACGAAAACATGGTGGAAGCATGGGACAAAAGTTCCATCACATACTACATGGTACGTATTAAGTCAATATTTTAAAAGTGTATGATTTTTATAAATTATTAAGCATATTTTTACTCATGTGTGATATGTCCCTTTGTAGCATATCCTTGAGGCGCATAAGCCATACTTTGCAAAAAAGGAAAGTATCGGAGTTTGGTCTAAGGAAGGGATGGAAAATTCACATTGGATAGCATGTGGTGCATACCAAAGAAAAACCAATCATGGCAAAGGGGTATGGTAACAATCCAATATTCAAATTGCTATCTCAGTGGTATAGGATCATAGTAGTGAATGAAGCTCAACTCTCATAGAAAAGAGAAAATGAAAGTATTGATGAATCGGCTCTGTAAACGTGATTGAACCACTTTATCACTAAAAGAATGCGTTATGATGCCTCAAATTCCAAACAAAACCATGTTAAGTGGCTAGAAAAAAGGCTTCGAGAAATGCAATAAATGGTTTTGAAAAGAGCTAAGATAGTAAGATGAAGAATGTATTCAGTGTGAATGCAATTCATTATTTAAGAGAGAAAGAGAGAATATGTCTATATGAATGAGTCTTAAAGTTTAAGCACTATATATGAGGGTTTCACTTTCTATCTTATTTATTGAGATTTCAAATCTCTTGCTATGTAGGAAAGATGGCTAGGTCTAAGGTAGCCATGAAGATGCTTCTCCTCAGAGCCCTATATCATATTCAGCTTCATGGAGCACCTAGTAACTCAGATACAATCTTGGACAATGGTACTTCATAGCCTACAAATGGACCCCACCCCCTTCTCAACCTAACTCAGCTTCCTCAAGTTGCCCTAAGAGGGGTTCTCCTCAACATCCCACAAGAAATGCAAGTGGAAGCCAGATACAGTGGCCTTGAGAAAAATCATGAAGTATTAGCACTCCTTTGATCTCGTCATTCTGAATGTGAGTTTCTCAAGACTTGTTTGCAAGATTGTGCAAGACCTCTATTGCATAGTAATTAAGAGGTTATTTTTGGCATGGGGACAAGATAGACTCCATTACTTCACAAAAGAATGTCTTCATGCTGTACAATGTATTGGAGAGGCCTTTTTGGTAGACTTGATTATTGATGCTTAGCATTGTGTAATACATGCAAAGTACTCTCATTTCAAAATATATAAATGTGATATGTACTTGATTCAATTAGTTAAAGTAAATTTGTTTTGTTTTGTTTCTTGAAATAGATTATGCTTATTTTTTGTTTAATGTACACGTGCATCAAAAGTAGTAATAGGTTTGTATACAAGTTACGTTCTTATCTATGCATGATGTGAGTATATGTACTACATGTTGATATAATTAAATCAAATTATGTTAACATATGTGAATGCACACATTATCATAACACGTACACAAACCACATACTTATTCAATGAATATTGATTTATAGGGACAAAACAAAATGCCTTATATGCATTAAGGAAAATACATGTGATGTCTGATAATGATGGTAAATACAAAGAGCCAATAATCAACAAGAACTCTCATTTTTTCCTTGACTTTTTCATTGGGAGAGAGAAGAAGCTAGCTATTGATGAAAATAGAAGTTCCTTTCTTGCCGTTGAATCTCAGCTTGACAATGTCTATCAGGAAATAATGGATCTATTTCAATGCTCTTTGGCATACAGTGAACACCCGATCCCTAATTAACCAAGATTAAAAAACCATCACTTATCAGTGGCTCCCAGTAAATGCACCACCTGTCGGGACCTAAAATGGCCTGACACTAGCTCTAGGGCTCTAGCCAAGCCTCCTATGCTCACCGAACCATCCTCATGGCCTTGCAACCAGGAGCATATGGAGGCTGTACACGGTTCTAAAGAAATTGCGTGTTTGTATCAATTTGTAGTCCAATGGTTTTTCCCTTCCCAACTTCAAAATAGAGGGAGTATCCAAACATATAAATGATCAACACCTCAATTCACGAACACGAAGAGCTCCCTCCAACAGAGTGTTGTGGCTCCTATGGCTCTCCTACACCCCTTGAGGATTGGCCTTAAGATGTATCGTATTACACATAGAATACGAACATAGTAGAGTCTTCTCATAATATAAACGTAATGATCCATGAGACTATATGTATTCCTCACTTGATTCGTTTTCCAAGATATCGCACTATCCTATAGCAAAGGAAATTCTTACACTCTCAATATTGGTTGTCACCTAGATATACAATTTCAATGTATCCATGAATTTATCTTTTAATACTATATTTAGATTGTATATGCAAAGTGTATGACACTCTATGCTCAACTTAACTAAAAACCAACCAACATGAAGTGCACAAACAATATTTTCATGATTTCTTTCTACTTGCATCATGCTGCATTGCTAAGAAACATCACTAGGCTAACCCGTGCTACTAAATCCCTTAAAACTTATATAGATTATAGTCTATATGCTAACATATACAAAGAAATTGGCAACCTAATCAAATTTATTTTCATTTCAATCCCACACCCCCTAACTTTTTTTCTTTTGCTTTGCTTCCATAAATGTAGGGAGTTTTTTGACAATTTTCCATAGAAACAAGCTCTAAATATGCACTATAATACATAAATAAAAGCAAACTAAGGCAAACCCTCATGCTTTATCTTCGTTACACAAGTATATTCGTTCTCCTAATTTTTTGTCATTTTTAACATGCAAAAACTATTTTTTCTTAATTTTCTCCTTCATTTGACTATTTTTCATGATTTTTTTCATATATTTCAATATAAATTACATTTTTTAAGTTTTCTTATTTGTATGACTTATGTGAAGTATAATCCATTAGCATATTCATTTTCATGCCATGTGAACATCATCCGATCAAACATAAAGACCACCATTTTCCATTAAATCTCGTGTTTCGAATTTTGTGGTTTTATTATTTTTTATATACGAGAAGGAAAATGAATGAATTTTTGAAATTTTAAATATCAAAAAAAAATATTTTGATCATTTACAATCATTTTTCCATCATATGCACTAATGATTCGTCATAAAAATTAAATAAGAGTAAAAAATATACATACATATATCTTGTATTTCGAGAAACTAGAGCTGTTGATGCATCCAAATCACCCAATCTACGTGCTATTATGCTTTCAAACCATCATCCATCCTCGATTCGTCAAATCAACCCTTGCTCTCTCTCTCTCTCTCATATGTAGACATATGAACACGGAACAAGGAGGAGAGAGAAATGTTGAAATTGTATCTTTTCATTCACTATGCCATTTTTTGCAATTTTTTGAGCAATGGCTGGCGAAGAATTGAGGAACTCATAGCCCCGTAGGATGGAGAAGATCTCAATAGTTAGAAAAAATAATTTTTACGGGACAAAAGGGGCATCGAAAAAACGCCCCCTGTCCTCCCCCCCATCTCATGAATTTTTCATGAGATTTAGCCTCTTAATCATACTTAACCACTAACTCCCAACTTAATCTGTTCAACTTTGGATGTTCGCACTTGACTATAAGTGGTTTTGGCTTGGATGGAGGGGCTAACAACCTCAGAATCAGGATCAACTACTTTCTGGTATCAAAATCTCTTAGCTTGGCCTCCATCACATGCTTTCTGGCTCCATATCTAGTAGCTGCTTCATAACGCTAAACCTTGCAGCTATTAAATGGGGGGTCAAACAAACTCCGATTGACGAAAGAAACTTGCCTTGGATTCTTGGCATCAAAGTGCATCTAGGAAAACTCCAACTCCCTAATCTATGGACTGTTTCATTTTGCATCAAAACCATCTCTTTTACAGGTCTTGGATTACTTTTGTGCTTGTATCTCAGCTTTAGAATTTGCTCTCAGTATATTTATAACATATAATTATAGTTAGAGTAATTAGTGCACTTTTTTTGTGTGTGTATATAGACACACAAACTTGTTGATTTTCCCTCTTGATGTACCTCCACCATGTATGAGCAAAGTCCTCAAGGTGAAGTGTAGCAAATTGAATCTTTTAGTCATTTGACCTAGAAAAATATCAAAACAAGACTATAACTTTGAAGTCCACTCCTCCAAATCAGCCACCACTGATGATGAATGGCCATTATATTTGGTTAACATAGTCTTATTACGGAGTTCCCTCTTAATAAAGCCTTGCTATCCAGTAGTTACTTGGGATTACATGTCTATATAACTACCATTGGGGTTTGAAAGATTAGAGGTACTCCTCTGATAGTTGGTTTGAAACTTGCCTGGAGGAATCAGTGGCTGGTTTCTAGTGGTTTGAGGAGGATTTGACCCATAAATGTTCAAAATAGTCTCATTAGCTCTAAAAGAAGTCCCTCCAACATCATCAGTGCTATGTGATATCCCTTTCTTTCCAATAATACCTGGTTGAGGATTATTATTTAATGGCTTAAAATACTACTTACCTCTACTCTCTTTGTATGCCATTTGTGTTGCCATAAGGATCATAGAGATCTGAGTGCTACGTTTTGTCAAAGAGAGAACTAGAGAGAGAGAGAAAGAGGAGAGAGAAGACTGCAGAAGAGAGAGTAAGAGAGTGACGAGGAGAGAGAAAGACTAGAATTGGATAGAAAAAGACAGGAAAGAGAAAGAAGCCATAGAAGCTGTGAGCAAGATGGGAGAGAAGGATAGTAATTGTATTAATGTGCCAAAAGATATGAAAAATTACATGTCCTCTCCTTTTATACCAATGTCATTGTGACATGGCATAACATCAATATTATTTTTACACTAAATCCTTATCCTTCCCAGCTTCTTACAATCCATCACTTCCCAAAGTTTTTGCCCTCAAAAACAAACTTGAAAGACTAGAAAAGGATGGATAAAACAAAGTTCTACTCTATTTTCATAGCTTTACAAATGGGAAAATGAATGAAAAATGACCAACATATGGACTAAAATGGAAGAACAAGAGTAGGCCTCAGCTACATACATGATCTAGAATACTTCCAAAGTATATGGAGCCATAAAATCTTCAACAGATAATCTCAAAATGAAGTAGACAGCTTGCTGTGTAAACAGACCTTGCTGGACAAAATCTGTCATAACTTCTAGTAGAAGTGTCCAAATGGGGCGTGCCATATATCAAAACGTAGCTCTTGAAGAGTACTTTAAGGACATGTAGATGGCTTAATTCTAAAAATTAGGCACAATAAAAACTGTTCTAAAATAGCGTGCTATCTTGATCTAGTCTGCACCAAAACTAGCTCCATAATCAATAGGCTTCAGCCACTAATGTATCCCTTAAGAAAGGAAACTCATCCAATATAGAATCAGGCCTCCAACAAGCTTCCTCAGGTGGTAAACCTCTCCATTTGATCAAATATTCCATGATAGAATGAGATCGAAACTTCTTCTCATGTTGACCTATAATAGCCTCTGGGATGTACTGAATAAGACCTTCTTCATCAATAGGTGGCAGCTCATCAATTATATCAACTAGATCACCATAGAAAGGCTTGAGGTGACTAACATGAAAGACATTATGAATATTTGTGGAAGAAGGGTGCTCTAATCTATATGCCAAGTCTCCAATGCACTTTAGGATCCGGTAGGGGCCATAAAATTTGTGATCAAGCTTATTACTAGATCCATCTTTTAATGTAGACTACCTAGACTTGGGCACCTTTAGTAAGACCAACTTTCCTTCTTGGAACTCTAAAGGCCGCCTCTTCTCATCAACATACATCTTTATTTGGTCTTGAGCTTTCCTAAGATTCATCTTACATTGCTGAAGAAGGGTTTGCATTCTTTCCAACTCTTCCTTCCCATGAGGATTGATCCTTTCATTAAAGATGAATGTGGGTAAGGGCACCTTGTAGCCATACATAGCCTCAAAGGGCGAAACTCCAATACTAGCATGGGTAGAGTTGTTGTAAGCAAACTCAGCCAAGTGTAACCAAGAATCCCATGAATTTTGGACATCATAGCAGAAATGGCGAAGATAAGTCTCCAACCATTTATTAACTCTTTCTGTCTGTCCATCAGTTTGTGGATGATAGGCTGTAGATGGAGCCAATTTAGTGCCCATAGACGTAAATACCGCCTGCCAAAAGTTACTCATGAACTTTGAGCTCTATCATGAACAATCACTTGCGGTAATCCATGTAGTCTAAAAATTTGCTCCATAAACTGACTGGCCACTTGAGAGAGGTAGTAAGCTGGATCTTGGTTGGAATGAAATGGGCTGCCTTGGTGAGTCTATCTACCACCACATATATACTATTCCATCTCTTCTTGGTAGTAGGCAAGCCAATAATGAAATCCATAGTAATGTGAGTCCATTTACCTGTAGGAATAGGTAATGACTATAACAAACCTCCTAGCTCATGGGTAATGTCCTTATTCTGTTGACAAGGCATACACTTCATGACAAAGTCCTTGACATCTTTCCATAGTCCTTTCCAATAGAAGCTTTTGCTAATCCTATCATAGGTCTTGAAAACTCCGAGATGTCCAGCTAAAGGCTAAGATTGTAGTTCCTCCATAATTTTTCGTGTAAAAGAAGAGGTAGAAGGAATGACAATCTTACATTTCAACCAAATAAGGCAATTTTTAAATTGATAATGTGGGTTTTCTTCCATAAGACCTTGCTGTAATTTCTGAAAAAATGGTTGAATTCCTCATCCAAAAGATAAGCCTCCTGTAGTTCTTCAATCCAATCATTATGCAATTCGGTCATGGCTAAAACTTTGCAAGCCCACATATGAGAAATAGAATCAGCCACTATATTGTCTTTGTCCCTCATATGAGTGATGTCAAAATCATAATTCTGTAGTGTAGCTACCCACCGTCATTACTTAGGAGTAAGATTGGACTGAGTAAGGAAATACTTAAAAACCATGTGATCACTCTGGACTCTGAATCGACTACCATACAAGTAATGGTGCCATTTCTTAATTGCATGCAAGATAGCCAGCATCTCCCTGTCATAAACATTCATAGCCATTTCTTTATCTGTAAGCTCACGACTCTCAAAGGCAATCACTCCATGCTCCTGTAGCAAAATAGCCCCAATGCCATGGCCACTAGCATCACATTGTATGGTAAATTCTTTGGAGAAGTCTGGGCATACTAAGATAAGAGCAAAGGTAAGGAGTCCCTTTAACTGGTTGAAGCTACTATCTACAAGAGCATTCCAAAAGAAAGCCTCCTTCTTCAACCTGTCAGTCAAAGGAGCTACAATAGCCGCATAATGCTTGATGAATCGGTGATAGAATGAAGATAGACCGAGGAATCCTCTAAGAGAGGTAGTAATAGTGGGTGTTGGCCAATCTTTTATACATTGCACCTTCTTGGGATCAGCATGTATCCCTTTTTCATCGACAATATGTCCCAATTATTCCACTTTAGTTTGCAAGAAAGAACATTTCTTCTCCTTAGCAAAAAGCCTGTGATGTCTCAATACATAAAAAACCCTCCTCATATGTGCTAAGTGGTCTTGTAAAGTCTTACTGTAGATCAGAATGTCATCAAAGAACACCAAGACAAACTGAAAGAGGAAAGGCTGCACAATCTTATTCATCAGGCTCTGGAAGGTAGCTGGAGCACTTGTAAGCCCAAATGGCATCACTAAGAAATGATAGAGCCCTCGATTAGTCCTGAAAGAAGTCTTGACTTCATCACCCTCTCGCATGTGAATCTAATGATACCTTGATCTCAAATCAATATTCGTAAAGAATCGAGCCCCCTTGAGCTCATCAAGCAAATCATCAACCCTGGGTATCAGATACTTGTTCTTCATTGTGATCTTATTAAGATCCTTGCAGGCAATGCAAATTCTGAAAGATCCATCTTTCTTTTTGACTAATAAAACTGGAGATGCATACAGTGAAGAACTTGGTTCAATTAATCCCATCTCAAGAAGTTCCTTGATTTGCTTGGCTACTTCCTCTCGCTCACACTTAGACAATTTGTAACGTGGCTTATTGATTGTCTTTGACTTGGGCTCCAAATCAATAGGGTGATCTACTACTCTCTTGGGAGGCAATGAAGTAGGCACCTCAAACAAATCCTTATACTCCTCAAGAAGAGCTGTCAAGGTTGGATGGCTTGCTGAATTATTGGGCTAATCTTGCATCTCTTTATTCAAATGCAAAACAAAGATTTGTGAATGCCTCTTGTACTCCCTTTTGAGTTGTTGAATGGTGATAAGCTGAAAATTTGATCTACTAGGAATTCCCTGTAAATGGATGAGCTGTCCATTGAAGATAAACTCCATATACAACTGCAAGAAAACCATAGTGATCCTGCCAAATGTCATCAACTAATCACAACCGAGTACAATGTCTATAGGCCCCATTTCCAAAGTAATCAGGTTTACTTTTGCTTCAAAATTTTCAGCCGGCTGTAAAGAAACCTATGGGCAAATTTGTGTGCTGATTCCTTCTTCACCATTGGCCACTTGAACTCTAATGGGCTGCTGTAAATCTGTGGGAATACAATTCAGCTTGTCCATAATGGACTTATTCACAAAACTATGGGTATTTCCACTCTATCTATTAGAATGAACACAGCCTTTCCATGAATGTTACCCTTCATATGGAGTGTATTAGGGCTCTTAGAACCTGTCCAAGCATCCATGGAAATAGCACAACTAGTGGCAACAAGTGGCTCATGACAAGTCCCACCTAAATCAAAAGGAACACTTCCACTTGGATCAAAAGGAAAAGAGTCGGCTGGATCATAGAAATACTCTTGCCCAACTTCTTCCTCAAGATCTTCATTTTCAGCATTAAGTGCAATTGCATTAGCTTCATCCATCTTATCTTCAATATCCTCAAAGACTAACATACTTTGAAGCTTGGGTTTGACATTTTTGTAAACACACTTTGTGGCATGATCAGGTGTATACTTTTCCCCACACTTGAAACATAAGCCTTTCTCCTTTCTTTCTTTGTAGAGATCCATAGGAATAGACTTAGGATTCGTGTTGGCTGAAATGGATTTAGGCTTGATGTCCCCTTGTTTGAAGTCAACACTAGGACTATTTGCTATCCTGAAATTACTTTGAGGTCTAGAAGCATTGAACGAGGGATAAGTGGGCACCCTTAAGCTCCCATTTGGCACATGATTGCTACCATAAATGTTACCAACTTGCCCCTATTTAAAAACAGTCCTTGGCTATCCAAAACTAGGCTGAAATGAAGATTCTCTTCTATATTACCTTCCATAGTGCTCTGCAAGCTCAATAACCTTAAAGAGAGAAGTAGGGTTTTGTGCCATGACATCAGCCGATAAAGATGGCTCTAAACCATACATGTACTTGTGGAGCTTAGCCTCATCACTGATGCTTTCTACATACATGGTTAGGTTGAGAAATTGGTTAGTGTACTCTCTTACACTTAGGTCTCTTTGTTCCAAAAAATACAATCTCCGTGCCAATTTCTCTTTTTCAAGAGGGGAGACAAATACTTTAGCCATAAGTGCCTTGAAAGCTTCCCAATTCTCTACAAGTATGTTTTCCCTTACCTCCACCAAGTATGGGCAAATCCCTCCAAATGCAAAGAAGAAAAATGAATCTTCATGTCATCAGTTTTGGGAAATATGTCAAACTAAGATTCCATCTTAGAGGTCCACTTCTCTAAATTGGATGGTAAAGATGATTGACCATTAAACTTGGCTAAAATGATCTTGTCCTTCATCTCTCTTTCATGGAATGGTTGCTATCCCAAAATAAATTGATCATGAGTACCATGCATCGAATCCCCAAATTGAGATGGAAATCTCCCAATAGGTGGCTGAAAACCACTATGCAATCTTCCCGTTGGTAGAGGACCCCTAGGAAGTTGAGTATTCAATCCAAAAGCTTGAGAGTTGGCTCCATTCAAACTGCCCAAATAGTCATCATGCCTTTGTGAAGTCTCACCTACTTCATATTGGCTATTTGAAATGCCTCTTCGTCCAATAATTCCATGACCATGACCATTTTGGTTAGATGCCTGAAGTGGGACTGAAGGCTCACTGTTTAAATAGGCTTTCTCCTTGGCTTCTTTTGATCCCATTTTCATTTGCATCCATTGGGAGAATTGAGCCATAATTTGAGCATTGGATTCCACCAACTTTTCAATATAAGCCTTTGTTTGAGTCATTGAATCTACTAACTTCTCAATGGAAGACTTCGTTTGATCAGTAGACAAAACCATTTGCTCCATTCTTGATAGTAGGGCCTCATGACGTTCTCTATGCCTTTGTTCATTTATGCACAAGGTATCATTGAGTATACTGATTTCCCATTGTTGTTGAGGCTCTTCAGGGATCTCTTGAGGTACATTATCCAACATGGAATCTCTGATTTGCTGAGCATAATTATCCTGGACCTTATTTTTACCCTTATGCCCTGCCATAATAGTGCAGGTCTTGCATTACCCCTGTCAAAAAAATGGCTATAACTTTTATTAGAGGAAACTCCGATTTCAAATTTTTTTAGTTCAAATAGAATCCAAGAATGCCGTCTTCGAGATGAGCTATCACAGGCTATAACACATTTAGGACAGAAAATTCTGCAACTCAATCTTTGAGTCTGAATTGTCTAGGCCCGCACTCTATTTTGACCTATGAAGCCTTGTTTTGACCCTGTAAGGTAAAATAGTAACCCCAAATGGTTACCAAACCCTATAGAAGGATGAGTAGGACCTGTGGGTATCCTGTAGTACCTACACCTGTACTTCAGTAATGAAGGGTGTACTTGTAACAACCTATAAATGCCCTGTAGTGCCCTGTAAAATCCATGTTTTACCCTGTTTTGGTCTTGAAGATACTTGAGCCTTTGGAAACTCTTATATCTTCAATTCTCCACTCGTTCTACCTATTTGAGGGATAAAATGGCATGACACGCTTCCTACACGGGCTTTGAATCACCGGGATTCCCCCAGGTCGGTTGGTTGCACCCCTTCGGGATCTTTGATAGTGAGGGAGGATCACCTATCTTTTGCCCCACTATCTCCCCCGGTATCCACCTTTTTCCTCGGTGGGTATATCAACATGGCAATGGCATTCTATTCTAATCAACCAGTATGAAATGCATTGCCGAAATATTCATTCAGCCCCTTTCATGAGATGCAATTGAATGAAATTTGGAAAATTTGGATAAGGAAAGGGTCTTACCAATGCAATTCAGTGACTCACTGATTGCTTTAGTACATAGCCTTTTACAATATTTCAGCTTGGGCAAAAGAATTCAACCAAACAAGTCAAGGTTATGCATCAAACTTGGCAAATGATACCTATGATGAGGTTATAATTGAATCAATACTAAAATTCAATGGAATAGGCTGAGATTAATGAAAATAACACTAATCTCTGATCTATTGATCAATTTAGAGAATTAATTGATCAATAATCTCTCATCAACAAGTGAAAAAACATTAGCAAGTGGATTTTTGAGAGATTTCAGAGATTAAGCAAGAGAAATACCTTGATTAAGCTTGAAGAGGATGATAGATGTCATCTCCAATCCCATTTGATGGAAGAATTCTTCAAAATCCACCATGAATCCACCATGAAGCTTGAAATATCCAATAAATCAGTCCACATGAGCTCCAATATGCTCAAATCCGTGAAGAATCAATGCCACAGGCTTGCTTGAACACTTGAATACCAAAGATTCAAGCCTCTTGAAGAAAAGCCCCAAAATAAACCTTCAATATGAGCTCCAACGTCCTCCACAAGTTGAAATCTTTGCAATTTGTTGAAGAATACTTACTGCCTTGGTCCCACAGGCTAAATTGATGAAGAATCTTCAAGGAATTCATGAGAAATGGAAGCTTGGACTGAAGCTTTCATGGCTGCCATGGACTGTTCATCTAGGGTTTACCGGAGGGCTGAAAGTTCATGAGTAGAGTTCAATCTTCAAGGATCATTGATGACCTACAATTGCTAATGATCAGAGAGAGTGCCAGAGGTTGGGGATGAAGCATCTGATGCAGGAAACAAGTTGGGATCAGCCCAAAAATTGTGCCACAATTTTCAGGGATGTTCCTGGCTCCATTGTTGAGTCAAACTTGACCAAATAGGTAATCAACTTGTAGGTATTGAAGCAAGGAAACTATTTCGAATGGTGTTTGGCCAAGAAGATCAGGGATTTGAGAGAGATGATCACATCTTGCTAGTGGACTTCCATGAAACTTGTAGGAAACTCCAAGAAAGGGGAAAGAGGACTCCCTCTTTTCAAAGTAACCATAGCTTGTTCCCAAACTAAGCCCAGTTAACTCTCCTTTACCCTAATTACCTCCAGTTTTGCATGAATTTTGATGATGGCTTGCTACTTTAGCCATCCTCCACCATATCTGACCTTGGAGATCTCTAGATGTAGTCTCTTACTAACTATAGATGGTCTGCAACCCTCCACTAGTCACTGTCTTTACGAAGTACTTGTCTGAAATTGATTTTTGATGGAGAAAATATGACTGAAATTAGAAGGAAAAAAATGGATCAAAGACCAATGCTTTGATACCACTTGTCAAAGAGAGAGAGAGAGAAAGAGGAGAGAGAAGACTGTAGAAGAGAGAGTGACAAGGAGAGAGAAAGACTAGAATTGGAGAGAGAAAGACGAAAGAGAAAGAAGCCATAGAAGCTGTAAGCAAGATGGGAGAGAATGACATTAATTGTATTAATGTGTCAAAATATATGAAAATTTACATGTCCTCTCCTTTTATACCAATGTTGGTGTGACATGGCATAACATCAATATTATTTTTACACTAAATCCTTATTCTTCCCAGCTTCTTACATGTTTGTCCAAAGAATCTTTAGTAGAAGAAGTAAATTTCTCCAAGAAATCCTTAGCAGATTGAGCCATGTGCTCCATGACTTCCTTGGCTTGCATATTCTATTGAACCAATTTTTCAACTACCTAATCCAATTTAGAAACCAATTCCATGTGTCTAATGGGATGCCTAGTCATCTCATGGTTATAAAGAGTGGTATTAAGAGTACTACATGCACCATATTCTTACAAATCTTCATCGTAATGGCATGCCTCAAGTATTGCCTTACATGCTTTCCTAATTTGTTAGTGAATATCATCATTAGGTTGGCTCTTTCCCTTGTTTCTAGCCATTTCTTCTCACTAGTACGTTGTAGTCCTAGTAGAGCCCTTGATACAAAAATGGCTATAGCTTTTGACCCCAATAATTAGAATTAAGAACTTTTTGATAAAAATCAAAGATCACAAATAGCTCTTGAGGATGAGCTTACTCAAGTTTGTCATTAAAATATAATATTCTAGAAATATTTTTTTACTTATGTCCAAAACAGTCCTTCACCCTGTAAAAACGTTGTTTTAGTATATCTACTTTCCCTAAGTCCAAGATAAGGTCTTCCAATCCTGTGGCACCCTATGGTCTTGAAAATTCTTTGAATTACTCTGTAACACTTGTAACCAAGGAAAATGCCTTCCAAGAGTGGTCCCAATTTATTGTTTGAGTACAATACTCTGTAATACCTGTAACCAATCTGGAATGACTTGTAGCAGTTGTAGATGACTAAAAATCCATCCAAATGATGGCCAGATGTCCTATTTCTACTAAATACACATGTCCCCTACTCTAAGGAGTACGAAGGTTAAAATTCCCTTGTAGTGAACTTTTAATAACATGTATAATCATTGTAACTAATCAATGGAGCCTCAAAAAAATACTATCCAGCTGAAGTCTTTAGATCTTCAATGACTCCACTCACAGTACCTATGGTGAGGGATATAATGGCATGACGAGCTCCCAATACGAGCTTCGAATCACCAAGAGATGGGCAAAGTTTCCTCCAGGTTGGTTGGTTGTATCCCTTTGGGATCTTTAATAGTAGGGGAGGATCACCTCTCTATTGTCCCACTATCTCCCTCGGCATCTACCTTTTTCCTCGATGGGAATATCAACATGGAAGGAGCATTCTAATTAATCAATCAAGGATGAAATGCATAGCTAAAATTTCCTTTTAGCCTTCAATGATATGCATGATTGATCAATGAAATATTGGAATGAAGAAATAAGTGTTAGTTGAGGGTCTTACCAATGCAATTTAGTGACTCACTAATTGCTAGTACTTACCCTTTACAATATCTCAATCTTGGGCAATGAAAATCATACAACCAAATCAAGGTTATACATCAAGACAACATAAATGACACCCATGATGAAATAGGACTAAAATGAATGCTGAAATTCAATGAAAGTGGTCTGATAAATGAGAAGAGCAATAATCTATAATCTATTGATCAATTCAGATAATTAATTGATCAATAATCTCCCATCAACAAGTAAAAAAGATTAAAAACAAGTGGATATTGAGATATTTTAGAAATTACACAAGTAAGATACCTTCACCGAGCTTAAAGAAGATGATTGATGCAAGCTTTAGTTTAATAGTTGAAGAAAATATCATAACCCATCATGATTCCATCATGAAGCTCCAAGAATCCATAAAATCAATCCATACATGCTTGAAGAAAATTAAATTCATAAAGAATCAATGGCTTGAGCTTGCTTTAGCACTTAAATGTTAAAGATTCAAGCTCCTTGAAGAGAAGCCCCAAAATATAACTCCAATATGAGCTTCAAGAGACTCAATGTGCTAAAATCTTTGAAATGTATTCAATCTTGAAGCCAATCCTCCTCCAAAATGATTGTAGAGAAGCCTTCAAGGTCGGAAAGAGCCGAATATTGAAGAAATTTAAGCTTCTAGGTCTATGGCTATGGTTTCCCTCCTGGTGTGTATTAGGGTTTCCAGCTAAGAAAGATAAAGATCATATATTCAAAAGGCTAATCATACAATGTCAAGCACTAGGCTAATGGGTAGACAAGCTAGAGAGGAGTGATTAATAATTGCATGAGCTGGAGAAAGTGAGTAGAGATTTTAGTACAAATCACTGTGCAAATTTTAGGTTGAAATGGAGTGCTCCTACTGATCAATGCTTCAAGCTAGTTATTGAAATTATCAACAAGGGATGAAGAATCATTGCCCCATGCTTCTAAGAGAAGATAAGATGGTTTATTGATTAAGAGAAGCAAATCTTTGCTATCCACCATGAGAGCTTCAACCAAAAGCTTGAAAGGGAGAGGAAAGAGAAAGCACGTCTTGAAAAGTAACTTGAGTTCTAACCAAGATTAACTCTATTCACTTTATCTTTAACCATTTTATCTCCAAAATAGCCTATTATAGAGGCACGACCTACCATTTCTTCCCAGATGCCTCCAACTTTGCCTTCAAGTACTCCAATTAGCTCTGCCTAGCTATCCTTGGTCACTGCACTTGTCCATTTTCCAAAACAGATACCTTGTCCTTGAGTAACTAGGAAGTAACAAGACTGAGAAAGAAATCTAAGAAAAGGATTGTGCCACAAATGGATCAAAGACTAATGCTCTAGTACCACTTATCAAGGAGAGAGCTAAGAGGTGAGAGAAAGAAGAGAAAAAGAGAGAAAGTGGTGAGAAGAGAGAAATACTAGAATGACAGAAAAGAAGAGAGAGAAGCATGAAAGCCAGGTGCAACCAGGTGAGATGAGAGATATTAATTTTATATTGATAAAAGATGCCAAAAATTACATGTCTCACACCTTTTATACCTATGTCAGTGTGACAATGTATTATTAATAACTCTCTCTTAGTAACACATGTATTCCCAACTTACAAAAAGAACAAGCCTAATGATTATATTCAGCAATAAATTAAGAAAGCACATGAGACAATATTTGAGGCACAGCATGAAAAAATTCTCAAGAATATGGTGCATATAGTACTCTTAATGCTACTCTTTGTAATCGTGAGACTAGGCATTCCATCAGACATAGGGAATTAGTTTCCAAATTGGAAAAAGTGGTTGAACAATTGGTTCAATCAAATATGCAAACCAAGAAAGTCAGAGACTTCCTTTAGGATTTATGAGTCTATTTTTAGCATTCATGGGTCAAATCCTCCTCAAACAACTAGAAGTCAGCCACCTATTCCTCCAGGCATGTTTCAAACCAGCTATCATAGGAGTGCCTCTAATCTTTCAAATCCCAATGGCAATTATGTGGATATGCATCCCAAAGTAACTAATGGACAACAAGACTTTGTTAATAGGAAACTTTGTGATAAGATTGTGTTAACCAAATATAGTGGCCATTCATCGTCACTAGCTAATTTGGAGGAGTGGACTTCAAAGTTAGAGTCACGTTTTGATATTTTTCCTAAGTCAAAAGACTAAAAGATTTAATTTGCTACACTTCACCTTGAGGACTTTGCTCATACATAGTGGAGGTACATCAAGAGGGAAAATCAGCAAGTAGATAGTTGAGAGGAATTTAAAGCTAAGATGGCTCAAGTATTTGTATCTCCCATTGAGAAAGAAAAGTTAGTTAAAAGACTGTATTAGTTTGACCAAATAAGCCCATCAATTAGAAAGTATACAAATCAGTTTTGGAATCTTACCATCTATGTAGAGAGTGTGAGTGATGATGCAAAGTTGCATAAGTATATTTATGGTCTAGAGCCTAATTTGTCAAACTGATGTTATGGCCCAAAAATATACCACACTATTCCAAGCTATTGAGTTAGCAGAGAGGTATGCTCGTAAGTATAAGAAGAATATTTCTATGCAGGTTTCTTTTGAACAATAAAGGGCTATTGCTAGATAGGGCAACTTTGATGGCAATTATGGAGGATCCAATACTTCATTTAGCAATCCCAAAGTCTCTACATACTCTACTTTCAATGCTTCAAGACAGTAAAGTGCTTCAAAGCCAGCAATCAACTATAAAGTGGAGCCTAAGAGAGGTGACAATAGACCCCAAAATAATTTAGCAAAAAATGGAAATTTTATACCTATGGATCTTTTTAAGGAATAAAAAGAAAAGGGTCTATGTTTGAAATGTGATGAAAAATATATGGCTAATCATACATCTAAGTGCACTTATAAGAATCCCAAGAACAAGAATTACAATATGATAATACTTGAGGATATGGATGGTGAGGTTATCAAAGAACAACAGTGAGTACACAAGCTGAATTTAAAGAGCATGATAAGGATCTTGATCCCGATCAATCTTATGAGGTTGTGGATGGATTTCCATTTGAGCCTGGTAAGCATGTTCCTTTTTATCTCGGTGGGGTATATCTACCTCTTGTTGCCACTACCCTTTGTTCTATCTCCATGGATACTTGGATAGGTTCAAAGATCCCTAATACACTTTGTATGAAGGGTACCATTCATGGAAAGGATGTGTTTATCTTGATAGACAATGAAAACATACATAGTTTTGTAAATAAGTCGGTTATGGACATGTTACATTGTTTTCCCACTAATTTACAACAACCCATAAGAGTACAAGTAGCTAATGGTGAAGAGGAAATCAACACTCAAACGTACCCACAAGTTCTCATACAGTTAGCTAAAAATTATAAGGTACAAGTGTACCTAATTACCTTGGAAATGGGACCCATAGATATTCTGCATGGGTATGATTAGCTAGTAACTTTGGAAAAAATTACTATGGATTTCTCATAGTTGCACATGGAGTTTACCACTGATAGGCAGCTTATCCATCTACATGGAATCTCTGGTAAAACTAATTTTCAACTTATCACCATCAACCAACTCAAAAAGTGTGAATGGCACTCTCAGATTTTTGTTTTACACCTGAATAAATAGGTAGAAGATCAATCCAAGAATTCAACTGAGCATCCAGCTTTGAAAACTCTCCTTGAGGAGTAGCAAGATCTGTTTGAAGTGCCTACTTCATTACCTCCTAAGAGAATAGTTGGATCACCCTATAGATTTGGAGCCTCATTCAAAGCCAATAAAATAGGCCACCCTACAAATTATCTAAATGTGAGTGTGAAGAAGTAGCCAAGAAAATCAAAGAGATTTTACAAATGGGGTTCATTGAGCCTAGTTCTTTACCTTATACATCTCTAGTCTTGTTAGTGAAGAAGAAACATGGTTTCTTCAAGATATGTATTGACTATAGGGATCTAAATAAGATCACAATGAAGAACAAATATCCAATTTCTAGAGTTGATGATTTGCTTGATGAGCTCAAGGGGGCTAGGTTATTTACCAAAATTGACTTAAGATCCAGATATCATTAGATCTATATGCGAGAGGGTGATGAAGTTAAAAATGCCTTTAGGACTGATCATGGATTATACCTGATGTCATTTGGGCTTACTAATGCTCCACCTACCCTCCAGAGTCTAATAAATAAGATTTTTCAGACTTTCCTCTTTCAGTTTTTCCTTGTTTTCTTTGATGGCACATTGATTTACAACAAGACTCTACAAGAACATTTATCATAAATGAGAAAGATTTTTTATGTATTAAGGCATCATAGACTCTTTGTTAAGGAAAATAATTGTTCTTTCATGCGAAATGAGGTGGAGTACTTAGGCCATATTGTTAGTGAAAAAGGATACATGTTTATCCTAAGAAGGTGCAATGTATTAGAGATTGGCCAATGTCCACCACCACTACTTCTCTTAGAGGATTTCTTAGTCTATCATCATTCTATCGTAGATTCATTAAGCATTATGCAACTGTAGGAGCTCCTTTGATTTGAAAAATGAAAGAGGATTTCTTTTGGAATACACTTCCAGATAGTAGCTTCAATTAATTAAATGAACTACTTACTTCGGATCCTATTTTAGTGTGCTTGGATTTCTCTAGAGAGTTGGTCATATAGTGTGATGCTAGTAGTCATGGCATAGGTGTTATTTTGCTACAAGATCATAGAGTTATTTCCTTTGAAAGTTGTATGCTTATAGATAAGGAGATGACTATGAATGTCTATGATGAAGAGATGTTGGCTATTATGTATGCGATAAAGAAGTAGCACCATTATTTGTATGGTAATCGGTTTAGAGTTCAAAGTGATCACAAGGTCCTAAAGTATTTTCTTACTTAGTCAAATATCACTCCTACATAGCATAGGTAGGTATCTACCTTGCAAAACTATGATTTTGACATCACTCATACAAGGGGTAAGGACAATGTGATAGATGATTCTCTTTCTAGAATGTGGGCATGTTGGGTTTCAATTATGACTGAGTTGCATAATGAATGGATGATGAGCTTAGCCATGTATTTCAATAGCAAGATCTCATGGAGGAAAACTCACATTATTAGCTTTAAAATGGCCCAATCTAGCTTAATGGCAAGATTGTTATTCCCTCTGCTTCTTCTTTCAAGCTGAAAATTTTGAAGGAGTTGCATTCTTTACCTTTAGCTGGACATTTTGGAATGTTTAAAACCTATGACAAGATCAGCAAAAGCTTTCACTAGAAGGGATTGTGGAGAGATGTTAAGGACTAAATCATGAAGTCTACACCTTGTTAGTAGAACAAGGATAGCACCCATAAGCCAAGTGGTTTGTTGTAGTCATTGTCTATCGTTGAAGGAAAATGGACACATATTACCATGGATTTCATTATTGGCTTACCTCCTACCAAAAAGGGTTGGAATAGAATTTATGTAGTAGTGGACAGACTCACTAAGACAACCCATTTTATTCCTACCAAGACCCAGTTTACTGCTTCACAGGTGGCTAGTCATCATGGAGTATATATTTAGATTATATGGATTACTGCATGTGATTATGCATGATAGGGATACCAAGTTCATGAGTAAATTTTGGTAGGAGTTATTTAGCTCCATGGGTACTAAATTGTCTCCTTCCACATCCTATCATCCGTCATCACTAATTGATGGATAGACAAAAAGGGTAAATAAGTGGTTGGAGAGTTACCTTTGCCATTTTTGTCATGATATGCAGCACATGTGGGATACATAGTTGCATTTGGCTAAGTTTTCCTATTATAACTCCACTCATGCTAGCATTGGAGTTTCACCCTTTGAGGCTAATGTATGGCTACAAGGTGTTCCTACCCGTAGTTATTTTCAGTGAAAAGATTAACCCTCATGGAAAACAAGATTTGGAAAGAATGCAAACCCTTTTTCAAAAATGTAAGATGAATCTGAGAAAAGATCAAGATCAAATGAAGGTGTATGCTAATTAGAAGAGGCAATCCTTGGAGTTCCAAGAGGGAGAATTAGTCTTATTGAAAGTACCCAAATCTCATTACTCTAAAGAATGGATCCCGCAACAAACTTGCTCACAAGTTCTATGGACCCTACAAGATCTTGAAGCATATTGGAGACTTAGCATATAGATTGAAAATTTTCTCTTCCACTAACATTTATAATGTATTTTATGTTAATTAGCTCAAATCCTTTTGTGGTACCTAGGTGAAAATAGTTGTTGAACTACCTCCTATAAATGAAGGACTTTTGAATCAGTATATTCTTGAGGAGATTATAGGTCAACATGAAAAGAATCTTTCCTCTCACTCTATCATTGAGTATTTAATCAAGTCAAAGGGTTTACCACTTGAGCAAGCTTCTTGGAGGCCACATTCTATTTTGGGTGAGTTTTCCTACTTATTACGAGATGCATTAGTAGATAAGATATAGACAACAAGGGAGTCAATTGTGGTATAAATAGGGCCTAGATAGTAGTCTATTTTAGAATAAATTTTACTCTATCTAATTTTCAAAAATATGCCACTAGATCAAAGTACTCTTCATTAGCTATGTTTTGACGTATGGTATGCCCTATTTAGATACTTCTATAAGAAGATATGGCAGTTTTGTTCAACGTGACCTTTTTTCTTTTACAACTGGCTGCCTATTCATTACAAAGTCTGTTTCTTTAATATCTGAAGGCTGGTTTTTCTTTTTAAGACATATGGAATATGTATATGATAGAGGCTTTCCTTGCATCTTCATTTCAAATAATGCTTCTTCATTTATTGATTCAAGTCTTATCTTTTGTAAAGCTAAAATCAGAGTAGTACTCTATTTTATCCATCCTTCTTTGCCATTGTAAATTTGTTTTTGTGGGCAAAAACCTTTGGGTAGGGATAGATTGTAAGAAGCTAGGAAGATATGAAAGATATGTTTTAGTGAGATAATTATTAATAATATCTTGTCACACTAGCATACGTATAAGAGTGTGAGACATGTAATTTTTTACATCTTGTATCATAATAAAATTTTTCTCTTATCTCACCTGCTTGAACTTTGCTTTCATGGCTTCTCTCTTTTCTTTCTTGCCATAATACAATTATTGTCTCTTATCTCACGTGCTTGTACTTAGCTTTCATGGCTTTTCTCTTTTCTTTCCTATCTTTCTAGTATTTCTCTCTCCTCATCACTCATTTTCTCTCCTCTTTTCTCTCTCTTCTATTCTTCTTTTTCTCACCTCTCAGCACTCTCCTTGACACAAATTTTCCTAGCATGACTAATTTGATTATAGGAGCTATACTATCAAATGCAAAAGCATCAATTTGATTTGATAACAATACTTGGAGATCTCGTTTGTGTTTGTTAAGAATATGTCGTAGCAAGATTTAATAGTAGCTTGGAGATAAGAAAGATATTTGATTCTTTCTTTTAAAAATCTCTCTCTCTCTCTCTCTCTCTCTCTCTCTCTCTCTCAGCAAGACACAATGTCGGGTCCTATTTTGGGCAAGAGAGAGAAAAGAGCTATATCTCTATTTTTTCATGAAATTTTTCATAGGTTGCATACTAATTATCATGATGAGCAACTTGAGATGTCTCATGAATGAGTTCTTGCTATCTTTGTTTATATCTCAAAGTAGCAAGTATGAATCCTATCATAGTAAGCTATTGCATATCACTTGAAAAATATTTACCATCTCAATTATTCAGTATTCCCTTTGTCTTAAAGTAGAGTAGAGTTCTAGATACTACAATGGGCTTTCCTAATTCTAGCTCATTTGTTCAAAGTGTACTATGATGGGCTTGTCTTCTTTTCACCTCTACTTTTGCACCATCTAGAGGAGAAGTCTACTTGATTAATGACAACTTGAAGCACCAATGGGGTTGCTATTGTTGCGTGATTGCTAATAGCACCCAAACCATTGCGACAATGTAAGCATCAACGGTTTAATTAAGGTAATTCCCTTCATTCAAAGATTCATGCCTTTTATGGAGGTAGATGTACAAAAATAACAATAGTGGACAAGAAGTTGTGACATGCCTTGTTAATAGTATTTATGTGGTAATTACTTATTGTTGTGATGTGCACTTATAGTGGTATCTGTTTGTTAAGTACTTGGTTGGATACTATTGTGATTGATTGCAAGTCAAGGAAACTGTTTTTTATATGCATTATGATGATCATGTTATGCTCATGGAAGCCAAAATATCTACTTTTCATCAAATTATCAATTGATATATAGCAAATATTCAATCAAACTTAATTATGTGTTTCAAGTATACTACTTCATACTCATTTAATTTCAATTCTATATGTGTTTTTGGAAAGGGAGAGAGACATGATTATAGCTTATTATAGAGTGTGTAGCCATGGGTGTTATGTTTTATAATTGGGCTACTTTTGATATTGTAGCTCTACCAATGAAATTTTGCTTCATTTTGAACTCATTAGAATTTAGAAAGAAACTTAAACAACTATGTTGTATTTAGAGATCTGTCAAGAATTGAATTGAGAGAGAGAAAGATGAGAGTGAAGATTGCAGAAGAGAGAGATGAAGAAGTGTAGAAGTAAGAGAAAGTCTAGTTGAGGAGAGAGAAATATAGGAAAGTAGGAAAGAGATGGCTGGTAGCCATGAAAGGACAAAAAGAGAAAGATGAAACAAGAGAAGACACTTGTACTAATGTCAAAAATGGATACAAAACTGGTTGCAAAATGATTGGGACCTTCACCTTTTATACCTGCCCCTACATTCCATCCCCACTCAAAGAAGTTTTTTTGTCCTAAAAAATTTTGGTGGGTTGCTTACAATGGCTGAATGTAAAGGGAATCATAGTACTACTCTAGTACAATTGACTACAAAAATAGAAAAAACACTAATATATACTAAGTAAGGGATGGAATCAAAAGTGAAAAAGCAAATAGACCATATGGACATCCATTTGAAATGATAAAATTGAAATCTAAACCACCATAACTCCAAGAAAAGACACCTGCAAACAATAGGCAGCTTGATGTCTATTATAGACTCTACTGTTGTAAAATTGAGATATATTTTGATAGGCACGTCCAAATCAAGTGTGCTATGAGTCAAAAGAAAGCCCATCAGACATATTTTCAGCCCATATAGGTATTGCTCCTCTATAATCAAATTAGAATTCAAACTGAACCAAAACAGTAAGCTGTCCATAAACTGTCTAGAGAAGAACAAGAGATAAAATGATTAGTTTTCAACCAAATAAACCCTGAAAGATAAAGATTTGGACCCCAATATGGATACTGGCCTAATGAAGGTGCAAAATCATGCCCATAGCCTCCTAGATCAAAAGGTATACCATCATAATAATGATCAAGAGGAGAAAAATTATCATCAAACTTAAAACCTTGACCACCTGGGTCAACTGAGTAGGAAGAAATATCCCCATAATCATCACCATAAGCATATCCATCATCCATCATATTATAGCCATCATGAATCTCGTGTGCATCCTCATCATTAACATACCATTCATCAAAATCATTATCCAAGTTTTCATAACCATGATCATATGCATCCAACTCCTCTTCTAGTTAATGTAGTTCCTAATTGAGTGTGAGTTGATGCATATCCTCAACTAATCCATTCTAAGTATGATCAAGAACATCAAAGTCTTTATTTTCAACATGCTCATAACCTTCCTCAAATGGACCATAAGACTGCAAATGATCTTCATATACATTGTCTTCTATTAGAGGATCAACTTGCTGATTAGCTTGGTCTTCTTCATATGGTTGATCTTCATGATCGTCAACTTAGTCATTAGCCTCTTCATGCTCTTCCTCTTGCCCATCATAGGACCCATTGTCCACGTCAACATCATCATTACCTTGAAGAAACAAAGAATTCAACACTGCATTTGGTTGATTCCCATTGATTTGCTATCCAAGATCTATGGAATAATCCTCTTCATCCTGGCTTTGTATAAAGTATACTTGTTGTCCATGATTTACTTCTGCAGATCTAGACATAAGACCAACATCAAAACATTCCAAAGATGTAATCATATCTTGTAAAGTAGACTAAGCACTATCCTTGAAGTGATTGCACCAAGTAGCAATTGATGCAAGCATTTTCTTTTTCCATGAAGCATGTTTCAACAAAAGATTAATAGCCATCTCTACACAATGGTGAATATCCTCATGGTGAATACAAAGACAAATCAAGATGAAGGTAGCATATTCCTCTATCTTGGTAGAACATTTCCCAAGAAGTTTGACCTATGAAAGCATTCCAACATCCAAGATTTCCCATGCTAGCTGACCTTCTAATCAGCCCCCATGATCACCTACTAACCAATGGAGGTGTATGAACCATCGTAGTCCACTTATTAGCATCAATCTTAGCAAAGAGAGTGGAAAGAAATACCAATGCATATTCTAATTGTGGGTAAGATGACTGGTGAAGCAATGATAACAAACAATGTCATACATTCCTGCCTTGAAAATACTATAAAAGAGTAGTACCACTGCTGCAAAAATACCACATTGATGCCCACAAATCAGCTTAAAGCTCTAGTTTTTCCATGGTTAGTAATCCCAACAACATGTGTTTAGCTTCAACATTACATATATATCCTTGTAAGATGCTATTATCATAGAGATTCATAAGAGCCTGCATTACACCTTGCTGAACCAACTGAGAGATATGTGGTTGCAACTAATGGATATGTACTTGCACAACCAAACTCACATCTATTACTTCCAATGCCATTTGAGAGTCATCATAAGCCATAAAATCATGTGCCAAAATACCCATAATGTCTACCAAGAGAATATCCAACCTATCAGAACCAACATCACTAATTAGACCCATAATACTTTGTTTCCCTACCTGTGGAAAGTGCAGTCCTGCAGTACCTACAAGTACTAAATTAGCCATAACTTTTGATTGAAATCTCTGATTGACAAAGTTTTTTATTCAAAATGAAGCTAACACTTTCCTCTTCACAAAGCACTTAACGGTAAATTTCAGAGCACGATAGAAAAAGATATGATAGCCCAAAGTTGACTGACTAAAACTCACAAATAGAACTGATGCCACTCTGTAGGATACCAAGATATCAATTCATGATCAATGAAAAGTAATCAAAGTCCTAGACCACCCATTTTAATGATTGCAATGAAGGAGTGATGTCATATAATCACTGTATGAATGGAATCACTGCCAAGATGAATCAACCAATGCCAACATGAGCATCATCTTATCACCGCTTTCAACAATAGCAAGACATTGCTATAAACAAATCAACATAAGCATTTAAGTGGCTAACTAAAGATCCTATGTCATCACAAACATGTCGTCAATGTAATCCATGTAACAAGTAATGCTTTATAATCTAAGAGCTCAGAAAAGAGTAATGACTTTCCAGTTTATTGCCATCAAAAGCCCCAAAATGTTTCTTCTAAATTGAATCCCATAACTCCATAATCTTCAATCTTACCAAGGTTGAAGAGCCTTACTCAAAGAAGACAATGAAGTTGCTGAACTAATAGCTATGGTTGGAGCTTATACATTGAGCATTCAACATTAGAGAATTCCTCTTGATACTTCAATTATTGAAGAATTTGAAGAAGAAAATACTTGATGATTGCCTTCTTAATTCAACAAAAGAAGCTCCATGTTGCTTCAATGGAAGAGAACTAACCCTCAATCTTCAATGTATGAGCTTCAATGTTGGCCATGAAGAAGCAAACCATGTAGAATCCTTGTAATGGGAAGACTTCAGCTCTCTTTATACTTCAGAAACAAAGAATGTCAAGCTTGAAGAAGAATCCCTAAATTTATCCTCCATGGAAGTTGAAGAGTTGAAGAAAGCTCCAATGACCCTAATCTTGCTCAAATCATGAGAGACTCTTGTTGTAGGTGAACTCCATAGATGAAATGAAGCAAAAGCCCTTTGAAATTGAAAAGCTTTATTCAAGCTTTTATGGCTGCCCATGGACTACATAGTTAGGGTTTGGAGAAGAAGAAGAAATCCATATTTGAAGCAACAGAAAGCTCCATAGCTTGTCAAGGATGCTAATCTTGATATGAACGAAGAATAGAAGTGATCTAATCAACCTTTACAGGAGAGTTTGCTGCTACGTTTTTTGCCGTCCAAGATAGCAAATCAGTGCAAATTTCAAGATGTTCTTCTATTGATGTGACACCACCAAAACGGTATGCAGCGTGTTGTACTTGATGCCTAGAAGCCTTCTACACAGTCCATTGATGGAGAGAGGCAAGATTCATGGAGAAAGATGAAGTTGAAGGCTGATGGTTCCATGGAAGTCACATACATGAAGAAGGAGAAGATATTTTCCAAAAAGTAATCATAGTTTATCCTTCTCTTAAGTCCGGTTAACCCCTATTTCACCAAGTTACCTTCAAGATAGCCTATGTAATGGATGCACGACCTACCATTTTAGCCACGTTTTGGCCAAATCTCTTCAAGATATTTTTTAGAGCCTCAAGTGTAGTCTCTGCTCCAAGTAGAACACTTGCAAGTACTTCCATGTGGCTCTTGTACTTGTTGTCCAAGCTTAAATGGTGGAAAATTGAAGAAAATATGATTGAAATGAGAAAATCAAATGGATCAAAAGCCTAAGCTCTAATACCACTTGTCAAGAAGTGAATTGAAGAGAGAGAAAGAGGAGAGTGAAGATTGCATAAGAGAGAGATAAAGAAGTGTAGAAGTGAGAGAAAGTCTAGTCAAGGAGAGAGAAAGACATGAAAGTAGGAAAGAGATGGCTGGCAGCCATGAAAGGACAGAAAGAGAAAGATGAAACAAGAGAAGACACTTGTACTAATGTCCATCTCTTACAAGATCTTTGATTGCCAACTCATCACATCACTTGTCCACGTGTCTCTTATCCTTATCCATCCACCTCCCAAGGGTTATTCTCTCTAATCCTTATCCAGCTACCATCTTTGTTAGAGATTGGTCCCTACATGGCAATCCTTACATGCTTTGTAAGTTAGAGATGCTTTACAACAAGGATTGAGCTCAAATAGCCATTGTTGTACCTTGATGCTTGAGCTTCATCATTCACTTTGATATGCAAATGTATGGGTTCATGGTATTGTACACTTGTTGACCAGAGCCACTGTTAGCTAGGTTTCCAAGCCAACTCCTAAGAGTTCTTGCACTTGATAATATTGCTCCCTCTAACTAACATTTCAAGCTTTTTCTATCAATCACTATGGTAGTCCAACTAATAGTGCAGAATGTTGAGAAACTAGGTAAACTTACTCAGTTTCCGTTGACATCACTTTCCACTCACAATTGAGTCTCTAGGTAGGCACTAAAATTCTAATCCTAAGCTAACTATGGCTTCCCCCATCTTTCAGGGGCAGCTCCTCATAATTTGCTCCTATCACATTGCGACGATTATATTTTTGTTTGACTTTGAGAAAATTTGTTTTAGGGTCTAGATCTACCTGATCTAGAAATTCATTTGTTTAAATTCCTTTTTAAATTTCCCCTCCAGTTGTATAACTTAATTCATTTTATTTAAAAGCAAAGCATTCAAAGAAATCAGTCTAACATTCAAAAAATTCAAATTTTAACCCTCCTTTTTAAAATGTTATCCCACTTTTTTGTAACGATAGCTCGTCATTGCATTTTTAATATTTAAACAATTAATTTATTAAAAATCTCGATGGAAATGGCATTCCTTTCATTCCTTAAACTAAACAACAAACAAAGTAAATACAATCTTCTTTCTCACTCTCGCACATTCACACAAAGATTTCATTTTTAAGCCCATAGTTTTTTCTCTAATCAATAATTTATTCTATTGGCCCTCCTCTCCTTCTCATTCTAATAATTAGTAGTTAAAGTAAATTAATTTTTAGTATTTCTTTATCAGTGTTAAGGCTTAACATCATGCCACTATTCATATCCTTCAAAAATAAAATTCACATCACCGCATGAATTCCTTTCTTTGAAATTTTTTTAAAGAGATTTTTATTTATATTAATTTATAAATAAAATCTACTAATTAAGTGTATGACCCACTTCAAACTTTCCTAACCCCTAGTGTGAACACACAAATTACACATTAAAAAACTAACCATATTTCCTTCTTCAGTGATTTAAATGCATAATTTAACTTAAATTTTTTTATTTTAATTCTTGATTAACTTATAAAAATCTCATAAAATCACATGAAACTAAAAGCATATTTTTTTCCATGCTCACAAATTTTCAATGATTTTAAGCCGTTCTTATTATTTGTATCTAGTAAAAAGTATAATTTTTACTCAAAAACTGATTTTTTTAACTTTTAAAAAATAGTAAATGGATTTTTAAAATTCTAAGAAACTTCCCAAAGATTCCTTTCAATGTTTTGAATAGTTAAAAGATATCATATTTAGTGTATATTTTTTATTTTTCTATAAATTTTTCATGGATTATTTATGCCTAGTTCAATGCATTTTTCTCATTTTTTTTATTTTTGAAAATTTTCAAAAAATATGTAAAAATGAGCATAGATGAAAAATATTGAGCATGGCAAATTGAAACTTTTCCATATAGTTATTTGATAAAGAAATAATATGCTTACTTGGAAATTTAATAAGGAAGTTAGTCTACCAACACTTTTCCCCTCAACAATCATTCTTTGATTCCTCCCCACTCGAACTTAATCTCAAACTTTGCAAACATGGCTTCCCTTTTTTTTGTGTATGAACTAGCCTCAAAGTTTTCTTTTAATTAGCCTTAGAATCCAAGGTAAATTAAATGGATTATGAAGTAATGCCTGTCTCTCAACTATCTACGAGATGGCAACCAAGATGACAAATTTCTTGTGAGTGTTGTTGCCTTGAATGATTAAGGGATGAGAATCAATTTTGAATCTAAGTGATAAGCCACATTGTTGATGGCAATGGCTATGATAGGATGGAAACTAATGGGTAGGTGATGATGGCCATGGTGATAACTATGATAGGCCTCCCCACCAATATTGCAATCTTTTTTCATCGATTCTGTCTCTCCCCCTCTACTTGACAGATAGACACCTCCTCACCAAGAAGATCACAGTCCCCCCATTCTCAATGACCTCTCCCTCCTTTGTGTTTCCTTTTTTTTTCCTTTCTTTTTTTTAAAAAAAACCTTACCACTCTAACCTTATAATTCATCTCCCCTTAGTCAATGCAAATCATAGGTGTATGTTGAGCTAATTGAGTGTTGTTGATTCTCATTCATGCATCATTGAATATCATCAAATATCATCACATATATCTCCAAATATTATGATATTTCCCATCTTAAAGAAGGACATTGTAACTTTGACCCCCATCTTTGGTCATAGCAAAATGCTTAACCAGTTATACCTTGATGCACAAGGTAGAATAACCAACCTTCATTTTGGTAATATGCTAGTATGAGTTGTTTTACATGCTAAGTTACTATTTGTCTTTTTTTTTCAAGATTATATTTAGAAATGCAACTCTCTATCTTAAAAATATGTCTATCATATATACAATGGGTCAAAGAAATTGCCAACTCTACCACTCATACCATGAAATCATCCTCAATGATGAAAAATTCACATCCAATAGTTGTAATCTGACTCATTTCCTCTACTTCTACCTAGATCATACTTGACTATGTTTCTAAACCAACTACAACTTGCAAAGAATCCTCTAGATTTATCTATATATTCTAAACTACAATTAATGAATTCTATATTATATTTTCCTAAGTCTGGTCTTCTCCCCAATATGAAACTCTTTTGAATCGGAATTTTCCACTTGTCAAATTGTAGAGACACGTCCTCCAAAGGCATCAACTACAACCACATTTGCATGAATTTAATTCAAAAATATATTAATAGTGTATCAGATGTATACAATGTTATTGAAAAATTTTGTAATATGTAACAATATTTGATATGTTTATATGGGTTGTCATTTCTCCCTTACTTAATTGTGAAGTGTCTTCACATGAGCACAACTTCAACACAAACATCTTGAGCATTCAACATCACGAACATTGCTACCATGAGCAATGCTACCCAACTTCAAAAAGAAAAATATACTCTCCCCCACATAATTGCAAAGTGTCCTCTTGAGCATAGCTTCAAGGTATGCAAAACCACATAGAAGACTAGCAGACATTGAAAAGGTAGGAAAAATGTATTGATGTCTTGTTAGATAATAAGCAAGAAAATTAAATATGACATGTAAAGAATTGAAAACTTGTACAATATAGCTTTCCCCTTAGTCACTCTCCCCACTAAGGTGCATAATATAGGTTCATTCATGGCATGGAGTATACCAACTAGGAAGCGTCCTAGAGTCGCTAAACAACAAGAATCCCTCGAGGCACTAAAATGCCACACTACCTTCTTACTAGAAATATTGCTTCTGAAATAGCATCACTGATAAGATCAATGCCAATCCAATAACCCATACAAGGAAAACTAATACTACAATACTAGATAGGACTCATATGGTTTAACTACTAACCCTCTATGTCTTACTAGAACAACCAGCCAATGGTCCCTAACTCCCATCCTACCTTTATTTTTCTCCCCTGAGTCCTTTGGATTCAAAAGAGTATATATATTTATTCTCCTTCCCAAACGGTCCCACCCCAAAGAGATGCATGGCATCGGATGCAGGGCACCCGTCAAGGAAATCCCTATAGCCTACGAAGACCTCACATGCAATGGTTATCTTCTTTTGGTTTTTTTTTTTTACCCTTCATTCTTTAGGGTGCTTTTTTCTATTTTTTCTCTATTTTTATTTTTGGAAGAATGAATAGATATAATCTTCCAAACTTAATTTGTATTTATTTAGGTTTGAGTCTCATGACGTATAGAAAATGACTAGAAGGCTAGGAATTCATCATAAGTTGAATTTTCAAACATTTTAGCTTAACAACTTCACTCGAGGAATCTACTCTAGCACATAATATCAGCCACCTTGCCTAGGCAAATGAAAGACAAAGATATCCACCAATTCAACATCTCTCATCCACACTACCCCTAGTCAAAATTTCATGGAGAGAAACTTGTTGCCTAACTACCCTACATCACTAAAAGGAGTAATTAAGGAAAGAGAATAAACTCTATTAGATTCCCAATCAATCACCACATATAACGAAATCCAATAAGTCATGCACACACTCCATCCCCTAAGATCTCTCCCAAGTGCTAATATCCCATCCCATGTGGGTGGACGGTCATGTAGACATAAACTCTTATATTACCTTTTGTTTTAAAGAAAATCTTTCATTTCTTTAATTGCATATTGTGTAACTCTAATTATTCTAGTCAATTGATATTTTCTTATTTTCCCTTCATTTCAAATAAGCATGTACAGGTTAAGCATGACACAACATGTACATGGATACTAGCATGGTAACTCCAAAGTCTCTTGATAGAAGCATGGAAGAACTCCCAAATCAAAATGAGAACTAAATATGTACATAAAACACAAACTAACCATGACACTATTAACAAGTTAGAGCTATCAAGAAAGCATGCTATGCCACCTTAGCATTATTCTTGCATATAAAGCCACCTACTTATCTAAATGAAATTATTACAAGTTCCCTACACTGAAAGGATCACCATATTGTACGTGCAACTAATTACCTAACTATGTGGAGACTAGCTAGGCTATAGTGTGTGTGAAACTTAAAATAACAAAGATATAAGCAAAGCATGGTGTAGTTTATAGTTGTAGTATTTTTATTTTTTTTCTTTTGTTGTTTTTTTTTTAATCAAAGGAAATAGTTACTATCAACCTAAAAGAACAAATAGAAGTGAAAGTCTTTGCACTCTCTAAATTGCTCTAAGATAAATAAAAAATGAAGACCAAAATCATTTACATTATCAAAATCAAGCCTATCCATTAAACTACCAAATAAAGAATGCTCTTGAATGACTTTTAATGGGAAGCACATCAAATATAACCAAACTACTATCAGGTGCATCACTAAAAATCTATATCATATCATGGAGCAAAGCCGTGACTGCATTGTCATAATAGGGCATAGGTGCCACTAGTAAACATCCTAAAAGAGCAGTCCTTGGTCGAGTCCATGTACTAACAAATATAGTCCCAATAAGGACAACTATCATCTGATTGAAGGTCAAGTTATGATGGAGTCAAGTGGTAGATAGAAGCTTAATATCTAACAAACTCCTACTACTCTCAATGCATCCTATATTGATGAATGCCATGCTTGGGTGAGAAAACACTATCATAATCATGGCACTGGTAAGTATAGCCTATAGCTTCCTACATGGCAGTGGTACTGTAACGTCAAAAGTAAGTGTGTGACACTACCAACACAAGAGATGCACACACACATATCGATGCCATTGACAAGGCCTACAGTTAAAGGATGTATGATGCTGTAAATAAAAAATAACTACAAAATGAGAACCACAACAAGCCTCATCGGAGCATACAAAAACCCGTCATGTGTCTGGAAACAAGGAATATTGTAAAGTCCCGCATGAATAGGGTCTAAACTGTCAGCATCGAGGAGAGGGGAAAGAGCATCCATCCACGAAATGTCCATACCTACCTCCCATTAAGACATCCCCCCAAAAAAAATAAATCCAAAATTCAAATTAGTCAGGGATCAGCCTAACCATTATTCTAACTATATTTGGCTAACTCTAAGTCACAAAATGCTCAAGGCATAAGCCATTAGCCCCTAAGATCTCATTTTTAGCATCAATATCCTACACATCTATAGAGCCATTATCATAAATGTCGATAATCTTAAAAGGTCCTAGCCAACAAATTTTAACCTTTTCCAAGAAATTTATAATAGTGACTATCATAAAGTAAAGTTAAGTCACCCTCTTTAAACTCATGTACTTTGATATTTCAATCATGCCAAGCTTTATTATGCTGTTGCATGGCTTCTAAACTTTGTAAAGCTAGTAATCGCTCCTCATCTAACTTTATCAATTGGAAAATCCTACGTTTCAATGATTCAGCTTCACCTAATCTTAACAAGAGGACTACTCGTAAAGTAGGCAACTCTTACTCAATGAACAATATAGCATTAGTGCCACGAACCAAATTGAACGATGTGTTTTGCATGATGACTTTATAGGTCGTTCTATAAGCCCAAAGTGCCTCATACAAATGCTCATCTCGATCTTGTGTGTTAGAAGCAACTATTTTGGTTAAAATACCACAAATAATGCAATTAGTTACTTCTACTTGACCATTTGCTTTGGGATAATAGGACATTGATTTACAATGCTTAATTTTATATAATTCAGTCAACTTGCTAATTAGACCATTCAAGAAATGGGATCCTCTATCTCTTACTAATTCCAGTGGCAAACCAGAATGTGTAATAATATTCTCATATATAAATTTTGCCACCTTAATGCCTTTATTCATATTAAGCACCTTTGCTTCCATCCACTTCATAATATAATCAATGCAAACTAAAATATACTAATTAGATCAATATCTTGTAGGTGGATCAATTGGATCCACAAAATCAATTTCCCGTTTTTCAAAAGGTACTAATGCCAATACATGCGTCAAAGGTGTAGCAAAGCTCTTAAAAGGTCGACCAATCCTTTGACATACCTCACATTTTCAGCAATAATAGTGAGCATCCTTAAATAAGGTAGGCCACCAATAACCAACTAGTAGAACTTTCCTTGCTATTAATTCATCAACAAAATGGCCACCCCAATGCTCATCATGCAAATCTTTGAGAACTATTGAAACTTCATCTTCCCTTACACACCAACAATAGATACCCTCTGGGAAAGAATGTATATAAATAACCCCCTAATAATTCATAGGAGCATGCTTACATCAATATCTATTGCTTTTTCCACTTATCTGCACCCAAATGGATATTGAGCAATAGTAATGAAATTTGCAATGTCTGCATACCATGGAACATATGTCTCCACAGTAAAAAGTGATGCATCATCCTCCACACCTTCTTCCTTATCTGATGTTAATAGTCATGAAAGATGATCTGCTAGAACATGAGCCCTACCAGGAAGAGTAACTATTTGAAAATAAAATTCTTGAAACAATAATATCGAACGAATCACTCACCCAAAAAATTTTCCTTTATTAAGCAAATACTTTGAGGCTTCATGATCAACATAAATAATGAATTTATTCCCTAATAAATAATGATGAAACTTCTCCACCACAAATAGGATTGATAAGCATTCTTTCTCAATGGTTGTATAGTTCCTTTTTGCATCACTTAAATTCTGACTTCCATAGTAAATCGAATGATCCACCTTATTGTTGTTTGCTTGACATAAAACTGCCCCTACAACATGCATAGATGCATCTGCATGTGTGAAATTCCTTCATCTAGTCTGGGGTGCTAACATTGGTCCTTCAATCAACTTCTACTTAAGGAATTCAAATGCTTCATGGCATGCAACATCCCAATTGAAAGGGGTATCCTTCCTCACAACAAGCTTGTTAAAGGTGATTGCAAATTTTGAAATAAGCCATCAATAATAATTTAAATGTCCCAAAAATCCTCTCAATCACTTAATATTTTTTAGTGGAGGAAGTGCAAAAATTTTGTCAATTTTTGTCAGATCCATAGTATACCTTCCTTAGAAATGATATGCCGCAGCAATGTTCCTTTTGGTACTCCAAAGACACACTTATCAAGGTCCAAGGAGATACCTACTTTGTAACTGCATTCAAATACGTGTGCCAATAGATGAGGCATTTCTTTTACTATCCCAAAGACAAAAAAGTCATCTAGAAAAACTTCCACCCACTATTGCATGAAATCTTGATAGGTTACAATCATAACTCTTTGAAATGTTGCAAGTGCATTGCACAAACCAAAAGGCATTACTTTGTAAGTAAACATGCCCCATTTTGTAGTAAAAGTGATTTTAGATTGATCTTCAAAATGAATTAATACTTGATTGTAGCCATTAAATCCATCCATAAATGAATATAACTCATGGCCTACGACTCTGTCAATTTCTTGGCCTATAAATGGTAGGATTTGTTTTTTCCTTGATGTTGGCATACATGTATTCAAACTTGGCTTTAATACCCTTAAGATCCTTATATGACCAAGCAAAACCCTTAACATATACTCGCAATACTTCTTCAAATCTTTTTTTATTGTGGGATTCCAATTGAGCCCCTAAGTTTAAGTATTTTCCTTCTACCATTTCTATTTTAAGTATTTTCACTTCAGACTCTTCAACATATAAAGATACTATTTTATGAGGTTTTAATCATAGGCACATCCTCAAATATTTCCATTGAAACATTTTCAAGTAAACTATGCCTTGCACTCGATTTTAATGCTTCTTCCCTGGCATTCACAAAATGTACCATTGATAAAGCCCTATAAGAAACAATATCAAGGTTATCCTGAATATCATCATCAGCTTCTATCTTGTAGATACTTGCTACATCATGCAATGATCTTCCAATGTATCTTCCCTAATTTTTACTCGAGCAACATTTAGTAACTTTCAAATCCTTGCTAGACTTCACATGTGAATGAGGTATTATAGAACCAATTGTATATAAAATCTACTCTGGATCACATGGATGCTGAGCACGTAGTGTTTGATGATACCGACGTAAGATTTTGTTATGCTTTTCCAAACATTCTTGATCCTTTGAACTCCAAGACCATTTTTTACCTTTAAGCTTGAGAATTAATAAATGCAAATCATCATTTTCCTTACCTTGAATTTGATAGCCCAAGTAATGTATGACATGTTTTAACTCTATAAAATCATTGGGTGCCACAGGTTCATTTTAGTTTTGGTTTGGCTCCATCCCTATAGGTAGTGAAATCCATTACTCTTTCTTTTGGATGATACAACACCATCTCCTGCATATTTTTCAAGTAAGCCTCCATCAGTTTCAATCAATTTCGATGATATCCAACCAGTTGCCAATGAGAATAATGATACAACTTTTGCATATTTCTAGTAAAGTGCTTAAAGGAATGATACAATCAAGGAGCACTGGTAGGATTTCCCACTCGAGTTCCCATTTCAAAAATTTACATATATTTATCTTCCCTCCAAAATCTATTTGGTTGCTCATGTTCAACTAAACATTCCACATATATGGTTGAGGGTTATTTCATTTCTAGCACCTCACTATTTAATTTAAATTCATGTTCTTCCAAATACATCTCTAGAAGTGAAATTTCTTCTTGATATCGCCTCTCCCTAAATTGAACTTTTGATTTCTCTTTTTGCAACTCTGAAATTTTCTTCATCACTTCATTTATATCAGTCATCGTTATTTCCCACTTGATTTCCAATGTTGCATTTATTTCTCTAATTATTCTGTCATAACTACCATGGCATTCATTAGAGGTCTCCAAAATCTATTCAAGGCCAGAGATGGGTCATCCTTATCATCATGTAATATCAACCACTGTAAAGATTTCTAACTATCTCTATTTCTCCTATCCCTTTCCTTTCTTTCCAACTGATGAAAATAAGTCCTTTTAGCTCTAACTAGCAATTGTTCAAACCCAAAAGGAAAAACATCTTCCTGATAAGAAAACGGAGTAAGCAAACTCTCCTTGGATTCATCACAATCCTCCATAATGTTGATTTCCTTAATAGTTGAAGAGGAGCTTGTTGGAATTTCATCTAGGTCTAATGTTCTCGTCTTATCCTCTTCCTCCTCTTCTAAATCATCAATAGAAAGGATTTTTGACTTGTTATATACAAAAAATGCATCCTCAAGGTCACTTTCCTTATTTTCGCAAAATCTAGGACTTGCTTCAAAGAATGAATAGTTCAAATCATTACATTTATAGATTTCATCATTAAGATATTCATCTTCCCCTGTTGAAATCACTCAATAGTCTAGGGTTGTAACTTCTAATGTGGATAACCAATGAATAATTCAAAGAATGAATCATTCAAATCATTACATTTATAGATTGCATCATTAAGATATTCATCTTCCCCTGTTGAAATCACTCAATCGTCTAGGGTTGTAACTTCTAATGTGGATAACCAATGAATAATATTGCTATCAAAGTCATTATCTAATGAAAATTTAACCATTTAATTGCCAATACTGACCTATTCTACTTTGTGAGGTTGATGTATAGTATTCACCTCTACTTTTTTTGCTCTTTTTGGTTGCTGTGTTTTAAATAGCTAGGCATAACCCATCAATATCAGTCCTCTCTATTTTTTAATCATAAAACTCACGATTGGATTTTTCATCCATTTCACTAGCCACTTCATCTCCTAACTCTCTCAAAAATCCCTTTGAAATAACTTGTATTTTTACCCTATTATTTTGAGTACCAATCACAATTGAACCTTTATACTAATCTTAAGTGCATCTTGCTTGGTATAACCAAGGTCGTCCCAGCAACACAAAATACGAAGAGATATTTATTGAAGAACGGACTACTAAATAATGCACATGAAATTCTAATCTGGAAATTTTATATTTCACATTGTGAAGTAACCCCAAAGGAGTCACTTTCCTCTTATCAACCACATGCAAAACTATATGTGTAAGTTCCAAGTTCTTCAACCCTAGTTCTTGCCTAGTTTGTTATGTCACATCAAATTGATTGTTGAACCACCATCCAATTGTACTTCATTCAATAAATGGCCATTGATAGTGGTATCAATAATTGGAGCTCCATGATCCATAAATAGATCTATATTTTTACTTCTTTAGTTGCTTTCCTTTTAGATGCATTTGCACTTACTTTAGAAGTGTTAGTCTCTATCTCTTTCTTTCTATGTCGAACTAGTTTATGATAAAGTTTCCTTCGGCATATAGGTGCTATTTCAAGCGATTGCCTAAGGTTAATTATCAAAAATAATACCTCTAATGCTGCCCAAATATTGTAGGCCTTGGTTACTGCTTCTTCTTGCTCTTTGCTCCCTTCCATTGGAGGGACCGATCTTTCTGGAAAAGGAGCTACCCCCACCTAAATCGTAGGGTTTGTTAGGGGCATAGGCAATAACGAATGATCAGAAGAGTGTTGAGGAGAATCTAACTCAGGTAGCTCTATGTTAGGATCTACATCCTTGGATTTATCCTTTACATCCCCTTTTAATTGTGGGCTCTCGGTCTCCAAAACTTGCTCTTTTTGTTGTTGCTTTTGAGCTCTAGTAATGACACCAATCATGGGGTCGACCTTAAAGGTCACCTTATAAGGTAGGAATTTAGACTTGATTCCACTCTCTTGCATCTCTATTTCTACTTCAACTAAATTTGCAGCAAATGGCAACAGATCAGTGTAGGCTTGTTTACCTTTATCATTGGTCTTATTATCCTCTCGCTTGGGACAATTCTCTTCATAATGCCCCTTGCCACTATAGCTCCTATAGAGAGGAGTATAGTCATGATGCCCCTTGCCACTACAACTCCTATAGAGAGGAGTATAGTCATGATTGTTGGGGGTAAAGGCGCCTCTGCCTAGCCGCCCGTGTATTACTACACTGACTGTCACCGCCACTGCACACTGCAGGTGGCGGGCGCTCATCACCGTCACTTTATTCTTTATTCTTTTAGTGATAGTTTGAATAAAGGAAGGCCCGGTCACACATTGTGACTATTGGAGTTTCCATTTCTAGTCTCTCCCTTTCTTGCTCTTGCTCTCTCGCCATAGCTCTCGATTCCAACCTTTGATCCGTCGCTCCCTTTCAATTGGTATCAGAGCTTTGCTTTTCGACTCTTGAGCTTGGTTCGTGGCATTCTCAGCATCCCATCGACTCCCTACTTGCATTGGGTCTCCTTCCCGGCAGCCATATCCGACTCCTTCAAGCTCCCGTCACTCCTCAGCTTCCCGAGCACCTTCCCAACATTGTTGGACACCTTCAAGGTATTACATCAAAGTTGTTTGATCATTTTCTTCAAGATTTACTTCAGTTCTCATGTCTCACAGGTTGTAAACAAGATTGGGACAGCCACCATTGATGTGAACAAGAGTTATGAGCCATATTAGTCCATTAGTTTCAATGTCTATAGTATGGATGGTCCAAAAATACTAGATTTTTGGACAAAACTAATATATTTTTTATAATTTGGATATTATTTATTGTAAATATCCCAAATAGCTATGGAAACTTTTAGAATAGGGTGTCATGCAAAAAAGAAAACAAGTGGCTTTTTCAACTAGTTTTGGAGATTTTATGCAAAAAGAAGAATTGGCAAAATCGTGTATGTCGCGATCACAGTTTATAGGTAGCAAAGAACACTCTGAATGGGGAGAAGAAGAAGGAGTGATCTGGAAGAATTCTGACCAGGTGTCCAAGGGTTTTACCCCCTTTCAAAGCCAATGGAACCATTAGATTGCATCTTGGAAGCTTCAGATTGCTGATTTGCCAAGATCCCTTCCATAAAGAGCTCTTATTATTAGCCACAACCCTTCTTCTCCAATTTAGCTATCAATACAAGGCATGGGGAGCCATTGGAAGTAGTCGAAGCAAAAGAGGAGAGGCCCTTCTCAGGAGTATAGAGCAAGAGGGAGTGGGGCAAGAGAAGTGTGAGCACGGGAATTTCTCATCAAGAAGACAAGGAGGATACACTGCGAGCTCTCGAATTCAATTTCTCTATCCCTTCTAGCCTATTTCCCTATGGAATCAAGACTCTTCTCAATTTCTCAAAAATCTTGGTGATTGCTCCCCCCCCCCCCCCCCCCCCCCTTCAATCAAAAATTCTGTCAATCTAATTACCTTCAAGCTCCTTTGCCAAATTTCCCTATTTTTGCGATCTCACAATTAAAGACCATGGCCCCAAAGAAAGCTACATAGAGAGATCATGGTACTCAAGGAGTTCATAGTTCTTTGACTTTAGATGCCCAATAAGAGAAGTCCTATCAAGAGAAATAACTTTTCTATACTGGTCATACACCCATTTATTTGTCCCTCATTTGTCCTTACAAACTTCCCATCTATAATTTTTACATTGTCCCTTTGAAGTATGTCTATGAGTAGAGTCTTATTAGCTTGAGATTCTTAAGCCACTTCAATAGCTTGAGATGGGTTTTTATATCCTTGTACAAACTTGAATATGTAAAAGTATGGGTTACCCCATCCCTCAAGTTGGGCTCCAATTATAACCTCTTCATAAACTCAAACAAGTCCAAAAATTTGTCTTTTCTTGAATAACCATCATGTTTTCTAGAAACTCCAATACACCAGTGACAAGCTGCACCATAGATGATTTTAAAAATCAATTGCATAAAATGTACTTCATCCTTAACCTATCAAATTAACCCAACTACCATTATAGGCTCATTACTCATGCTCTTTTAAACAAACAACAATGAGGCTTTTTATTAATGCAAAAGGAATTTACAAATATTTATTGATAATAAATTATCTAACAAAACACGATTTCATGGATCCTTGCCTCTTGGAAAGTATTCGGATATGTTCTCTCATATCTTAGTGGGATCTCATACATAAGACAAATAACATAGCTCGATGGTTCTTGGGGGTAACCTGAACATCCATCCCAAAATAAGGCCTTCTTGACACTACAACAACTATCTCATAGTGGTACTAGTTGTAATCTCGATAAACCCACAAAGTTTTGTGTCTAGGATCATTACCAATGTCCAATATATGTTCATAAAAAACAATGAACAAAAGGTATATCTTGACTATCTTTAGTCACTCAACCCATCTAATTTTCCATAGTTCTAATGGAGAAGGAAGTTCTATCTAGTATATATCCCCATGTGTGACCTATACCTTAGCCAAAAATTTCTCATATACCATGAGTAAGGATGAGGTTATAATGCATTCGAAGGAATGAAGATTATTTCCATTATTTCAAAGATGGCCTTGTGGTATGAAAAGTCATTTGGCCCTAAGGCCACTTGATACATTGATGGAAAAATATGTTGCAAATTTGCAACTTCCTCATCCCTGATTTCCTGTGTGCACACTGTGTATGCTAGTTTTAGTGATAACAACCTTTAACATTTCATTCAAATAGGTGTGGTTATTTCATTAATTACTTTTTTCTGTTGACTACTTAATCTTATAGTCGTACCTCTTTTGAGCCTTGGCTCTAATACCATGTGTGAGGTGCCTCCTCTATTAGGCTTGGAGGAGTCCTCTAGTAGTCAACCAAAATTTGTGTCAAGGCACAATGCCGCCGCCCAATCTCCTCATACGAAACGTTGGGCTTAGTTGAAAATGAGAATCTCACTTCTATTTCATAAGGAAAGCATGGATAGGTCACCCTTGTTGATAGCAATCTAGTGTCCACTTAAGAAATATCAATTTATAATCAATTAGAGGTGAGGCTACAGTTAATACCACACTTGGTTCAAAGAGAGTGAGAGACGAGGGAGAGTATAACTCAATCCCCCTACCCATAAGGTAAAATCTTAACTCTAACCCCCCTAAAACACTATTAGAAGTGAAACTAGTCCTATTGACATTTGGGAGGTCACAATCTAATTAGTTCTATCTAGTGTTGAAAAGTTACCCAACTATCAAGTCCACCTCACCATAGGTATTCAATTGCCAAGATCGATGCCTCCCACTTTCCTTTATTGGGTTTGCTTTGGTTTTCTAATTAGAAGACCTACCATGTTGTTGAGATACATAAAAGTAACTTCATTTTATTGTTCTATTAAATAAGATTCATTAAACTCAATCTTTACCATATAACAAACAATTTGGATATCAAATACTTTATTTCATAATAGTAATCAACACCTTCACTCTACAGAGTTGTATAAAACCGTCTCTTCCTAAAAAGATATTGTTCAGCCTAAGATAGGACCTTCCAACCCCACAAGATTGGGTTGTATATGATCACACTCTATCCATGCAATCAATAGGGAATTTATTGACTCAGAATCCCTCTAATCCTTCCTCAACCCTAGGATCCATCCTACATAATAGGGAAACTTATCACTTAGCCCTTTGCCCTCTCAGGTGCTTGAGTGACTTAAAACAAACAAACACCTACCTCCCTTGAGAGTGTAGGACTTGCACCCACTGGTGATTTTTTTCACACTCTATAGAGTGGTAAGGAGTATTGGGATGGAGATCCCAAGGTCTTAGATCACCATATTCCTTAATACATATGATTGTTAGAAGCACAGATCCATAAGACATATATCTCATCATTCTCAAATCCAAAAATAAACATAACCATAAAAATATTACTTTTAGTATACTTCTTAATATATGCCATGCATAGATTCTATCCCTTCATCAATTCACCTATTCTTTCCTAAAAAGAAAATCATGATTCTAGTATATTTTAGTGCTTCCTAATAATAAATTTGAATTATTCTAGCCATATACAATTTATGAAGCAAAAGGCTTATGCTACGTGTTTTTCTAACATCTTGAGCTCCTTTATTTACTTCCATTGAAATGTATATGAGATAAGTTGATTAAAGAATTTATGAAAATTTGAGATAAAATTCAAAGATTTAGAAATAACTCTTTTTTTGCCTTCAGTGAACCTGATTATCTTATATGGCCAATCATCATTGTTACAAGGTATGAGTAACTTCGGGTTGTCGTGTAGTGATCGATTCTTTAAGTTGGGGGGAAAACTTTGAGATGCACTTCAGCTTCAAGTTGAGCTTCAATAACAACAACTACTTCATTGTGCATGGGATCCCCCACAATACCTCTACATCTGTTGGGAGCCATGGAATAGATTCAACGAAATCCACACTATGTGGGGGAGAGGGGAAAGAGCTCGAAGGATTTCGACAAGGATTCCGCATGATTGCATAAGAGAGAGAGGGAGAGAGTAGGTTCGTTGCACTCAAAAAAGTGGAATCTATGTAGAAGTTATTTATTTTCAAGATGCCCCTACCTGTGTCTATATAGTAATTAGGGGGGAGAGAGCTTACCTTTAGAGTTTTAGCTAACATCATCAATGATGTCAAAGGGGCTCTATTTTTGGAACATGTTGCCTTTTGTCTTTCTTTTTTTTACATTTTTAAGAAAAGAAACCTCAAATGAAGGCAAGAGCAGCACACCACAACATCTCTCCAAGGTTCATGACCAAGGCATCAAGCTTGGTATCTTGCTCTTGGCATATTTGGTAACAAGCTATGAAGGGGTTTGTTGGTGTTGTTGGCTGCACATAAGAAACAACCACTCATTCTAGGAAAGACTTCTCTAGAGATCACCCATCCTGGCAATGTCATCACTCAAATATGCACTTAACTGCGAAGTGACTATCCACTAGGCTAGTTCTTATTCTTGTTTTATACTATAAACGTAGTTTTTATAAGCTTATCATGGGGGGTTTCTCAAGTACCTTCACTTATGAACTTCCATATAATAGCTCATTAATAATAACAATTATCCTCATTATTGAAACATGGTTAGGACTAGTTTTAAAAAATATGTACTTTTTATCATATTTAAATGTTATGATTTAATTTTTCTAATCACATGTATATTTAATGAAGTGCAATGTGTGATTGTAACAACTTTTCATAATAAATTACTCTTCTACAAAAAAATAACTTGTTTTTGAAGCAAACATTTTTGCACATTGTTTTGTTTTAATAGAATGTGCAACCCCATTATTTATTAAGGAGAATTGAGTAATGAGTGCATCACAAGGGTGGGATAAGTAGTTGGCATTTTCCATGTAGAAAGGTCTACCTTACTAATAAATACAAAAATATTCAAGGCACCAGGAAATTACATGTTAATGTACCGATCAATGTAGTTGATATTGTAGGGAACCTAATACTTAAAAGGGTCGGCCCAAAAGTAGTTCCTTCCCCACATCTTCTTGGGTTGAAAAAATATAAAAAAGAAACATAAAAAAGACGAGGGATGCTTTCAATTTCAACAATAATCAAGAGCTTACATTTTCCCAGAAGTGAGTAGGGTGGGCCACCATAGGGATTAAGTTTCATATAAGTGGTTGTCATTCAAAGAGGATCGACCCAATTGCATCCAAAGGTTATACGAAAGTGTATTATATCAGAACCTTCATCAACATGAGAACATTGGTAGTGACTTACTTGGCAATAGTCAAATGTATTCAAAGGAAGGTTGGAGAAATTATAGGATCATACTCGAGGTCCACTTAGAATATAGAAATAGATGAAACATTAAATAATAAATAGGAATTATACATGAGACTAGGTGGAGTCAGCTTATTAGCATCAACCTTCTACTCAAGTTGCTCATAAGTAGAATACACTATTATTGAAGTTTCCAATGCCTCCACATGGCAAGTCCTACTGATCTGATGGATGCAATATAGTCCTAGGCCTCAGAGTTTAGATTTTTTCTTATGGCCTTTAAGATAATACAAGAGCATCAGGTCAACTTTACCAAAGGATTGATATTGCATATGTTTATCAAACCAGGCCTTATGTCAAGCATCATCAAGGCATAATATTGCTTCCCTCTAGGGTTGAGAAAAATCAAACTCAAGCAAAAGCAACAACTAGTTAGCAATTCTTCCTATAGGGCATGGCTCGTTCACAAGATAAAATAGAGCTTTATGATTAGCAAAAAATGTGAAGGAAGTAGTAAGTAAATAATGTCAAAACTTTTTAATTAGATATACCATTGCTAAACCTTAATGTTCAATGATGAAGTAATTCATCTCAATTTCAATGAGTTTCCTTCTTGACAAGCTCACATGAAAATCCATGTTATGCTTACCAAGTTAGCACAATATAGCTCCAATTGTAATTTTAGAATTATCAATATGAACAAGGAATGTGTTGTTTCAATCTTGGGCTTGTAAAATATGTGCAAAAACAAGAGCCTTCTTCAGGGCCGTCTCCTCATAATGTGGGCCTTACAACTTAGAGCATTGTGGATCATTGATGGCACCCTACAAGGGTGGGGCATTGAGCGTATCTAATACACCCCCTCAATGTCCACCTGTTGCTACTCTACGGGTAAACTACATTCTCAGCCCAATGCTAAGTCTTTGAAGATGAACTCAAACCATATCCTTTGTGCAAGCTTTAGTGAAGATATCAACTCCATTCTCCTCTATTGTACAATAGACAAGCTCTATTATCCCATCCTTGATCAATTCGCGCACATAGTGATATTAGATCTCAATGTGTTTGGTGGGTGTATGAAAAACTAAATTTTTGGCAATGGCAATGCAACCCTGATTATCACATCTTAACATTGTTGGATCTTCATCCTATTCTCTTGTATATATCATAGGATCCTCCTTAACCATATTGCTTTACATGCAGCAAAACAAGTTGTCTTGTACTCTACTTCGATAGAAGACAATGCCACTGTTGGTTGCTCCTTATTAATTGAAGAGAATATTCCTACACCCAAAGAGAAGCAATCTTCAAAAACTAATTTGCTACAATCATTGTCACCTACGTAATCTGAATCATAGTTTTCCACAAGAAAAATTCCAAAACTATATGTGATACCATAGGCAAGAGTTCCCTTCAAGTATCTGAGCACCCACATCCCAGTTTTCCAATGACTTTCTTGTGGTTTATTTGAGAACTTTCTCAAAACACCAACAACAAAACTAATATATGGCCTAATGTTGCACAAATAGATGAGACCATCGACCAACCTCCTATACCTCCCAATGTTTGCTCGTGTTATTGTATCCTCAATGGATAACTTTACATTAACCTCCATAGGTATAGTTATTTCCTTACACTCCGTCATGCTAAATGCTTTCAAGCTCTCCTATGCATACCTCTTCTAAGAGATGAAGATTTGGCTAGCCTCTTCCCAAACTTCAATCCCCGAACAATAAAGCAACAAGCCCAAGATTGTCATTTCAAACTCAAAGCTCAATGCCTTTTGAGTTTAATGGATCATACCTTCATAGTCACCTATAATAAGAAGGTCATCCATATATAGAACAATCACTATAAACTTTTCACCATCTTTGCAAACATATGAGTTAGCATCTAATCATATCTTCATAATCACCTACAATAAGAAGGTCATCCACATATAGGACAATCACTACAAACTTTTCATCATCTTTGTGAACATACAAGTTAAAATCTAAGGCACATCTTTTGAAATTTAAGTCTGAAAATAATTTATATCCATTGGTACCATGCTCTAGGGGCTTGTTTCAACCCATATAATGCCTCTTTAGCTTATAAACTTTATTCTCAGAATGGGGGGCCTCAAACCTCGGTGGCTAACCCATATATACCTCCTCCTTGAAGTCACCATTCAAAAAATTAATAATTTAACATCCATTTGGTAAATTGGCCACTTCTTGTGAGTAGCATTGCAAGTGTTGTGCAGATAGTAGTCATCCTAGTAGTTGGAGCAAATGATTCTTGAAATTCAAATCCTTCAACTTGTGAAAATCCTTGTGCAGTTTAGTTGACTTTGTACTTTTCTAAGCTATCCATCAGCTTTGTAATTTACCTTCCATACCCACTTGGTACCAATAATCTTTCCCTTTTTTGGCCAATCCACTAGCTCCCAATTGACATTCTTCGTATGCTATCATACTTAGCTCACATAGTTGCTCTCCATGCCGGATTGTCAAGTGCTTCTTCCAAGTTTGCTAGCTCCTTTACTTCTCTCATAATCTCAGCCACCATCAAGGCCATATTGACAATGCGAGTAGAACCATTCCTTTGATCCTCTATTCTCATATACCTCGTTGATCCATATGCCTTTTCCTAAATAGTTATTGGCATAGGATTACTACAATCATAGAGTTATGTCACCCATCATAGAAATGGTTTTTCTGGTGTGATTGCACATTGGTGAACTTTCTCTCTATCATCCAAAGACGATGCTTCCTCCTCCTTGAGGGTAGGGACAGCTTGGGGTTGATTCATAGTAGTGGACTACTTCTTTGTTGGATAACAAAGTGGAAGAATTTGTATTCACCTCCTCCATTGTATGTGGCTACTTTTTAAACAACACATCACAACTCACTATGATCTCCTTTGCCTCTTGATCATACAATTTGTAAGCCTTTTTCTCACCACTATAACATAAGAAGATATATTTTTTGCTTTTTGGTTTTAACTTGTTTCTCTTATCCTTCAAAACATGTGCACAACATTCACATCCAAAATTTCTAAAGTGTGAGAGAAATGGTTTATTACCAATATAGGCCTCATAAGAAGTTTTTCCCTTAACAGCCTTTGTGTAACTTTGATTGAGAATGTAGATTATTGCAGTATTAACAACTTTTTCCCAAAACCAAGCTAGGAAAATCCCTTGCCCTTAACCATGCACCTTGTCATTTCCACAATGGTGCGATTTCAGCATTCAACAACACCAATGCAATTTTAGCATTCCAACAATGCCATTCTACTGAGGTGTATGAGGCATCATCAATTTATGCTTAATTCTTTTTCTTTTGCAAGTCTTTAAACTCCTTTGGGTTGAACTCACCACCATAATCTATTCTAAACTTCTTTTCACTTTTTCTAATTATATTTTCAACAAGTTTTAGCCATTCTTTAAACTCACAAAAAGCTCGAGCCTTATCAAAAGGAAGTACACCCACATCTTCCTACTATATTTGTCAATAATCAACATAAAATAAGAAGATCCCCCCATGGCTTGTTTAGGCATTTTACCACACAACCACCAACTCTAGAGAAGCTTTCACTTTGTTATTGGTTTCTTGTGGGAATGCCTTTCTCTGTTGCTTACCCATCATACAAGCTTCATAAGAGCTTCTTGATGTGGAGTTTGTTGATGACAAAAAAATCTACCTAGATGGGGATGAGAGCGACTTTAGGGCCTTTGTAATGGCCATGAGATATTTCGCAAATTAGAAAATGTCTTAATTAATTAGCACAAATCCTCTTGATTATGAATATGCAACACTAGACAATCAAAGTGGCAATCGTATGAGGATTTCATATGGGTTCCTCTTGGAAACACTGTGAGATATCTCAGATGCCATGTGTGGATTGACATTATCTCATCTCAGATCAATAGTTTTGGCACCTCTCCTCTTGAGCATCATATAGAAGCTTCTTTTATTGGAGCGTAGTTAGACTTCCACTAGTAGAGAGAGTAGCGATTGCCAACTAGGTTCTTCTTGCAACCATGTGGTACATCACTTCCTATTGGGCATTCTCCATACCATGCATCAACCAAGTAAAGTGCCTTATCATGATTTTTATTTGGTTTAGAGGAGATGGGAGCTTTTCCATAGTGAAGGTGGCTTGGGATGCCATCATACAACCTAGATCTAGAAAAGTATTGGAGGCAATAGACCCAGATAACCAAAGCAAAGCCTTATTGACTAATATCATTGTTAGTGTTTGCTTCAAGGCGAGAAGCCTTGTAAGAAACTTCTAATACAAAGGCTTAATCCTATCACACCTTCACATGCACGACCATGACAACCCAACATCCACTATATCTTTTAGGAGATCAAGACCAAAGACTTAAGGAGGAACTTTGAGTTCATATCCGCAGAGCTACCATTATCAAAGTGTGGAGATCTATATCATCATGGTTTCACTAGCTACCCTCGACTATAGCCAAAGAGAAGATGAGGAAGCCCCTTCTCTTCAATTACTATTTGAGATGAGAGTTAGGTCACGCTCTTGGACAGAGGATATACTTATCATGGGGGCTCTCTCTATAGGTTGGTAAGTTAGTGGGAGAGTAGTATGCATTCCATGAGCTACTATAGGAGACTCAGAGATAGAGACTATAGGGTATGAGGGGAGGAGCTATGATTGAGGACATGATGGAGGGAGTTCCATTAAATTGGTAGATAGATACAAGCACTTCCCAAACTTGGATCTATCTCTTCTCCATAGGGGACATTCTTCTATTGATGATTGTAGTAGAGACACGACATTCAATTTTATGGTTGAGGAGAATGGTTGTCTCTAGCAAGAGGACTTTGACCAAATAGCATTCATTGGATGTTTGATCTCAAGGTTCCTAGAGAACCTACTTTGAAGATATTGAATGAGTGGTAGAAGGTTCTTAACAAATAGCTTTTGAATCATAAGCAACAAAAGGTTCTGGACATTAAGTTTTTAGATTGCAACACAAATTGAAGTAGTGACTATAAAGTCCCAACTATCCAAGTAGGATACTTAGGAAAAATTTTGATGATGTTCTCTAGGGTGGAGGGAGGGACGTGAGTTAATATTCTCCTTGAGGAGATATATTCAACTAACAAACATTCCAAGCTATTGCCAACAATCCCTTTTCAAGTCAAGATGGCTAATCAATTAAGATTTATCCATTAGGGTTTTAAGAATCAACAAACCAAGGTTGTAGGCTTAGAATTTAAATTTATCTTTGTGGTTTTAAGGATGAATGAATTGGGAGGGTCATATCGTATGATTTTGGGTGAAGCATGGTTCAAATTAGAAAGGTTGGAGCAGCTTAAACTATATATTTGTTTCTGAAGTAGAGGATGAGGAGGAGTTATTTCTTACATGAAATCTTATAATAATACCAGTTTTTGAGATTAGGGTGGAATAAAATTTAGAATGGTTCTTGGTTATTTCTTACATGAAGTCCTATAGTAATACCAATTTTCGAGATTGATGTTGAGAGTATAGGCAACATCTAGGTAGTAGAGTTAGAGATCCTCATCAAGAACTTGAGTATTCATGAATTTAGGAGCAACAAAATTTGGAAAATAGTTTTAAAGTTCAAGAAACTGTAAATGTTCAAGACTTTAACAATGATCATAAACCTCAACATGTTTAGGAGGAATTAACTAGTCAACAAATCAAAGAACAATAGCTAGCAAGAAATGAGGATATTTAGGGTAATGTAGAACAACATTCTATTATTCAAGCCAAGAAAAAGTATCAACGTAATATGATGCACTCTACTAAGGTGTTGAAAGACGAAGTCCAAGAGGTAAACTTGAAAACCACATACCATTTATTTGATGAAATGTTCAAGTAGAAGTTAGTTGAACTACATAAGGTGTATATTGATATTTTTGCTTGGAAATACAAGTATATGAGAGAATTTGACCCAAATGTTTGCCAATGTAGGATTAATTTACAGAAAGATGCCAAAGCAATAATTTAGAAGAGATATCGGTTATGCAAATTAGGTTAATAAGGAGACTAATAAACTTTTGCGAGTAGGTTTCATTAAGCATATCAAAGAAATAACATGGCTATTTCCCATTGTGATGATCCTTATAAGAATGGTAAGATTAGAGTTTGTGTGGACTACAAGAAGTTGAATATAGTCACTATAACAAGTCCTTTCCCATCGCTTCTATTGTTTCTTTATTTGGATGATGTGGTTGATCACTAGATCCCTAGGTTTCTTCGTGGATTTTAGGCTACGATTAGATCAAGATGGCCCTAGAGCATATGTATAAAATTGCTTTTATCATAGAATGGGAAGCATTTGTTAGCATAGTAAGGAATTTCCGTTTGAAAGATGAACCACTTGAGTTTCAAGGAGTAGTTTTTAGAAGTCGTTTGATTCTTATCTTTCGCATGGTGTGAGGATATTTATTGATGATTTATGTGTCTTTAGTAGTAAAGAGGAGCAATTGCATCACTTCCAATTATGGTTTAAAACATGTCAAAACCTTGGTATTCTCTTATCCTTTCAAATAATATTGCAGCAAAAATAGGAGTTTTCTTTGGACACATATTGTTAGAAGAAGGCATTGCAATAGATCCAAGAAACACTGCAACAATCTAGCAAGTTAAATCTCCTAAAAATGTGCAAAATGTCATGAGGTTTGTTGGGAAAGTGAAGTGGCATAGTAGATGTCTAACTCTCTTGTATTTGTTCTCCATTGACCACCCTTACCAATAAATAAATAAAATTTGTTAGGAGGGAAGATCAACATAGGGCATTTGACATACTAAAAAAGATGCTAGTAGTAGCTCCTATTCACTAGCCTACTCAATGGGACTTTCCTTTTCATGTATTTATAGATGCATCTAATTAGATGTTGGGAAAATTTGATGATCAATGAACCTCAACTCATACGTACATTAGCTTGATAGATATTGTCATGGCAAGACTTTGATTAGAACATAACATATACTATTGGTATAGGGCATACACCTGCAATGAGAACAATTGAGAGTGAGTAGCTTAATACTAGTCATTGCTTAGTTACATGATGCTAAATTGTTTGCAATGCAAGTAATACCTGGCCTCTTATTATAATAACCAGATCTATGATTTATTGAATAATTTGTCAGGGCATCCTTCTTGGGATCAAAGAAGGAACCTAGCTTTAAGGAGTAGGTTATATCAAGTTATCTTAGATACTTTGTAAAAGAAAAGTATTGACTAGATCTTGAGGAGATGTATACCACCTGGACAAGAGCAACCATCAATTGTTTAAAAGGCTTGTGATGGCTTAACTAGTATTTTTTGAAAGTTTAATTCTTTAAATGAGATTCTATATCAAAGCACAAAAATGATCCTATAATGAAAATGTCATTTTTCAAGTGAGATTATTGGTTGGAAGATTTTGTAGGTTGATTTATGGTGGCCAACTATCTTGAAGGATGCTCATAGTATGCTAAGGAATGCTTGTCTTGTCTCAAGGAGGAAAATCCCACTTTCAAGGGATAAGATGTAGGAGCATCTTATGTTGCCATTAGAGCCATTCCAAAAGAAGGGTATAGATTTTATTAGACTTTTAAAACTAGTTGCTTAGAGATTAGGGAGAAATGCTTATTACTTTATACTAATTATTACACTAAGTGGATTGAAGGCCAAGCCTTGAAGGACAACACATCATGTAGTGTAGCAAAATTTCTCTATTTTGACTAACGAAAAGATTTAGGTATCCAATTGAGTTAATTGAATGACGAAATAACTATTTCATAAATAAAGTAATTAAGGAAATCAACACTAAGCACATAATCCTATAAAGGAATTCCACACCTTACAACCCATAAGCTAATTGATCAAGTTAAAGTCTCCAACAAGATTTTATTAAGGATGCTAAGAGAATTTGTGAAAAAAATAGGAAAGATTGAGATACAAAGTTGGATATGTTCGATATACTTAATATCCCACCCTTATAAGATGCCACCAATGATCCATTAGTGCTCTAAGTTGTAAGGCTCCCATTATGAGGAGAAGCCATGTGTGAGCCCAAGCATTGGTTGGGTCGTCTTGACTTGTATGTTAGATGAGTTCTATGTGATCGGATGGCAAAAAGATGACATTTGTGGATCTAGCATTTGGGTTCGAAAGATTAGTTATGCTAGTTGCAACTCGAGGCACAATGCATCAAGTTGTGGGATGTGGGAGTTATCAAGAATATAATATGGTTCATAATATTGTCAAACATGTCAACTATAGTCCCTTTCCAAGCTATTAAAAAAAGACCCCTCCAAAGCCATCATCAATCTATCTTTCATCAAGTTAAGAGTTCTCCCAACTAGCCTTAAGCTCTTCGCTTATCATCTGTCTTAATCAACATCCAAGCTTCACAATGAAAGCGCACAAGTGGACAACGCCATCTTTGTATCTGTTTTTTTAGGATTAATTTTATATTATTCTCATATTTACTATGTATTCTCTATTCCTTGCCTAGATTTTGTCTACTACTATGCCTTGTAATTTCTTACATGGTTTTAAAACATAAGGACCTCTAAGGAGTAGAGTACATGAGAAACAAAGGCTTCAACAATGAAAAGAAATAACATCTAGTATATCAAATAGCGATATTAGTGCATCAAGTAGCAGTGCTATTGTATCGCAATTCAATGAGGATTCATCCACCAATCTTTATTGAATGCAAGTTAGATAGTACAAACTACGTTTGTGAAAGTTTAAAATTTTAATTATCCTTAATCCTTATGAGCTTCTGGAGATTGTACTAAGAACTGACCCAAAACCATAACCCACTCCCAACTCATCAAATTCGAGTATTATGATTTCTCCACATGCATATCTTCTACAACCTTGAAAATAAAAAAATGTAGATGCAATGTGTACCTTAGTTACAAGTTGTTCTAATAATGTTTTGATATTAATTCAACATACAACAAAGGTATCATAAGCTTTGAACGTACTGAAGAGCTGATATAAAATATAAAATTAAACAAGGATTCAAAACTGATTATATACATAGAAATATAATTCAATGTCTAAAAGATGAAAAAAAAATTGTATTGATTATTTTTGCATTGCATGGAATATCAACTAGAGATAGCTAAAGTGTTCATTACTAGAATTAAGAATCTATGCAACTAGATGGCTTACACTGAAATATAAAAGACTAGTAAGAAGCTAACTCGAATGTATCTTTGGATTTGTCCACCAAAGTTTGATGAATTGATAACAATCCTAAACACTCCGATAAAACCTCAAGTTTTTATGTTTGAGGAATTATGTATACTATTAATGAAAGAGTTACAGCTTAAAACTTGAGAAGGTAGCAATAATGAAGAATCTCTGCCAATATAAAAGGCAGAGGTAATTTCTCTACCAATGGTAACAAAAAAAAATCATTAAAAAATTTTCAATGAGAATACTTCTACTACAAGAAAAAAAGACACATAATTGCATATTATTGTATTAAAAAGATAGATGAAAAGATTGGTATCCTAAAAACTAAAAGAAATAAAACAACCAATACAACCGAAGCAAAGTTAAGATATTCATGGCGACCATTGAGTAAGCATTGACTCTGGTTATTGGATAGTGACACTTCTTGTCACCTGACCACAAGAAATATCTATAAACTTTTATGCAAGCTCTATAAAAATCCATCATTATAACAATTGAAAAACGATACAAAATACCCTATTGAGAACATATATTATATTTTCTTTATTGATGTAAATGGTAAACTCCAAAAGCTTTCAAATATATTGAATATTCCACAAATTAAAAAAATCTATTATCAATTTTTTTCATAACTAAGACGATTTTTACCCAAACAAGTGTAAAAACTCTCAATAGCACACTAGCAAAGTTATTGCAAAAGAAAAAAGAATGAACCTATATAAGATAAGTGCTCTTACAACCACCGCTAGCATGGGCACAAGTAAACTTTGGTATAAAAGATTTTGTCACATTGGATTTGCACTGTTAAAACAAGATACATAAGCAAGGTACATTGGTAAGAGAGAGTCTGTATGTGTGTGTGTGTGTGTGTATTTTAAGTTCCAAGCCAAGCTCAAAATAAGCTCTAAAAGTTCATATCCTTTTAAAAGCCTTAGTCTTTATAAACAAGGTAACAATCACACAATGAGGGTTTTAAGCTAATTCACATCATCAATAACATCAATGAAGTGTTTGAAGGTCGTGGCCCCTACATTCGCAATAGCACCCACATCATCAATAACAATAAAAAGTGATGGGAGATTGTGGCTCTTGCATTCCCAATAGCCCTCTAGATGCTTGCCTAATGCTACCCTATTTATGGATGGATGTTAGCAAAGTTCCAAGCCTTCTAGTTTTGGGGGGTTGCAACTAAAGGCCTCTCCAAATTTGCTAATAAACTTTTATGAAAACTCAATGATTTACTATACTACGTGAGACTTTTTAATGACTTTTATTATGGGCTATGTTTATTCATTGTAAAAAGTACATTGTCATCTTATTTACTTCTATGACCCAATATTGTTCTTAAAGTTTATCTAAATTTACTACTTAAAATTGTATTTCAATCATAAAAAACATTTAGATAGCCGTAAATATCAGCTAGCAACAATTAAGGTAGCATAGGATATGCATTCACCATAGAATGTTACTTCATAAGAATATTTCTCATCACACTCAATTTGCATCACAACTAATTAGACCTTCCTTTCATGAATTTTTATTCTCCTAGGCATGTTTATAGCACTTGCATCGACTTCATGAGAAAAGGTCAGCCATTACTATTAACTACCTCCAAAGCACATCCCAATATCACCGTTGCATGTTACAACCAAGATCAATCCATAAAATTCTTGTGATGACAATGGCACTCCACAAATTAAATTGACAATGCAAAATAAGAAACATCCTCTGGAAATATTTGGTCAGACTTTTGAAGGACTTATTCAAATTTGCTGAGGAGTCTTGATGTAACCTGCAGTCAAAACATGTATAAAGACATGAGACCTACACGTCCAACAAACACTCCAATAAGTGCCCAAATAAAGGAAAGAACTAAAACACCTTTACCAAAACTTACACATTTTCCTATGTAAAGCTCAAGGATTTAAGTAGCGCTGTGAAAGACTTATTTTACTTTGCTGAAAAGTTTTGGGGCAACCTGCACAGTTGATCATTTAGAATGACACAAGATGGGCAAGTTAGCATGAGAAAAAAAGAATGCTATTAGAATAAAGAATAAAGAGAAACTTAAACTACACTTACACTTCTATCGATGCAAGCCCAGTAATCAAAATACTGGCCTGTACAATGCTTATGCCCAGTTGTATCTTGCTCAATACGCCGCACACAAGCCTGTACATCACATACACAAAGACAAATCATCCTAAACTCTTCAAGCACTTGGATCAAAACCCAGAAGCCCAAATATGGGTTAACAAAACTCTCCTCTAGCTAGAACTTGCTCCCATTTGTACTTCCTGCCTCCATCAATTCCAAGAGCCTATCCTATCCCATTCAATCTTATTCACAATGTCAGAAAGAAATGATGTGCATCGACTTGAAAGACAATGATTCGGCTTTACTTGAGAAACTGCTAGGAAATGACAAGACAATCAGAACATCATAAGAAAGTTGAATAACACCTACCTTAATCAATTCAAACAAGCCTATCCTGTCCCATTCAAACATAGTCACAATACTTCCTGCCTCCATCAATTCAAAAGAGTCTACCCTACCCCATTCAATCTTATTCACAATGTTTAAAAGGAATGATGCACATCAATTTTATCTATTATTGAAAAATAAATGCTGTTCAGCTTTTGGTGAGAAACTGCTGGTAATAACAACACAATCAACAACAAACAAAAGAAAGCTGAATAACACCTGCCTGATATTCCATCATTGGCTTGGCACACTTTGGTTTAGCCCACTCCTCCAAATCCTTCTTTGGATCCATGATGTCGGACTCATCAGCCCTATTATCACAAGCAACTCAAAACAGTTGGCAACAATCAACAAAACACAAAATACCTTGCTAAAAATAATGAATAGGACAACAGAAGCAGCCCCTTAATTGTATTTAAGTGCTCAGCAAGGAAAAGAAACCCTTAGCAGTAGCTTTACGTCCATATGCAAGAGAAAATACGGTCACCCATTATATTCTATCCTCCAAACTATCACATGGATCAATCAGCAAGCTTGCAGATGGATCATGTGATTCATGTCTGGAAGGACAAACTTGTAAGCACATGTCAAAGCCTTGCAGTGTTCCACAGTAAATTTCCATATTCCACTAAGTGATGACTTCAAATCTCAACTCTTCTAGATTTTCGCAACTAAGAGAAAAAATCTCTCTCACTATTTTCAAATTGGTGCTAGTAAAGTAATGGTAATAGCCAACTCTAAAAAGGTACCAAATTATTCAGGAGACCACTCCAGCCTCCAACAAACCCTTTGAAGCTCCCTGCCCCTACCCACCCCTTTTCAGGTTTGTGGGTCTTCCTAAGGCAATTCGTGTTAAGAGGTAAGGCATCTCCAGTAACCCTAGCTCTTTCGAGACCATTTCAGTTAGTGGCCCGCATATCTGGGTGCCCATGCAGTCCCCGAGCAGTATGTAAAGTAGTCTATGGTTTTGGCCATCAAATTCATCAAGAACCACCATCTTGTAGTTTCCTCTCTCAATTGTGAGAGGGTGGAGGTGGTGGAGCATCAAGGCCTCACTCATATTGTTAATGCAATAGTTCCCTGAGCATGGCCTTTTACACACATCCATCTATGTAGTAGTTTTGAAACTTGCAAGGATGTTCATTACGAGCGAAGAGACTTCAGATATTTGCACTCTCTAGGATCAAGGATGACATCAACATCAATGTCTTCTCCGAGGCACCTTAGCATTTGTTTGATCACCCACCGCTTGGTATCCATGGTTCCATCTGTTACCATTGTTGCATGTACTAAGATGTTGATGGAGAGCGAGAATCTCTACAATAAAGAAAAAGGGATAGTATGCATATGCTTAGATACAAGAAGATTCCAAGGCACCTAATTGAAAGTTAGAAGCTTTGCTCTAGTGCTGAAATCGTGTTCAACTGAGCAATTACAGCAAGTATGTCTTCTTACAATGAGTTGAGATCAAGTGGTGATGATGCATCTAAATCTGAAAATGCACATAATGAAGGGGGAAATGCAATGCCTAATCTTAGAATAGGTTCAAGCGTGGACGGCAAGAAGAAAATGTGGGTGTTGACCAAGATGCAGGAATTTGCACGTGCATCATCTGAATCCCATGTAAGTACAGTTTCCTCATGGTTGTCCTCATGCAAACCAACAACAAAGACTTCACAAAATGAGAGAGTGTGCAACCAAAATTCCGATCACAAACAAAGGCCAACTGCTGCAAAATAAAGAAAAACCTGTCAAAAACTGCCAGAAACAACAAAAACGGCCTATACAAACAATTGCCCAGCTATGGTTAGGGCCAGTAAATGAAAAACACAGGCTGGTGGAGCATTGAATGCAACAAACTAACAATTGCAGGCTGGAATCCAGGTGCAGGCTGAAAACACAAGTTGCTGGTCTGAAAAACGTAAGCTTGTATAGTAGGGAAAAGAAAGACATGTAATCAATAGAAAAATCGCAGCAAGAACCTAGATCCTACAATCTAATACCATGTCAGAAGTGGTGCAGCAATGGAAGCATAGACAAGTGCTAAAATAAACTATTGAGCACAAGACAAAAGAGAAAGAAAACAAAAGAACACTGCAAAAGAAGAGAACTTAGAGATGTGTTCGGGAAATGAAATCCATATATTAAACACAAGAATAACGAGTACAACAGTTGTTGAGCTAAGGTTGAGCTAAAACACGCTTTTTAGCTTATTAAAATTCTTAAACAGCCCCAAAACACACTTAGTTAATGGAAAACCCTAAAATGAGGAGTGGTCTCAAAGAGTTTCAATGGTCCCCCAAAACCCCTAATTCTTTGGGGCACCCTTCAACATCTATAAATAGACAGGCTGCCCCCATTCAGCCTTATCCCTCCCGTGTAGGTTTCTCAATCTTGTGTGCGAATCTCAACCATCAGTCTCCCACCACATGGCGGTCCAACCTTCGCGACTACTGCCATCACCTCGTTCTACTACGGTGTTTTATTGCGGCATTTTACTGCTTCGCCCACATCATCAGTCACCTTACTCTCCTCACACTCTAGTGATCAGCATTTGGTGTTTCTCTCAGTCCGTCACTCCAACTAGTGGTCACATCACTTGGGATTCATTTCCGATGGACATCACTCTCTGATACACTGCTCTACCCTTGAGTATCTATACACTCTTGCATTCATTTGCAGTATTCATTCACTTCAAAGTTGTGTTCTTCTCTCCCTTTTTTTGTTTGTGTTTGAGTTTCTGTGTTTGAGTTTTGAGTTTTGCGTTTAGGGTTTGAGTTTTGCTTTCTGTGTCTGTGTCTATGTCTGTCTCTTTGTGTTTCTGTCGTGGTTGTACACTCTGTGTTTCCTCTTTGCAAACCCTAGCAGTTTTCTTCACATAGTATCAAAGCTGGTGCTCTTGTAAAGAGTACCCTGCGGATATTGTGGAGAGCTAGTCTTTATGCAAGGCACATAGTACAACTCATAACCGGATCACAATGTCCCAGACACCTTCTCCAATTCCTATGATGTCCTATTAGGCTTCTCCATCACTGGAGACCCTAAGACGGCATTATGGACTCAGTGAGGAGGACAACACTCCACTTTCACCTTCACCTTCTTTTTCTACTCCTATTCCAGATTTCACTAGCATGACAGAGGAGGACTTTGAGGAGTACTATCGCAACAAGTACAATGATGTTTACACCCCTCCTACCAGTTTTACTACCACATTTGAACCGGCTGGTGAGACTCGCCACCTCTCCGATCATGGAAAACATACAGCATTCGGAACGTCTAGAGATCCATCTTCATCATCTCAATCAGGTCCAATGTCACGTTTGTAAAATCCTTTTAAGTTGTGCATGAATCAAAACCCTCGCCTGTTTCTTCTTTTGAGGTGCAAGATCTGGATGGCTTTGCATATGTGTGTTAGAGGAGATCACAGCCTGACTAGGAGCAACAGGTGCAGTCGGACAGGTGCTGTCCTTGTGCAGTCGGACTGCCACGTGGCAGTCCGACCTGTTCAGACAGTCAACTGCATTTAATGCAGCCGACAGGCTATTTCTGGCGCCCTGGTTTTCGCCCAGATTCTGGCTATAAATAGCCGAGTTCTTCAGCAGTCTCTGACACTTCTCTGCTCGCAGATTACAGACCAGTGGCACGCGCAGATTCCGTCTCTGATCGCAGATTTCAGACAGGAGACAATGCAGACTGCAGCGGACTTCGAGGTGAACAGCAGGTTGCATCGTCGAGGTGGAGACACGCAGTCCAGCGCACTGCGCCCGTGTATATATCTGCATATCTTTGTATTCAGCACACTTTATACAGCAGATCTTCATCTTCCACTGTCTCTCTCTCTCTGCGTTCTCTCTCTCTCAGTCCTACGCTTCCGCACCGCTGCACTCTGACATGGTATCAGAGCAGTGTTAGAGGGCTGACTGAGCGCAGAACCAACCTGAAGAGGAGTTTCTATCGCGACACAAATTTGTGTTTTCAGCGTTTGAGGGCAGACAGGAGGGCTGCGGCTCGGAACAAGGCTGAAGCAAGCGTGGGCGCGCAGGAAAGGAGTCCAGGTGGTGGATTTGCTGCTGTTTACTGCTGTTTGACGCGGAGGAAGTTTGAGTTTTCAGCTTACAAGTGCAGGTTTTGCTTTTTCATCGCCTCCGGCGGGTGAAAAAGTTTCAAGACGCGGAAGAGCCTTAGCAGGCTGAGTTTTCACAGTCAGAGGGGGCTGCTTTTGTGTTTGTGAAGGCATTACAGGTGAAGATGTCTACAGAGATTGACTTGGAGTTCCAGTCAATTATGGACCGGAAGGTGCCTGTCTTACCGGCTCTTCCTGCAGATCAGAAGCTCGATGGCGACAACTACTGCATTTGGCGCGTCATGATGTTGGCCATCCTTGAGTCCTATGATTTGGCGGAGCTTGTACAAGAGGAGATCGACCGGCCCTCGGTGAGAGATGAGTCCAAACTCTCTTCCGAGGCTCGTGCGGAGTTGGCCAAGGCTCAATCTCACTGGGACAAACTGAATGCCAGGATTCGTTCCTTTCTTTTTCTATCTTGTACTACAGCTGTGACAGCTCACATTGGGCACTTGACGGTGGCTCGGGAGATATGGCTGAAGCTTGATCAGATGTACAACCAGATGACCCCTATGAAGCGGGTTTCTTTGGAGGTTCAGATGCGGACCTTGTCCGTAAACAAGTCTTCTTCGCTACAGGAGCACATCAACAAGCTAAGACAGCTTCAGATGCAGGTTTAGAATGCAGGGAAGCCGATTTCCTCCGAAGACATGGCGATCACACTCTTGTCCCAGTTGCCGCCACGATTCGGTACATTCTACTCTGCCCTTATTGCTTCAGGGCGAGAGTCTACTCTTCGTTGGGAAGAGTTGGTTCCTATGGTCTTGGACCAAGAGGAACAGCTAAAGGGACAGAATGCTTCCAAGACGGAGGCGTTGACAGGTCAAGCCTCTCAGAAGAAGGGGAAGGACCAAAAGAAGAAGAAGGGGGATAACAAGTCAAAGAAGGACAAGGACAAGGACAAGAACAAAGAATCCACATGTCATATTTGTGGAAAGACTGGCCATTGGAAGAAGGATTGCCTTGACAAAGATAAGAAGGACACCAACAAGAAGGATACAAAGGATTCTAGAGCGGTGGCTGCACCCTCATCAGCTACATTTCTTCATCTAGCTGTCATTGAGGACTCTTCACCGAATGCTTCTAATGCTGCGATGACGGCTCCCCAAGCTCGAGAGTGGATCGTTGATAGTAGTGCCTCTCGGCACATGACTCCTTCATCAGATGGTGTTGCCCAGTTGCGACCCTCGCGTGGGTAGATTCTCATTGGAGATAGCTCTTCAGTATCTATTGCAGGACGGGGTAAGATACAGCTTATTCCAGATGGACGTAGTGGTACCCATACCTCAGAGGTCTTGCATATACCACGATTAGGGTATCATCTCCTATCAATTCATAAGATTTGCTCCCTTGGACTTTTGGTGGAGTTTGACAGTAATTCGATGCGAGTCCTTGATCGTGGGTCAAGGAAGGTTCTATCATCCGGATAGAGGAGAACGGCATCTATAAATTGAAGTCTTCCACCGCCCTCTCTACTCTTCTTCTTACCTCTCAGACACAATCAGAGTTATGGCATGCTCGGTTTGGTCACCTCAACTATGATTATCTTCGGAGGGCATCACGTGGACAGCTTGTTCGAGGGTTGCCGGATATAGTGGTGAGCCAGCAGCCATGTGTCTCTTGCATTCGTGGGAAGTAGCATAGGGATGTCATTCCCCACACAGCTTCGCGGTGGTCTACTCCACCGATGGAGCTTGTATCTACGGATCTATGTGGCCCTATGAGGAATGAGTCCTTGCGTGGAAGCTCGTACTTCATGTTGATCGTAGATGACTATAGCAGGATGACATGGGCCTATTTCTTGGCATTAAAGTCAGAAGCTTTCTCCCACTTCAAGGATTGGCTTCTCTTTGAGGAGAAGCGATCAGGCCGGAAGTTGAAGACCTTGCGATCCGACAAGGGTGGTAAATTTGTTTCTAATGAATTCGTTCGATTTTGTGCAGATAAAGGTATTCACCAGGAGTTTGCCAATACCAATACTCCTCAAGAAAATGGCATTCTTGAACGGAAAAACCACAGTGTGATCGAGATGGCGTACACCATGATGGAGCACCGGCAGACCCCTCACGTTCTGTGGGTCGAGGCTGTGGCTACTGCTGTCCACATCCTTAATCGATCCCCCACTTCGGCCGTTGATGGGATGACCCCTTTTGAGGCTTACTTTGGGACTAAGCCCAATGTTTCTTACTTTAGGGTCTTTGGGTGTGATGCCTATGTTCACACCATGATAAATTTGAAGCAGCTTCCCGAAGACAGGTAATTGTTGGCTACAGCTCCCAGTCCCAAGGCTATCGATTGTATGATCCCGTCAAGCGGAATGTGTACACTAGTCGAGATGTGTGGTTTGTGGAAGTTCCGGCGATATCAACGGGTGAGGAGCATCCCGTTCTTGGAGATCCAAGGGAGAGTTGGGCTCCTGCTACAGTACCATTGGAGCCCGTGCCTTTTGATTATGATTCTGTTTCTGACACAAAGTCTAGTGTTCCACCGGTCACCCCTGAGGAGTTACCACCGGTGGATCTTTCAGAGTCTTCAACTGGTGGAGTGGGACGAGGGGAGGTTCGGCCTCCTCCTCGATGGGCCCGTGACACACTCCGGGATTCAGGGATTGAGGGGGTTCCTGAGGAATGGGGTCCGAAGGATGGTCCGCGGCGGTCACGGCGGCACCAGGCACATTCTACGCAACTTGTTTACTCTAACTATTGTTTGATGACCCGTGTTATGCAGGATCGAGAGCCCACCTCCGTGAAGGAGGCTTTACAATCCGCGCCCTGGAAGAAAGCTATGGAAGCCGAGTTTGAGGCTATTGAGAGGAATGGCACTTGGTCACTCGTGCCCTGCCCCCCGAATAAGAAGGTGATTGGCGTCAAGTGGGTCTTCAAGACCAAATACCTTAGCGATGGTTCTTTGGATAAGCACAAGGCTCGCCTTGTTGCTAAAGGTTTTGCACAGCGCCCAGGGATTGATTGTCATGATACTTTTGCCCCCACTGCTGTAAAATATTACACGGCGCAGCGAACAGAATCTGAGAAAGAGATAGAGAGTACACAACAGAAAAGAGGAGAATCAGTAAATTCTTTAACTCCAAACAACTGATACAAAGATGGCTCTGTCCACCCGTGCGCTTCCACTGTGTGAAGCTTAGATGGCGATCTAGACAGAAGATAGGTGAAGAGCTTAAGGCTAGCTGGAACAACAACTCTGACTGGGTGAAAGATCAGTGTAAGATGGCTGCGAAGGGGTTTAGCTTTTATAGCCCGCGAAGGTCGTTAGGTCGGCCTGCTGACCGACCTACCATATGAGCCTCCACTAGTCGGCCAGGGAATATTCCAGGGAATATTCCCTTTACCATCGGGCCGGGGGCGCTGCCCCCGGACCCCCGCCAGGGGGGCCGCTGGCCCCCCTGGGACCCCCCAGCCAGGGGCCGCTTCCGCGGCCCCCGGACCCCACAATAGGGGCCCCTTTTAACTCCCTTACCACGCAACTCAATGCAATGTGCCTCGAGTTGCTACCAGCTTAACCACTCCGTCTAACCCAAAGATTAGACCCACAACAGTCACCTTTTTGCCATCCGGTCACATAGACCTCATCTGATATACAAGTCAGGACTCAACCAATGTCCGGGCTCACATTTGGCTTCTCCTCATAATGGGGGCCTTACAACTTTGAGCACCATGGATCATTGGTAGCACCTAATGAGGGTGGGGCATTGATCATATCTAACACCCCCCCTCAATGTCCACCCATAGGTGAACTATCTCCTCGGCCCAATGCCGAGTCTCTGAAGATGAACTTGAAGCAGATCCTTCGTAAGTGCTTTGGTGAAGATATCTGCTCCATTCTCCTCTGTTGGACAGTAGACCAATTCCACTATCCCATCCTCCATCAAATCACGCACATAGTGATACTGGATCTCTATATGTTTGGTGCGTGCATGAAACACTGGATTTTTGGCAATGGCGATGCAACTCTGATTGTCACATCTCAGCACAGTTGGTTCTTCATCCTGCACTCCCATATGCCATAGAATCCTTCTCAACCATACGGCCTCACATGCAGCAAAACAAGCTGCCTTGTACTCTGCTTCGGTAGAAGACAATGCCACTGTTGGTTGCTTCTTACTAATCCAAGAGAAAATTCCTGAACCCAAAGAGAAACAATAACCAGAAACTGACTTCCTGGAATCAATGTCTCCTGCCCAATCTGAGTCACAGTTCCCCACAAGAGAAGTTCCGAAACTGTATGTGATACCATAGTCAAGAGTTTTCTTCAAGTATCTGAGCACCCGCATCCCAGCCTTCCAATGACTCTCATGAGGTTTGTTTGAGAACCTGCTCAAAACACCAACAGCAAAACTGATATCTGGTCTGGTGTTACACAAGTAGATTAGACTGCCGACCAACCTCCTATACCTCCCAATGTCTGCTAGTGCTAATGTATCCTCAACGGATAACTTTACATTCACCTCCATAGGTGTAGCTATCTCCTTGCACTCGGTCATGCCAAATGCCTTCAAGATCTCCCATGCATACTTCTTCTGAGAGATGAAGATCTTTCCTGGCTCTTGCCAGACTTCAATCCCCAAACAATAGTGCAGCAAGCCCAAGTCTGTCATTTCAAACTCAAAACTCAAAGCCTTTCGAGTTTGGTTGATCATATCTTCATAGTCACCTGTAATAAGAAGGTCGTCCACATATAGGACAATCACTACAGACTTTTTACCATCCCTGTAAACATACAAGTTAGCATCTGAGGCACATCTTTTGAAGTTTAGGTTTAAAAAGAACCTATCTATCCGCTGGTACCATGCTCTGGGGGCTTGTTTCAGCCCATACAATGCCTTCTTCAGTTTACACACTTTGTTCTCAGAATGGGGGGCCTCAAACCCTGGTGGCTGAGCCACGTACACCTCCTCCTTGAGGTCACCATTTAAGAACGCTGACTTAACATCCATTTGGTACACTGGCCACTTCTTGTGGGCAGCCACTGCAAGTACCGTGCGAATAGTGGTCATTCTGGCAGTTGGGGCAAATGACTCTTGAAAATCAAACCCTTCAACTTGTGAAAATCCTTGGGCAACCAGTCTAGCTTTGTACTTTTCTAAGGTACCATCAGCCTTGTACTTTACCTTCCAGATCCACTTGGTGCCAATAATCTTCCGCTTTGCTGGCCGATCCACTAGCTCCCAAGTGTCATTCTTCATTATGCTGTCATACTCCGCCTGCATAGCAGCCTTCCATGATGGATCTGCAAGTGCTTCTTCTAAGTCAGTTGGCTCCTTTACTTCTCTCATAATCTCAACCATCAAGGCCATGTTGACTAAGTGAGCAGAAGCCCTCCTTTGCTCCTCTATTCTCTGAGACCTCCTTGGTCCGTCTGCCTTCTCCTCAACAGATGCAGGCATAGGATTATTGTGGTCATAGAGCTGCTTCACCCAGCGCGGCAATGGCTTTTCCGGTGGGGTGATGTCAGGTTGGTGAACTTTTTCCTCATCATCTGAAGATGATGCTTCCTCCTCCTTAAGGATAGGGATAGCTCTCGGGACAGGTTCATAGTGGACTACTTCTTCGCTTGATGATAAAGTGGAAGACCTTGCCTTCTCCTCCTCCACTGTATGCGGCTCCTCCTTGAACACCACATCACGGCTCGCGATGATCTTCTTTGCCTCTTGGTCATATAACTTGTAAGCCTTCTGCTCATCACTATAACCCAAGAAGATACATTTTCTGCTTTTTGGTTGTAACTTGTTTCTCTTCTCATCTGGAACATGTGCATAACATTCACATCCAAAAATTCTGAAATGTGAGACAGATGGTTTCTTACCAGTGTAAGCCTCATGAGGTGTTTTTCCCTTGAGAGCCTTTGTGTAGCTCCGATTTAGAATGTAGACTGCAGTATTAACAGCTTCAGCCCAAAAATGGTTAGGCAATCCCTTGCCCTTTAGCATGCATCTTGCCATCTCCACAATGGTACGATTCCTGCGTTCCACAACACCATTCTGCTGAGGTGTGTGAGGCGTCGTCAATTGACGCTTGATCCCTTTGCTCTTGCAAAAGCCTTCAAACTCCTTTGAGTTGAACTCACCACCACCATCTGTTCTAAATTTCTTCACACTTTTCCCTGTTTCATTCTCAACAAGTATTAGCCATTCTTTAAACTTACCAAAAGCTTGAGCCTTATCACGAAGGAAGTACACCCACATCTTCCTACTGTAGTCATCGACAATCAACATAAAATAAGAAGATCCCCCCAAGGCCTGTGTAGGCATCTTACCACACAAGTCAGCATGCACCAACTCTAGAGGAGCATGTGCTCTATTCTTGCTTTCTTGTGGAAATGCCTTTCTCTGTTGCTTGCCCATCATACAAGCTTCACATGGTTCCTTCAATTCAGTTATTGTAGGTAGGTGAGCAACCATACCTTGCTTTTGCATCTCCTTCAATACTGCAAATCCGATGTGTCCAAACCTTTCATGCCAAAGCTTACTTGTGCCCACTCCAGCGGTGGCTGTAAGAGCACTTAGCTCATACAGGTTGTTCCTCCTTTCTCCTTTGCCAACAATTGTGCCAGCACTATCAATAATTTCTGCACCTGTCTTCTTGAACCTCACTTCATGACCAAGATCAGTTATGGCAGCAACTGATAAGAGATTTCTTCTGATTTCGGGAACATACAACACATTTGAAAGCTTTTTGACTTCACCATTTGCAGCAACAAAAGAAATAGTACCTGTGCCCGCAGCAGGGCATTTAGCATCATTTCCAACCGTCACAGTGATGGATTCTTGTAGAGGCTGCATAGAACTGTATAGACCTTTCTTGTTGGTCATGTGACGGGAGGCCCCACTATCCAACACCCAAGAGTCAGTGGTAGATTCTTCTTGCGCCGAGGAGCACACTTCCTCAATGGTCGCCATGAATAATTCCAACTCTGCTTCAGCCGTATTGGCTGTCTCTTTCCCTTTAGTTTTAAGGGTACCATTCTTTTCATCTGCCTTCTTGACACGACAATCTGCAATTGCATGTCCTTTCTTCTTACAGTAGAAGCACTCTCCTTGAAACTTCTTCTTGCCGCCCTTTTTCTTTTTGTCACCATCATTTTTGGTGGAGGAAACACCTTTGCCTTTTGCATTGGCAGAGAATGCAGCATCTCCATTGTTGCTTCCTTCTCGGGCTTTCAGCCTCAACTCCTCCTCCATTAATAATGCACAAAACTCCTCAAAAGTCAAAGCTTGAGGTCTCACCTGAGTATTAAGGGCAGTTACTAGTCCATCAAACTTTTGTGGACAAATCCGAAGACACCTCCGAGCTAGCTCTTCGCTAGTCTTTTGTATCCCAGCGCCAGCCATCTGGTCGCGCAGATTCTTAATCCGAGTGATGAATGCTTCAACCGTCTCTCCTTCAGCAAACTTCTCCGCTGCTAGTTGATTCTCCAAGTTTTGAATCCTTGTTTGGTTTCGTGTTTCATACTGACTCCTTAGTACATTCCAAGCCTCTGACGCTTTGGTTGTATGCTGAATCAGAGTCAAAACACTGTCAGAACAGCTTGTAACTAAGGCACACAATGCATCTGCATTCCTTCGTTTCCAAGCTCGTAGAAGATCTGCATTCGGAGGAATCATCACACTAGGATTTGATGGGTCGGGGGTAGGCTGTGGTTCTGCGTCAGTCCCCAGCACAGTCTCCAGAAGCTCATAAGAATCAAGGATAGTTGTAATTTTGAACTTCCACAAGGTGTAGTTTGTACCATCTAACTTGCCTTCGCTGAAGGTTGGTGGACGAATCCTCAGTGTTTGAATAGCCGGTACAGCAGCACCACCTCCTGCACCGCTTCCTGATGCGCCAGAACTGCTTCCCGGAGTCGACATCGTTTCTCTTTGCTGTTGAAGCCTTTGCCTCTTGCACGCTCTCCGATCTCTAGAGCCCCCTGGGCTCTGATACCATGTAAAATATTACACGGCGCAGCGAACAGAATCTGAGAAAGAGATAGAGAGTACACAACAGAAAAGAGGAGAATCAGTAAATTCTTTAACTCCAAACAACTGATACAAAGATGGCTCTGTCCACCCGTGCGCTTCCACTGTGTGAAGCTTAGATGGCGATCTAGACAGAAGATAGGTGAAGAGCTTAAGGCTAGCTGGAACAACAACTCTGACTGGGTGAAAGATCAGTGTAAGATGGCTGCGAAGGGGTTTAGCTTTTATAGCCCGCGAAGGTCGTTAGGTCGGCCTGCTGACCGACCTACCATATGAGCCTCCACTAGTCGGCCAGGGAATATTCCAGGGAATATTCCCTTTACCATCGGGCCGGGGGCGCTGCCCCCGGACCCCCGCCAGGGGGGCCGCTGGCCCCCCTGGGACCCCCCAGCCAGGGGCCGCTTCCGCGGCCCCCGGACCCCACAATAGGGGCCCCTTTTAACTCCCTTACCACGCAACTCAATGCAATGTGCCTCGAGTTGCTACCAGCTTAACCACTCCGTCTAACCCAAAGATTAGACCCACAACAGTCACCTTTTTACCATCCGGTCACATAGACCTCATCTGATATACAAGTCAGGACTCAACCAATGTCCGGGCTCACATTTGGCTTCTCCTCATAATGGGGGCCTTACAACTTTGAGCACCATGGATCATTGGTAGCACCTAATGAGGGTGGGGCATTGATCATATCTAACAACTGCTCATATGGCAACCATTAGAGCTATTCTTGCCTTGGCTGGCCATAGGAGATGGCCTGTTTATCAGTTGGATGTAAAGTCGGCCTTCCTCAATGGTGATTTGAAGGAGGAGATCTATGTTGAGCAGCCTCCTGGCTTTGGATCTTCAGATGGGAAAGTCTACAGGCTTAAGAAGGCCTTGTATGGCCTTAAGCAGGCTCCCCGTGCATGGAACGAGAAGATTGATTCATTCCTTCGATCTCAGTTAGGATATCGGCGTTCTAAGGCCGATCCATAGCTTTATGTTCACACTTCCGAGGATGGTTGTGTGCTTTTTGTGTTGTATGTTGATGATTTGATTGTCACAGGTGATCATGCACAGCAGGTCCAAGAGACGAAGTCAGTTTTACATCGGACGTTCGAGATGACGGACTTGGGTCTACTCCATTTCTTTTTGGGCCATGAATTTATCAGTCTCAGAGGGGGATCTTCATCTCTCAGCAAAGATATGTACAGGAGCTTTTGGTGTCTTTTGCGATGGAGAATTGTCGAACCCTTTCTACTCCTATGGATCCGCACTAGAAGGCCACTTCCCATTCAGCTTCTCCTATGGCGGATGCTTCCCGCTATTGTCAGTTGATTGGATCCTTGATTTGGCTTCTCAACACTCGGGTTGATCTTTGTTTTGTTGTTGGGCTCTTGGCAGGGTTCATGAGTGAACCTAAGACGGTGCATTGGAAGGCTGCTCAGAGGATACTTCGGTATTTGAGGGGGACGTCTGATTTAGGGATTCATTATCCTGCAAGGACAGATGGTTCAGATCTTGTCCTTGCAGGTTGGAGCGACTCAGATTGGGCCGGTGATGTGGACCATAGGCGGTCTACTACAGGTTACTGTTTTACCTTGGGTGCAGGTGTTATCTCATGGAGTAGCAAGAAGCAGCCCACGGTAGCCCTTTCATCTACTGAGGTGGAGTATCGGGCCGCGTCTTCCACCACATGTGAGGCTGTGTGTCTTCGGAGATTATTGGAGGAGCTTGGGTGCCCCCAAACTCGTCCTACTTTGCTGCAATGTGACAATGAGAGTTGCATTGCCTTGGCACGGAACCCTGTTTTTGATGCCCGGACGAAGCACATAGAGATCCAGTACCACTTCATCAGAGAAAAGCTTCTGGATGAGACCATCACTGTGGAGTACTGCAAGACGGAGGACAATCTTGCCGATTTGTTTACGAAGGCACTTCCCCAGGCTCTACTTCGGAGACATTCCAGATCCCTCAAGCTTCTGCCCCGCCCAGGCTCTGAGAGGGGGTGTTAGAGGAGATCACAGCCTGACCAGGAGCAGCAGGTGCAGTCGGACAGGTGCTGTCCTTGTGCAATCGGACTGCCATGTGGCATTCCGACCTGTTCAGATAGTTGGCTGCATTTAGCCGACAGGCTATTTCTGGCGCCCTGGTTTTCACCCAGATTTTGGCTATAAATAGCCGAGTTCTTCAGCAGTCTCTGGCACTTCTCTGCTTGCAGATTACAGACCGGTGGCACGCGTAGATTCCGTCTCTGTTCGCAGATTTCAGACAAGAGACAGTGCAGACTGCAGCAGACTTCGAGGTGAACAGCAAGTTGCATCGTCGAGGTGGAGACACGCAGTCCAGCGCACTGCGCCCGTGTATATATCTGCATATCTTTGTATTCAGCACACTTTATACAGCAGATCTTCATATTCCACTGTCTCTCTCTCTCTCTTCTCACTCTGCGTTCTCTCTCTCTCAGTCCTACGCTTCCGCACCGCTGCACTCTGACAATGTGAACTTCAATAGAGGGGGCTCATAAAGCAAACGAAATTCAAGTACATCTACAGCTGTTTCATTTGAGAATGTAACACACACTTCTCACTTCCCTCCCATCCCACCCTCTTCTATCTCCACCCTTGATCATCTCTCTTCATCCTTTCAAAATCTTGAATTACACTCCACATCCACTTCACACACACTAGGGGTTGGATCTTCCATCTCTGCTCCTAGCACCTTCTTCGAGCACTACCCCTCTTGTTACAACGGCCAAGAATGCCTTCACGGATAAGACTCGTTTTAACGGATCAAATTTCACCACTTGGTCAAATTGCATGCAACAAGTGCTTGAGTCTCAGGGTCTTTGGGACCTCATCATTGGTCTAGAGCCTATGTCGGCCCCTCAACTAGCTCACCCTGACTACATACGTCAATGGAGAGCCCACAATGCCACCGCCAATGTTGAGCTGATGCAGGGATTGCCTCCTGAGTTTCACTCTCAGTTACTGCACTTCCCGCTTGCGTCAAAACATTGGAGTCACCTTCTCAACCGCTATGCGGTCCAAGATTGTACTCCGTGTATAAATCTCAACTTTGAGCTTCAAGAGTTCTCTATTAAGGAAGGGGATGATCTGAAAGTCAATCTGGCTGAATATAGGCAGTTACCCGCCGAGTTTACCACTGCTGACTCTCCAAAGTCAGACAACGATCAGGTTACGTTCTTCTTGAATAAGTTGCCCGAAAAATACTTCAATTTCATTCAACACATCATCTCACAACCTCAATTGCCAACCTTCTACATGTTTAAGTGTCAATTCTTGTGTTACGCAAGGCTGCATGATCAAGTCCACAAGAAATCCTCATCACAGTCTTATTCAAAGCAGAGGGGGTTGGTTGTCTCTTCTTCGGGAGGGAACACCAACAGTGGCAAGAACTCACAAGATGCGAAGGCAAGCCAATCAAAGGGTGACTCCTCTTCCTCAGATGGAACCAAATAATCTCGACCTATCTGGCAACAACTCCCTAAGAAAAACCGGTTTCGCACACATTGCCAGAGAGCAGGCAATGTGGACAAGAAGTGCCACTCCAAGGCCCAAGGTATTCCACCTAAAAAGCCCCAAGGTATTCCACCTAAAAAGCCCCAACAAACCGCTGCGACTACACTGTCCAGTGGAGCTACGCCTTCCACTCCTACTTCATCTACTCCTTCAACACCCATTGTTATTGTTGGACATGTGGCCCAAGCACAATCTCAGCAAATAGTCTCTTTTACTACCCCTAAGGGACTGGCTAATTGGTCTACAGGTCCCGATCCCGTTGTACTTCATGCATCCATCTCACCATCCTCTCCACCTCGTCAAGTGTTCCCTTGGCAGAGCCCTACTACTAGACGTATGCAATGGTGGACACCTTCTTAGACTACTATGTCTCTTAAGTTCTTTAGGATACCCTAGGTCAGTCTAGCATCCATTTTTCACACTCTTAAGAGTCAAGCCCATAGGATTCATTCTCCTTAGCTTTTCCATTCTTAAGTCTTCCACTGCATTTACTCACACACATACACATTCATTGCATTGTCTTTTCAGTTAGTTTTTCTCTCTGTAATGTTTTGCTTTGGAGCATCTCACCACTGATCTCTGTGTTTGTAGATTCTCATCTCTTTTGCAAGGTTTTGTCTTTCAGTGTTGGGCTAACTTGCAAATTGCTTCAGTCCTACCTGGGCTAGAGACGTGGGGATGTGCACCGTTCCTTTCATGGTTTCATCATCCTAGAAGTGCCTTCTCTTCTTCTAGCATGGAGATTTCCCCTCCAAAGACAGATCGTGTAACATCTCTCTCGATGCTATCATGGCAACGACTTCTACCTTGCTCTTCTAGCGGGGTGCTTCATCCACTTCATTTTTTTCCATTCCTTATGGTTCTTGGCACCACACGAAGCCCGCAATCAAGCTCCTCTTCCTTCTTCGACATCTACATCCAGGTTGAGAGGGAATTCCTACCCTTCTTGGTATTCTACAGGCTTCAACACTTTGTCTTCGACATCAGCTTCTCCCTCCTGTTGTACCTTTCCCCTTTGAATTGCATGATTTCATCATCTTTGTACAAGGGCGCTTGGGCAAGTGAGCAATTTCCCCACCAGGAACATTTTCCAAGTGGCACCTGCTACATGAGCATTCTTCAACATATAGCATACTTTGCATCTCATTGTGCAAAGCACCACTTGAGTGGATCTTAAGCTATTTCCAACGCTATTGTCACCACACCACCATACTCCATCACATGGATACCTCATCATTTTTTTTTCCTCATTGACACCCTCGAGTGAATGGGTAAGCTTGTACTGTTTTGTAATGTGTTGGACGTACCCTCCCTACTCCCGTCTTCTAGGTCACTATTACTCAATCGGCTGCATCCCATAAAATTTAACTCACTTTTTTTTTAAAAACAAGTTCAATGTGGTTCATCTACCTTTGCAGGGCTTGGTAGGCCACTGGGCAGCCGACGTGCACCCTTTGTCTGATGCCCTATCCTCTCTAGGGTCTCTCTAGGGTGACTACTTGGACTCCCTTGGTAAGATAACCATCACCTCTCTAGTCTTGGTAGGCCACTGGGCAGCTAACGTGCGCCCTTTGTCCAATGCCCTAGCTGCTTTGGGATGGGACGCCCTGGGTTAAATAAAAATCAAAGTGGCTGGCCTAACCTTTGGACTCGGTGTTGGGCCTAAGAGGGGGTGTTGAGCTAAAATACACTTTTTAGCTGATTAGCATTCTTAAACAGCCCCAACACACGCTTAATTAATGAAGAACCCTAAAACGGGGAGCAGTCCGAGAGAGTTTCAATGGTCTCCTAAACCCTAATTCTTTGGGACACCCTTCAATATCTATAAATAGACAAGCTGTCCCCATTCAGCCTTATCCCTCCCATGTAGGTTTCTCACCCTTGTGTACAGATCTCATCCATCAATTTTCCACCACGTGGCGGTCCAGCCTTCGCGACTACTACCATCACCTCATTCTACTGCAGCATTTTACTGCTACATTTTACTAGTGTGTTTTACTGCAGCGTTCTACTGTCATGTTTTATTGCGGCATTCTACTACTGCGTTTTACTACTTCGCCCACATCATCAGGCATCATCCTTTGCAGTCGCCTCGGTCTCCTCATACTCTGGTAATCAACATTTGGTGTTTCTCTCACTCTGTCACTTTGACTGGTGGTTACAGCACTTTGGACCCATTTCTGGTGGACGTCACTCTCCGACACACTGCTCTGCCCTTGAGTATATGTACACTCTTACATTCGTTTGCAATATTCATTCACTTCAAAGTTGTGTTCCCCTATCTTCTATTTGTTTTGAGTTTTGAGTTTTGCATTTAGGATTTGAGTTTTGCTTTTTATGCCTGTGTCTGTCTCTTCGTGTTTCTGTCATGGTCATACACTCTGTATTCCCTCAGTGCAAACCCTAGCAGTTTTCTTCACAGCAGTGAGTCACTAACTGCGTGGACACCAGCACTCACTCCTCTCTCCAGCAAAAGTCCACTTGAAGAATGATAATGACAAGTGTTGGATGTAAAGTCCCTTCGTCTCCGTGTATATAGTCATACGGGTGTGAACACACCCTTATTATACCCTAACATATAAATACATTCTTTTATTCTTTATGTACCATCACAATTTGGTGTACTTATCTCTCCGTACACTCTCTCTAACTCTCAACTCTACTGCTCACGCCTCAATCTCGCACTCCATTGCGCACTCTCTCCCCTTCAAACTGGTATCAGAGCTCGACGATCCAAGCTAGCAGACATGGCAAGCAACACCTGTAGTTGATAAGCACAGCCAGCACTCAACAGTCGATATGTGCAAGCAATGGCAAGCACTCACACTTGATAGGTGTAGGCGATAGCTGCAGCTACAGGTGAGCGTGCAACCAATCGACAGCACACAAGGGAGTAAACAATTGTTGGTGACCAGCGTGACAGGTATAGAACCAACGATAGGGTCAAGTACAATCTCGACGAACTGCTATGTAACAGGCGACAGCTTCACGATAGACGATAGGCAAGCAGACAGTTGACAAATGAGCAACAGGTGCCAGCAAGGTTCCAAGTCACCCAACTAACGCATCACATGATTGGCACGCAAGGCTATTGGATTATTTTATTTTCCCTCTTCTGCGTATTCCCAAGTGCAAGCACAATGCACAGATTTGTGCAGATCTAGGCCCTGGAAAATTGGGTCTTTTCATATTTAGTGATGTTCATGCATAATTGAGGCATCTGCGTCAAAACTTGCAAACATTATGCACGTTTAAATTGGGGATTTTGCCAAATTTAGTGAAATTTTGCTCATTTGAGTAAAATTTCTCAACATTGGACCCATAAAATTTGAGGCTTTTGTTGTATTGGTGAAATTATGTTCAGTTGAGTGAGATTGGTTAACATTCGTGCACACTTGGACCCGGATATTTTGGGACTTTTGCTAAATTTGTCTGTTTTATGCTCTCGAGAACATGCATTAATGCAATTGGGGCAGATTTGATAGTGAAATTTTGGGCCTTTTGCTGAAATCTGTGGATTTTGGCAAAGTTGATGCGTAAAATGCACTTTGGGAATATAACTGAAGCAATCTTGTTGCCATAAGCAAAGTAATTTGAGCCTTTTTATCTTCCACTTGTGCGATTTTGGAGAAATTGTAGAGATTTCTTGATGTTTTGTGTATTAGAAGTTGATACGAGCACATATGTATGCAGCACACATGTTGGGCAGCTCCCATTGAGTTGATGTATTGCTGACTATTCATGTTGCAGCAATCTTAGTGATCATTTGCAAATCTAGGATTGTTGCAAATGTATTTTTGGTCATATTGCTGAAGTGGGAGTTATCTAGCAGTAATGTATGCATTTAATGTATACTGAAATTGCACTCATACTGCTGAAAGTCATCCGTTCTACTACTGTACATGTACTTGGACTGAATCTTGCTATTATTTGCTGAAAATTTGGGCTGATATCAGCTGAATATTCAGCTTATTTTTTGATGTCATAAATTGCAGCATTGAATTTCTGGCGTATTGCTGAAAAATGGCTGCAAATGCTTCTCTAGCAGCAGTGACACTAAATCCCTCTTTGAAATCAAGAAGTTTGATGGCACTCGCTTTGACTTGTGGAAGGATAGGATGCAAGGCATTTTGTTTCTCAAGGACTATGAAGATCCTCTCTTGGAGACTAAGCTTGCAGCTATGACAAATGTGGATTAGGCTAGACTTAACAAGAAGGCCATTGCATACATTAAGATGGCAATGTCTGATGATATACTTACAGACATCAAGCGTCTTGATACAGGTTATGCTATATGGAAAAAGCTTAAGGACACTTATGAAAATACAACCCCTTTGAATCAAGTGCATCTTATGTGTAAACTTGTGAACATGGAGTTGGATGAGTCTAAGCCAGCATCTAAACATTTGAGTGCTTTCACAGGGGTTTTGAGTCAGTTGCAAAACTCTGGTTTGGCGGCTTTCGATGACAAATTGAAAGCTATTTTCTTATTGATAACTTTGCCTGACAGCTAGGAATCTTTGGTTGTTTCACTTAGCAACAACCCCGCTTTGACTTTTGATGGTGTTAGAGGTTCAATCCTTAATGAAGAAATCAAAAGAAAGTCTAGTGGTGAAAGCAGTGGCTCAGCTTACCATGTAAGAGACAAGTCTGAAAAGAGGGGTAATGCAACCAATAAAGGCAAAAGCAAAAGCAAAAGCAAGGGCAAACAGCAGGATGTCACATGCTATCAGTGTGGGTGTAATGGGCATAAAAAGCTCGATTGCCGATTCTTCAAGAAAGAGCAAGAAAGAAAGAAACATCAGGGTAAGAAAAATAAGAATGATGAGAAAGATGATGACAGCTCTTCCTCAAAAGAAGTTGCAAAGGCAAATGTTGAATCTCGTGTGGTTATTGAAAAGCTTCTTGACAATGAAGAGATACTTGTTGTAGCCTCATTTAATGAGGCACATATTATGGTAACAGCAAGTGATATGCACATCACCAAAAAGGAGGTAATTGATGCCTTACTTTCAGCTCATGATGGGCTATCACAATCATGGATAGTGGACAGCGGTACCTCTTTTCATGTTACCCCCTCTTTGGAGTCATTTTCTGAATACACTGCAAGTTGCCTAGGCAAGGTTTACTTGGGTAATAACTATGCATGTGAGATAGAGGGTGTTGGCACCATTCACTTGGCCCTTGAAAATGGCCAAGAGCTGATTTCGCAGAATGTCAGATTTGTACCTAGCATAAAGAAAAGTCTACTATCAATTGGGCAGCTTGATGCTAAAGGGCATTTTACTACCTTTGGTGGTGGATCTTGGAAGGTCCATAAGGGCTCTATGCTGATTGTTAAAGGTAACAAAAGGGGGACTTTATATTACTTGCATTGTAAAGCATTACCTGGCAAGTTCTTGGCTGTGGCTAAAGTCCATTCACAGATGGAGCTTTGGCACAAAAGACTTGGTCATATGAGCCAGAAAGGCCTTCAAGTTCTCCCCTCTTTAGAGAAATTTGATGTAAAAGGCTCTAGTCTCGAATTTTGTAATGATTGCTTATATGGAAAACATGTGAAGTCTCCTTATTACTCTGGTGTCGTTAAGAAGTCTAATGCTCTTGACTTAGTACACTCTAATGTGTGCACTATGCCTATTATTCGTATGGGAGTGTATACTACTTTGTTACTTTGATTGATGATTTCAATAGAAAGTCATGGGTGTATGTACTTAAGAGCAAAAAGGAAGTGTTGGATGCTTTTAAAAAGTTTCATGCTTTTGTTACCACACAGAAAGGGCTTAAGTTGAAAGCCATAAGAACACATAATGGGGGTGAGTATGTCTCAAATGAATTTAACAAGTTTTGTGAGATGCATGGCATTAAGAGGGAGTTGACAGCCCCTTATAATCCTGCATCAAATGGCGTGGCTGAAAGGCACACTTTGGAGAGAGTCAGATGCATGCTATCCACAGCTAATCTCCCGCAACAATTTTGGGGAAAGGCTCTTAAAACTGCAGTTCATGTATGCAATCGCTCTCCCAATCATGCATTGAAAAATGACATTCCTAAAGAGGTTTGGTTTAGCAAACCTGCTTCATATGACCATTTGCGTGTCTTTGATTGTGAAGCCTTTGTGCATATACCTGTAGAACAAAGGACCAAACTAGACATGAAATCCATCAAGGGCATTTTCATGGGATATGGAGATGAGGGAGAGATGGGTTATAGAGTTTGGCTTTCTCATGGTAGGAAGATAGTACGCAGCCAAGATGTAGTATTTAATGAGGCAAAGTTGCTGAAAAATGCTACACATGGTGATCTTGACAAAAAGAAGGTCAAATTTCAGCATGAACAGCCAACCATTAGCTGAAAGTATTGTTCCTTTTGATGCTGAAAATGAGCAGCAACCTATTATGCTACAGCCAAAAGATCATGGACAGCAAGTTGATGCACAGGATGAAATAGGAGAGCAAGAAAAACATGCTGAAAACAGATTACAGCAGCCTAGTGATGATGTGCACATTCCTCAGGATGTAGGCCCATTGCCTGATAATAAAGATCATTGGGTAAGAAGGTCTATACATGTCAGAAGGCAGCCACAAAGGTTTCAGCCATCTTTGGATTGCATTTTGTTGACTGATGAGGGTGAGCCTCAAACATTTAAAGAGGCACAATCATGTGAAAACAAGAGAAAGTGGAAGCTTGTTATGTAGGAAGAGATGAAGTCCCTATATGCAAATAACACATGGGAGCTTGTACCTTTGCCCAAGGATAGGAAAGCTATTCCTAATAAATGGGTTTACAAAGTAAAATGTATTGATGGGAGGCCCAAGTACAAGGCATAGTTGGTTGCTAAGGGCTATACACAAAAGGAAGGCATAGACTTCCAGGAGGCCTTTTCACCAGTGGTGAAGATCCTCTTTTTCTTCATGGTGACTTGGATAAAGAGATGTACATGAAGCAACTAGAAGGATTTGCCATTCTAAGAAAAGAGCATTTGTTTGTAAGCTGAAACACAGCTTATATGGGCTGAAACAAGCCCCTAGACAATGGTACAAAAAATTTGATACCTTTATGCTCAGCCATGGATTTAAACGCAGTCATGCAAATCACTGCTTGTACACTAAAAAGACTGATGATGGAAGCCTTATTGTGCTGGTTTACATGTGGATGACATGCTGATTGAATGACAGCATAAGAGTACTTTGAATGTTCTTAAAAGGCAGCTGAGTTCAGCTTCGCCATGAAAGATTTGGGGGCAGCTGAACACATTTTGGGCATGCGCATTAAAAGAGACAGAGGGCAGTGTTTGTTGTTTCTCTCACAAAACAAGTACATTAGCAAAGTACTTGACAAGTTTAATATGGCTGATGCTAAGCCGCTTGGTGTGCCTTTACCGCCACATACAAAGCTTAGCAAAGCTGACTGTCCTAAGGATGATACAGCTGCTAATGCCATGAGGAGTATACCTTATGTATCAGCTTGTGGATCTTTGATGTATGCCATGGTTGCAACTCGCCCTGACATTGCTCATACAGTGGGAGTTGTTAGTAGGTTCATGTCTAACCGTGGCAAGCCACATTGGGAAGCAGTGAAATGTATCTTCAGATACTTGAAAGGTACACAAGAAAAGTGTATATGCTATGAAAAGGGTACACTAGAGTTGCAAAGATTTTGTGATTCGGACATGGCAAGAGATCTTGACACTAGGAAATCTACCAGTGGGTATGTTTTTACTTTGGCTGGTGGGGCTATCTCTTGGTGTTCAAGATTGCAGAAAATTGTGGCACTGAGTACTACAAAAGCTGAATATATTTCAGCCACAGAAGCTTCCAAGGAAGCTATTTGGCTTGGCCGTCTGGTCAAGGATTTTGGTCTTTCTTCACGTACTCTAATGCTTGGATAGCCAAAGTGCAATATGTCTAGCTAAGAATGCCATGTTCCATGCACGTACCAAACACATAGATGTTCGGTATCACTTCATTCGACAGGTCTTGGATGATGGTCTTGTCACACTGACTAAGGTCAAAACCCATGATAACCCTGCAAATGTTCTCACTAAGTGTCTTGCAAAGACTCAACATGAGCATTGCATTCATTTAGTGGGAGTTGATTAGCTTAAAGATACCACTTTGGGCCTTTAAGTGGGAGGTTGTTGGGTGTAAAGTCCCTTCGTCTCCGCGTATAGTCATACCGGTGTGAACACACCCTTATTGTATCCTAACATATAAATACATTATTTTATTCTTTATATACCATCACAATCCAGTACACTTATCTCTGCGTACACTCTCTCTAACTCTCAACTCTATTGCTCACGCCTCAATCTCACACTCCATTGCGCACTCTCCCTCCTTCAACAAGATGAGGAGAAGAAGAAGCCTCTAAATAAATAGGCCCAAAATATGCCAAATATGACAGATGGTCGGCCAGCATTAGATGCTCGCTAACTAACATAAAATGCCATAAATGCCACATAAAAGTCACTAAAATAATGTCTAAATAATTAGTGTCTCCAACCCAACTAGCATGCACAAACTCACACATGAGCTAACAATCCTGCTAACAATCCTGCTAACAAAAGTATTAAATTTTTAGGTCCTCGTGACAACAGTGGTGGTCCATAGTCTTAATGCAAGGTAGAGCACCATCAACATGGGTACAATTTAAGCAAATGTGTAGTTTAAAAGGGTTGGAAAGTACTTTTGAGGTGGACATTATGACAAACTCAAATAACCTAGATGCAACTCATTGCAAGAACTTGGAGCAATATAATAAGAAGTTTTGGGATTTATTGTTGCCAGTGACTTCTTATCATCTAGTTCCTCTTTATGAACAAGTTGAGAAGATGTTTGTGGGCTATAAAAAGAAATCATGGATTTTTGCATTAAATCCATGGCAGCCAGAAACGTTTAGAAACGAAACGTCAGAAACGTGTTTCATAAGTTTCTTTCAAGAGGGGATAAAATAAGAAACATGGGTTTTTTTATATAGGGATTTTTAATAGTTTGACTAGGGAAAGAGATTCTAAACCTCTATGGAACTCTCTCTTAAACAAAGAATGACCAATTGAGCTTGAGTGATAATAGAGTCAATCGAGAATAATACATTACATATCCATTATCCCTTATTGACTTGTCACTTATACCAAAGTTAGTCTTTGGACAAGCTATACTATGGTTTAGAGCTCAAACATTATAATTCATACATATCATACAAAGAAAATTAAAATTAACATGTAAATAGCCTATCTACAATAAGGATTGAGTCAAGTTGCAACATCATGATTCTCATTTCAAAACAAACTAACAAAATATCAAAATCGAGAATGAATCATAATATATCATAAATAACTCATAAATGAGACTAAAGTCATATAATATTCAACTCTCAAGACAAGAATAGATACTAGATTGACAAAGTCCAATAACTAAACAAAATCACAAAAAAATCAATCTCTCGTCCAAAATCTTGAGCCCTCACGAGTCATTACACATCATCATCATCATGTTTAACATTGCCTAATAGTTTTTGTCAAAAAAACCATATTTTTATGTTCCAACTCACTCAAAAAAAGGCACATGTTTTTTACTCTCAAAAACGTTTCGTACTTTAAGAAACGTTTCATAAGTTTCAAATTCAAATAAATGTGTTTCTTAGCTGCTATGATTAAATTCACCATATCTAGCATGTTGTAGCTCATAGAAACAGCTAGTACAACTGATGCTTTTCTGCATAGGAAAGATTCGCACTTCCAAGACATACATGAGAAGCCAAATAAGGAGTTTTCAAAGGCTGAGAAAAGTGGTAGATCTGAAAATCAGCTGAAAAGAAACCAAAATAGCTAGGACTATCCCAATAGACAGCAAGCTGGAAATCTGAAAATCGCAAAGAAAGATCCAAAGGAAAAGAAGCCCAAAACATCTATTGGTTTGGTGTCTAATGTGGTTAGCAATCAACCCAATGATGATGCTACTAAGTTATGCAAATAGGGCATGGGAAAAAATCAAAGATTAGCATGGATTGATCTTCTTTGATAATGGAGCATGAGCCAACTTTATCTCCGCAAGCTAGCAACCAATCTAGACATCAGAGAAGATAAGATCCGATCCATTGGAGAAGTTGGTATGGAATGTAAGGGCCATGTAAAGTCTATCACACCGCTCATTTGAAAAGATTCGCTTATATATACATGGATATGTGGATAGCGAAGATTTTCATTGCACCACTTGAGGGTTGCTTGGTATGCCTTGGTGCCATCATGTGCATGCAGTGATTGACTCACATGCTAAAGTCATCACTATTCAACAAAAAGGCAAGACTATACCTTGGATATAAAATTAAAAGGAAAATATGTTTCTATTGTGTTGATTGCTGTCATTTCTAAAGTAATAAAATTTTACATTTCAACATACTTGGTTTCCACTAAGGATAAGGATGATAATGAAAATGTTCAAAACATATCTAAATTGGAAAAGGATCATCGTTTCATTTCTAAAAATGTATGTTGATTGCTTTCCTTAATTGCTTCCAGGTTAGCTATTGCCTAAAAGGCCTAAAGGTCATGGTATAGATCTTATTTCTAGAAGTAACCCTTCTAACAAGCCACCTTAGAGGATAACTGCAGCCCAACAAGAGGAGATGATGAGTCGGGTGAATAAGCTATTAGAAAAAGGGACGATTCAGCCTAGCTCATCTCCCTTTTATTCTCCAATGCTTTTGGTGTAGAAAAAGGATGACTCATGGCATATGTACATTGACTATCATGCATTGAATAAAATCACAATACAGAATCGATTTCCAATCCCTCGAATCAATGATATTTTAGATATCAACAAATTCACGTTAAACTGATTTAAAATTGGATTATTCAGATTCACAAGGGGCAACATTATTCAATCGTATTGATTTAAAATTGAATATCAACAGATTCACGTTAGACTAGAGGATGTTCCAAAGACAACTTTTAGGATATCTTTTGAATTGTATGAGTTCCTTGTCATGCCTTTTGCACTTACGAATACTCCTACCACATTTAATAAGATAATGGATCGCACCTTTGAGCCACACAGGGCATTTGTGGGCAACTTCTTTGATTACATAATTGTCTTCTAAAAGAATGAGACAAAGCATAGGAAGCATTTAGACATTGTGTTCAATGATTTACATAAGCACAAGCTGGTAATAAATGACAAGAAAAGTAAGTTTTTCTTACATGAGATCCACTTTTCAAGGCACATTGTGTCGACTGATGGTATTTACATGGACCCTACAAAGGTTGAGGCAATATGCTTATAGCCACCTTTGAGAAATGTACGCAAGATACATAGTTTCAAGGATCTATGTTCCTATTACAAGGAGCATGTACAAAACTTTGTTGAAGTTGTATCTCCATTGCATGCCTTGCTGAAGAAGGTTGTATCTTTTGAGTGAAAGCAATGAAAATTTTACCATTTGAAAAGTTTTTTTAAAAAATAATTTCAAGTCTTGTGCTTGTGTTGCTTGATCTAAGAAAGTCATTTGTTATTTAGTGTGATGTATATGGAAACAGAATAGAGCTATTTTAATGTAGGATGGCGGAGTTGTGATATATGAGAGTCGTATTTTCCACGATGCAGCGAGAAATTTGCAAGTTTATGAGGAAGCACTTGCTATATTTCATGCACTTTCGACATGAAAACACCACCTCTTTGTGGTTGATTTTACAGTACAAACAAATCATTAGACATTGCGCTACTTTTTGACACAAACCAAGTTGTTTAAAAAGCACATAAGATAGGCGAATTTCTTATCTATATTTCACTTTCAGATTATGCACATAGATAGAAAAAAGAATATAGTAGATGATGCACTATCACATAAGCCTTGGATTTCAGTTGTCAGTATGGTATATCACACTGAGTTGGATGCTATAAAAGATTAGTACACTACTCATTTGGATTTTACAAATATATATCATCAACTTTGCAATGGCCACAGGTATGAGCACTTTGTGCTTAGAGATGGTTTTCTAATGATGCATGGGAGACTAGGAATCATAAAGTAATTAAGACCTAAAGGCTAAGGTAATGACTAAGAGTCATGCTCCTCCTAATGCAAGGTATTTGAGGTATTGATACTGCAGTAAAAGCAATGGAGTATTTCCTTTATTGGCTTGATTTGAGACATGATATAGAGCAATTTGTTAGAACATGCATTGAATGTCAAAAAGTGAAATTTGATAGATAAAAGATGCTAGGTTTATTGTAGCCCTTGCCTATTCTTGATAGGCCTTAGTAAAGCATTGCTATGGACTTTATATTTCCGTTTCTATCTCAATGTTTCAGTCACTCAGTTCCATACTACCACCAAAACATTGTACTATGTACCTTGTATACTTTCACCAAATAATATATGAGTAGGATGCTTTCATGCTTAGCATTCACTACTAGTAGAAATTGCTTCTCACATGGTGATGATACATTTCATTGTTTAGCAAGAAACAACCAACAAAAGCTACTCCCAATTGTGAAATTGAATACAAGGCAACATTGTAGGCTCCACTACTATCTTGCATAATTTTACAAAGTAGGATGTTATGACACTTTGATGTCCACATTGTTTCTTACTTGGCAATGCATGCATCTCATAGCTCAGCTGACAAAGACCGAGAGTACATATCCATAGCCACAACCCTCGAATCTTAAATAAGTTGTCATTCCTCCCACTTTGCCCAAAAGAGTGCAAGTAGAACAAAACTAAGGCTTCGGTCAGTTGAATCTGTCCTGCTTGTTATTAAAATGTAGACCTAGGAGAACTCAACAGTGATTCTAACAGGTTCATGTGCCAATAACAATCACTGCAACCCCACGGTTAGACAAAAGCAACCAATATATTTTCGCACTAAAGCTGGTTCTTGTATTGGCAAGCTTCCTATGCTTGGAAAATTAACTACATTGGAGCACAAGTGCATATCTTTCTTGATGCATCTTAAACATCACACTTGCCCTTATTACTTCCAAAAGCTCATCTCTTTACAGGCTCATAAGCTTACAACAACGAATTTACTGCTTATTTCTATACATAGATCGCATTGTTGAAGAATTTCCCAAACATTGCTTACAAGTGTACTTGAAATCCATGCAATTGGCACATAGCCTTTCATCAACAATGAGCCTTATGTTATGTTCGCATGGCCTCCAACTGTGTGTAAATGATGTCAGCATAGGACGAACCAAGCGGTCACTGCAGGTTAAGATGAAAATGACGATTCGGCAGGACGAGAAAACCGAGACTTCAGGTCATTGCAGACGGCAAGGGATCGCCTAAAATGAGTATATGGAGTATACACCCGTTTCAACCTATACTGTTGAAAGGTGCCAGAACCCTAAAAGCTCCGTGAGATGAATGGAGCAAACGGGAAGGAGGAAAGAAGAGAGTACGAGCAGATGGACTTACATGGCAAGATCGATGGCGGGGGTGCAGAACAGACGACCGAACCGGCTCCTGATTCGAATCCCGAAGCCTGATCTAATTCTAACTTCCCGGGAGATGGAAATGTATTTGGCATGCTCTGTATGCGTGTGCATGCGTATGTATATATGTGTGTGTGTACCAATGTCTAAAATCTATAAGTTATTGTTGAAAAAATAATATTTGTATGTATCTGTGTTTTATGCCTATTACAAAAGCCGATAATTAACCACGCTGGAAGTTACAAAACATTAATATTTCTAAATAGACATAATGAAAGGCACATGTTGTTTGTAGTTAGCGAAATGATAAGTGTAGTCTCTAATAATGCAAAAATCAAACTTAAGGTTCACAACCACTGTTATTCACTTTAGTGGGTCTATGGAAAATGTTTAAAGAAGAGTGATGCGATTTCTCTAAGGTCGAGTGGTGAAGTCAAAGACCTTGACCAATAGTAGTCGTGGCCAAAGCTTGGGATTGATTAGGATAGATATAATTGTTTGGTTTCCATTAGTGAGATATGTTTATGAATATAAAAGCTATGAGTTTTTTCATGTTAATAGAGAAAATAATTTTTCTAGGTCTAGTTGCTAAGATAAATTGTGCTCGAGAATTTTAGTGGTAACAATTGTAGGCAAAGCAACTTGATTTTTCATGTATAAACATGTCTATGTAAACACGATTAATAACATTTAGGAATGCCACAACTTAACCTTGCTTGCCGCTTTTGTGCTTCATAACATGTTGATTCATTATCAATAAAGACTTGAGATAATGGTAATGTTATTGATGAATATCTGGAAAGGAGATAATAATACTCATTGCCAATTAGATAGAAGATGATGGTAAAGGAAATCCATTTGCTTCTCCTACCTTCTTTGTGACTAATTTTTGTAATTTCTTTAATTTGAAAATATTGTAGTAAAATATACAACTAGAAGATAAGGATGATGCTTAGTGCTTTTGTGCTCCAAATTATTGAATTGGATGGTGATGGGGCACAAGAATGAACTTGAAATTTCTCCTTGCTTTTGAATTTCTAAATACGTGAGAGAGAGTGAGAGTCAGAGAGGGAGAGAGAGAATCACATAAGCAAATAAATCTAGACAAATTGCTATAGAAGAGTAGAGAGATGAGAGAGAGAGAGAGAGAGAGGGAGGGAGAGATAAAATATGCTCATCTTCCTCACAAGTCAATAACTTTTCTTCCAAAACCTAAAAGTCGCTCCCTTTTATTTGTATAGTTTGGTAAATTTTGCTAGTGAAAAAACATATTTTTGAATTCACATGATAGCCATATATTTTATTCATTGATCCCCCTCTTTAAGGAGAGAGATTTTCAACTAATCATAAGAGAAATAATTGCTAAATGTCTTGCAGTTGGAGATTGGGTAAAACCAATGTCTACTGAAGTATTCCCAAAAAGGCAATGCAAACAAAGTAGCTAATAGAGATTAGAAACCTTTTTTTAAAAATCATTTTCATTGAATGCATTATTTAGGACAATCACTGTGATAAAGTTAGTGATATAATATTAAGTTTCCTAATAGAGGCATAGAACATTGGCCAAAACTTTGGGTGAAGATTAATGAATTTGTAATATCCAAGGCACATCAAAACTTCTATCTAAAGGAGAACTTATGTACTCAATCCTTTCAACAAAGTAATAGCCAAGAGTTATGTGATGCATGGCTCCTTGTGCAATGCTATCTTACCTCAGTACATATAGTGGTAAGAGTTAGATAATAGTATGAAGTTAATAATGTGAGAGATATATTTAAAAAATAAGAGGTATATATACCATCAAGCCATATGCCTCAAAATCTTAGCCTTGAGAGAGTAGCTTGTGGGCTACTTTAAACACACGCACCTTTTTCCTCATGAATCTAAAGATACCTAAGCTATCTTGTCTAACAAGTTTAAACACCTCATCAATAGTAAACATCTTCTTCTTTCTCATAAGTACTATGTTTCTATTGTTCTAGATGTTCTTGATGACTAATACCCTAATCGCATTCCATAGCTTTCAAGTCTCCTCGTCCAGCTAACCTTGATCTCCAAAAACTAATGTTTGCATTTTAATCATGTCATTCAAGCCAATTGCCTTGAACCAATCCCTGATCTTTCTCTACACTACCTTTGCCTCTCTACATGTCCAAAACATGTGCTTGATTGTCTCCTTCTAAGTTGGACAAAACACACAATTTATGTTGATTGCCATCGTTCTACTACTAGCTTTCCTTTTTGGTTCCCTAGGGAGGCCCACATCTTTATAGGCCCAAAATTTGTGGATGATGGCCACTCTTGGCCTTAGCCTACATATTTTCCTACAAGCATCAAAGTTCTTACAAGTCCAACTCAAACCTAGCAATGATCTCTCAGGCTATGTACATTTCAACCCTATCCTTGGCCCATACACCAATCCAATGCAATACACCTTTGTTGGCCAGCTTGAGTGAGGGTTTGGGGTTCTTGTTGATTGGAGGGACTTTATCCCCATAGGCTTGTGGGAAGGTCCAAATACATTGCAGTAGAGCCACACCTCCCTTTCTCTCTTCTTTTTTTCCCCACTTGAATGCCCTAATTAACTCCTTCCATCCTACAATTAGCATCTTGACAGTTTCATAGTCTTTGATGAAAGTCTCCTTGGTGGGTCCGATGCCAACAACTTGTCCTCCCAAGCTAGCATGCCCAACTTGACCCTGTTGGCCAATGTTGGCCCATGCAACAATGCCTCAATAATGACCATCCATGGCTCCTATTCATCTAGTCTCAACATAAGTTTAAATGAAAACCTCCTCACCATATCATAGAGTTTCTCAAGGCCCAACCTCCATTATACCACACGTCCATAATGATGCCCTAGGCCACTGAGTGCCACCATTTGCCGATACCTAAATCCCATGAATGAACTCGTCATTATATCAACCCTTTCAATTTGCTTCTTGCTAAGGGGGTGACTGCATCAACAAATGTAGATGCCAAAATTAGCACTTTATTAGCCACTATCATCTCTCTAGTGAATGACAGTGGCATCTTAACATGCTTAACCACCTTTTCTTCAAGCTTGGGAATCAGCTAGTCCATATTCTTAACACTTGTGGAACAGCTAGACCTGTGGGTGCTCCCAAGTGCTCTCCCCATTCTTTATCTTCATCCCCAATGGATACAGCTTGCTTAGGGGGTTGTCCAATCTTAAGTAGACCATTTCTAATTTTGGTTTGCTTACAAGAGCACTTGATACCTCAAACTATTCCGTCTATACTTGGAGAAGCTTCTTACATTTTCTTCCTCTACTACCACTAGATTCATCATTGGCAAAGAGTTGGGCATACATTTGCGATCCATCAGGAAGAAGCGAGGCCTTCACTATATTAGCTTCCACCCTATATTAGAGAGCCTTAAGAAGCAGGTTTGCAACGATAGCAACAAGCAACGGGACCAAGGGGTATCCCTACTTTATAGAACCTCTATGAATGCAACATGTATCCATTCATCCCACTTGAAGTAAAGGCATTTGAAAAAGAGTGTGACCACCATTTTGCAAATATTAACACCAAATCCCAATTTCCCCATTATTTACTACTAGCAAAAAGTCCCATCTCAGGCTATCATAGGCTTTATCTAGATCCATATTAATAAGCACAAAATTCCCCCCCACTTTCCACAACATGCTCCATGGCTACCATCAAATTCAATATGGCATCTTGTATTGTACAGCCATGCACAAAACCATATTGGGCTTTTGTAGCACTCTCCCCATAAGGAATTTAATCCCTAAGGCTAGAGCTTTACCATTATTTTATAGGTTGCATTCAAGGTTGTCAGAGGCCTCCATTGAGGGGGCTTAATTCTCACCACTCCTATGGAGGATTTTGATTCAACCTTGATAATAGTACGAAGTTAAGAGATTCTTTTCATTGAATAGTTTCTAACCACTATAAATGTTAATGATTATTCTCTTGGACTCTTAACAAATGTAAAGTCTCATTCATGCATCTACAAATATGAGTTGAAAATTTTGTCTTTATGATAACATGTTTTCACTTTAAGTAGGCATTAAAAAGTTTGCTAGCTTTCCCAAACTTTGGTGCATCATTTTTAATGCAAGTCCTTCCTAAGAACCTAAGAAGATAGCTAGTAACATTCATATAACATCTTGATAAACAATATGGTAGACACCAACAATTGTCAACCCAATTGGTGAGGATTACGTCTGAGTTATGGGAGGCCAAAAGTTCAAAATTACAATTCAAAAGCTCCACAATGTTGCACATTTAGATAAAATACTACCAAAATACATTAAGCATGCATCATAAAATAAAATGTGACAAAAGTTGTCTCATCCTTCATAGTATAATATGACACTTGGACATTCTTGGAGCTACATTCCCAAGGAGTTTTATGTTCACTTGCTAATAGGTGTTGTCATAGCTCACTCTTTAACACCTACTTCTAGTTTCAAAATACTATCAAAACAAATTAACCACATTAGTCACAATCATTTTCATTGATTGAACATGTGAGGTATGCTCAAAATTTTAGTCAATGTCATGCTTATAGACCCAAAAAAATAAATATATTGGTATATCCCATGAAAGAGAAGACTTTATTACATTAGAAATATAAGAAAACCATAGTTTAAATCAATGAAATGACTCTTGTAATGCTCATTGGTCTTATTTCTTCAAGGACTTTCCAATGTGGATCTAATAAAGATAGTTTCTCATGTGGCCAATAAATACTTATGAAGTATAGAAAAGCTATGATCAAGGTAATCATAGCTAAGTCTCAAATTGATGTGTTGAAGAATTATTGTAAGGAAAAATGGATATGGAAGCATGATACCCACCTCTTGCAATGGTGGAGCAAGGGAATGTGCATGAGAAGCCAGCTTTTGAGTGAGCTTTTTTTGGCAACCTCTAGTTTTATTCCATACAGTCAACTTGGTCCTCTTTTCCTTTTAGGCATATAACAAGCACCACTACTACTCCTCCATTGTCACCATCCCCACCCCCACCACTACCACCACCAACAACAACCACATCTTACTCTCTCCCTTCTCATTAGAACCACATCTTACTTTCTCCCTTCTCATTAGAAACACAATAAGTTTTCTTCTCTCTCTCTCTCTCTCTCTCTCTCTCTCTCTCTCTCTCTCTCTCTCTCATATATTGGGGACCACTAGCACTCCCATTACCACCACCACATCTCTCCCCCTCCTCATCAAAACCATAACCAATTCTCCTCTCTCTCTCTCTCTCTCTCTCTCTCTCTCTCTCTCTCTCTCTCTCTCTCTCTCTCTCATATCATGGAGACCCACAACATGCATCTCCCTCTCCTCCTCCCCCTCAATAACACCCTCTCTCTCTCTATCTTTCTCTCTATTTCTCTTTGTCACCCCCAACTCTCTCACCTCTCCCTCTCTAACAACACATTAATAGTTCTCTCTCCTTAACTTCTTTACATAACTACTTTAAGCTTATGTGATTATTTTTATAATATTATCACAATGTTAATGGTTGAATTACATGTACACAAGTGATATCACACTCATGTATATATTCACATCCCTCTCTCTAAACTATTTGCATATATATTACAATTACAACACGATGTATTAGTACTTCAATTATGCACACATGAGTAAAGCCACATACACTTACACATCTCTCTCTCTCTCTCTCTCTCTCTCTCTCTCTCTCTCTCTCTATTAATGCATTAGTAGTTCTCTCTCTTTAACTTATTTACATCACTAGATTAAGCGTATGTGCTTATCTTTGATAATATTATCACAATGTTAGAGGTTCAATTACACATACATAAGGGATATCACACTATATATATATTCACATCCCCCCTTCTTGATATATTAGTACTTTAATTATACACATATAAGCAAATCACAAACACATCCACTATACTTATACATTCCTCTCTCTCTTACTCTTGCTCCCTCTCTTTCTCATTTGATTAGGCTTACATATGGATTGAAGTTATGCATCCATCTACAATAGGCCTTACAAGCAATTGCCTTACAATCTCTGTAAAATATAGCTCTATATTGCTTCATTACCTTCAACTATTATTCCTTTCAAGAATTCTTCATTCGACACTCCAAAATTCAACAATCAAATATTTTAATATATCGATATATTTCACATTGTATAAACTTACTACAAAAAAATGTACTAAATACACAAATACATTTTCAAGTTAGCGAACTACTATGACCAAATAAAATGCACATATTTATTGCAAATATTAAATATCGATCTAGCTCCATTGTTAGAGGGTGAAATAGGCGTTTTCTAACAAACTCCTAAACTTTCTAGTGAAAATTTGCTAGCTCAGTCAAACATGGGAGCATGTATATTCTAAGAGGATAGTATACATGGGATTTTTTGCAATCAAATAGGGAAGCATGTGTTTGAAGAGAATGATATCCATGGGATTTTCTTCAAATGTAGATGGACATATAAAGGAGTTAGGTGGGTTACACTATATCTTCTTTATGCTACCATCCATAAATAGTATCATTGTAGGGCTAAAGTGTACCCAATCGATATCATCAAAACTGTTTAGAAACTTTGGCTTCGCCCTAACTCCTTCACAAAGGATGAGTTACGAGAAACTAGTGGTGTCACTTTCCTACGATCAGTCATAATCTCTTTAGAAGAAGGCATAAAAGTACAACATATTCTAAAGAATATGCGTGGAATTACTTGTTAGGAATCTAGATCTTTGTGTCTCTTGCACCTTTTTTTGTTTGAGTATTTTTGGTATAATGCCTTCTCATTGGAGGGGAATTCACCTTTAGGTAGTTGAGAAAGATAGGACATCTCTAGTACACCTCCTCATTCCACTATTCCTCAATCTTGTGATCCTTATACATGAGCTACTCCTCCTTCAAGTCCACCTAATCCCTACATTCCCATGGCAAAGTTTGCAACACCCCATTCTTCAATTGTCTATAGATGAACTCGCCATTCATAGTTATATTACATATAGAGAACACATCAATAAGATACCATTGCAAATATACTTCTATAAAAGGATACTAAGTTATGTCTGTAGAGAAGTCTTCATACTACTAATTTGCATGACTTTTGGGACTCAATATCATCATCTGGTTTGAAATTCTCTTTATCTCCTACGTGAACTAGAAGAACAAATCTTTGTTCCCTTGAATGGTGGTGCAGTAGTTTCCTCATTAAGAGAGAGAGAGAGAGAGAGAGAGAGAGAGAGAGAGAGAGAGAGAGAGAGAGAGAGAGAGAGAGAGAGAGAGAGAGAGTATGACTTACTTTGAATTGTTTTTCCACTAGAACCCCTTCTTGGCAAAAAAAAATCACAACTCTCCTCCATCATCTCTCTAAGGGGACGTGAATTTTTTTTGCCAGACAAGTGTTATTAGCAATCCCTTCTCAACGAATTTTTTTTCACTAGTTACCTTCTTCATCTCTCTGAGGGGGCTTATTAAAATTTTTTTGGCTGGGAAAGGGGTGCCGACAGCCCTTTGTTCAGTGAAAAAAAATCGAGAGGAATTTTGAAATCTTTTTTTGTTGAGAAGGGATTGTCTGCAACCTCGACAAAAAACATTGTTGTGAACTTTCTTAGAGAGTGATAAAATGATTGTGGATTTGCATAGCTCATCCAGTTCATCCCAATACTTAGTCACAATGTTTTTGAGTTTGGCACTGCAAGTTATATTGTCTCTTTTGGTGATTCCTCATGGAAGATTTCATGTGGGAATCTTGTTATTGCACATCATGCTAAGTCTAGTACCCTCTATCCTTTGCTTGTATTTAGGTCAGTTGACCATGCTTTAGCTATGGCTATAGTTCCATATGTATCTCTTTGGCATCATTGCCTTGGGCACATGTCTTGAAAATGCTTACCAATTTGCAGTATCTTCTACCCCTAGACTATGTGTTTTAAGTCTTGTGATCATTATTTATATGGCAAGCAGACACGTAGTATGCATAAGAAGTCTGGCACGAAGTTCATGGGTGAGCCTTTGGATCTTGTTCATTTGGATATATGTGGTCCCATACCCAATAGGTGGTACGAACTACTTTGTCACATTCATTGATGATTACTTGCATGAGGTCTGGGCTTTCCTTATTAAGAAAAAGATGGATGTCTTGTCTACCTTTCAACGTTGGCTTGCTCTTATTGAGAACTAGTCTGGGTATAGGTTGAAATGCCTAAGATTTGATAATGGGGGTGAGTATGTCTCGAAAGCTTTTGAACAATTTTGCGATGAGTGGGTTATTAAGTATTAATTGACTGCCCCTTACACCCCTCCCCAAAATGGTATCACACTGAATGCATGAATACGACAATTTAGGAGAGAGTCCATAGCATGCTTAGCTAGCCAGGCTTACCCCAATACTTTTGAACTGAGGCAGTTACTACTATTGTACACTTGGTTAATAGGTCCCTTTGCCCTGCTATTGATTGCCAGGTTGTAGAGGAGGTATAGACTGGGAAACCTCTATCATATACTCATTTGCGTGTCTGGTTGTGAGGCATTCTGCCATGTTTCCAAAGAACAAGCACAATAAGTTGGATCCTAAGTCGTTAAATGTATATTTCTTGGTTATGGGGACGCATGTGAAATGGGCTATTGCCTACGGGATTCGTAGGCTCACAAGGTTATCTATAGCCATGATGTCACTTTCCACGAGGAAAAGATGCATAAGCAACCTGAGAAGGTGGTTGAGGCATGCATGGTGATCTTTTAGGAGGAGCCTCTTGCTCCCATATAACCAACTAGATAGCCTACAACAATAGTAGCTGTTGATGCTCTAGCGGCCCAGGCCTTGCATAACATGTTATGCAAGATCAACCTACTCTGAGATGCTCTACTAGAGCTAGATGTCCACCTGAGTGCTTTATGCCCTCCATGGATTATGTTATGTGGGATCAGCCTACTTTGAGACACTCTACTAGATCTAGACATTTGATTGGAGTGCTTTATGCCCTCCATGGATTATGTTATGGTGGTGATAGATATAGGTGAGCCTCTCTCTTATGATGAGGCCATGCATAGAGATGATAATCACTCATGGGATAGTGTTATACAGTCAAAGTTTGTGACTCTTTATAGACTAACCATACATGGGATTTGGTTTCTTTGCCTAGTGCTAAGAAGGCACTACCATGCAAGTGGATATACAAGCTGAAAAAGTATCCCTAGACACCCTAACCCTACTTATAGGGTCCGATTGGTAGCAAGCATTTCAAGCATGAATATGGTGTTGACTTCAATGAAGTCTTTTCTCATGTGGTCAAAATGATGACCTACGCTTGGTACTAGCATTGGTTTCTTAGCTAGATCTGGGACCTTTATCAAATGGATGTAAATATGGCTTGTTTACATACGGACTTACATGATGAGATCTATATGCAATAGCCTAAGGGCTTTGAAGAAAAAGGTAGGGAACACCTAGTGTGCAAGTTGAGAAAGAGCCTTTATGGCCTTAAGTAGGCACCTAGGGAATGGTACCATAAGTTTGATGCTTCATGCATTCACATGGATGTAGCCTTAGTGCTGTGGATCTGTGTTTATACATGAAGAATACTCGCGATGGTAGCCTTACGATTTTAGTACTCTATGTGGATGATATACTTATTGATAGGAGAGCTCATGATGAGTTGGATACCTTGAAAACTCAATTGAAAAAGAGCTTTGAGATGAAGGATATGGGACAAGCCTCACATATTCTTGGGATGCACATCATGCATGATTATTGTATGGGACTCCTTTATGTATTACATAAGGGGTATATCTAGAAAGTCCTTGAGTACTTTTATATGCAAGATGGTAAGTCGATTGGCTATCCTCTACCTTCTCATGTGAAGGTTAGTTAGGCCAATTGTTCACACTGTGATTAGCGGAAAGTTGAGATGGCCAACATCCCTTATGCATCTGTCGTGGTAGTTTGATGTATGCCATGATAGCCACTCATCTTAACATAGCATTTGCAATGGGAGTTGTGGCATGCTATATGGCTACACTTGGCAGATGGCATTGACATTAAGGGTATCGTGAGGCACCGGAAGGGCACAATAGCTATGTGCATATGTTATGGTGGCCAGGATACAAGAGTCATGGGGTACATTGACTTTGATTATGTAGGAGATGCAGACAATAGGAACTCCACCTCTAGTTATGTCTTCACCTTTGTTGGAGGTGTTGTTTCTTAGATGTCTAGGGTGCAGAAATGCATGGCTTTCTCTACTACCAAGGCTGAGTATGTTACAACCATTGAGGATTGCAAGGAGGCTCTCTAGTTAGGTCGTCTTGTGGCAAACCCGGGTATTACTAATGTGGTCGCTAACTGCATTTAAATTCTATGAGTACTATCTAGTTAGCCAAGAATCTAGTCTTCCATGTGAAGACAAAACACATTGAGGTGCGTTATTACATCAGAGGGGTTGTTATGGACAGGTCATTTGACCTTGTTAAGCTTTTGATTGACCAAAATCTTGCAGATTTGCTTACGAAAAGTCTCTCAGCAAAGCGTTTGTCTTCCTTAGGAAGTTGATGGGCATTGGATGAGATAACGTCTTTCCTCATCCTATTATACTTATATACATTTATACATTGTCACTTTTTTCTTGTTTTCTCCTCACTAGGGATACATTCAGCTTTAAATGGAAGGTTGTTGGGGGGGGGATAAAGGTGCATGTGCCTAGCCGGTCCGTGTATTACTACATTGATAGTACCCACATACTTGTATATTGCAAGTGATGGGCGTCCATCACTATCACTCCATTCTTTATTCTTTCATTCACATTTGAATAAAAGGAAGGCCGATCACACATTGTGACTCTTGAAGTTCGCACATCTTGTGTATGTGTCTCTCTCTCTTGCTCTTGCTTCTTCCACCATAGCTCTTGTTTTCACTTGCATGCTTCCACTCCAAGCTCACTCTCTTCATCCTCAAGGTGAATTTTGATTAATGGAAAAAGATAATGAGCCATATGACATCTTAGCCTTTTATACTCTTTCCTAAACCTATGCTTTATTTACAAGCCTACCTGACCTAAAGAAGCTTTGTTCCCTCTAAGCTTGATACAATGGAAGGTATAAAAGTGCTTTAGAGGATGTAGATCCATGTTGAGAATGAAGCCCATAATCAAAAGAAGGTCCCCCATGAAGCAAGAATTATAAAAAAGTGAATAAATGTAGATTGTTATAACTATCTAATCAAGGATTTCATAAGGAAAAGTGCCATGACTTGGTATATCCATGTATGAATTCAACAAATGAAGTGTCATTAGAAAATATACATCCATAAAGATGATATTTTGACCAAGATAAGATAATGTACTGTGTGATAGAAATTTAATATAGCAAGCTATCTTATTCAGAAATTCACTATTCTTTATGTAAGAGTTAAGATATAGGATGGCTTTTAAGTAGACTCTTCTATAGGTAAATCCCACCATTTAATAAGGTATTCCAATAGTGATCAGTTCCTCAAAACTTTCTCTCTCTTTCTAATGAACTTCTCGATCTCATAGAGAATGAGACCATATTCATACATGGGAGACATTATTTCAAAACTTGAATGGCTAGACTCACATACTTTTTTATTTGAGAAATAAGAAAGTTATCATAAGTGCATGTTGAAAAAGGAAACTCAAGCTTATGTGCAAGCTCTCCAACTCTTTTAAGGATTTGGCAAGGCCCATAAAATCGATGAGCCCACTTGTTATGGCGCCCTTTCAAGGATGCATACCTAGACTTACACACCTTAAGAAAGATTCAATTACCTTCTTTCAATTCCAGTGTTATTATTTTTTCATCCACATAAGCCTTCATGACATCTTGAGCTTTGTGAATATTGTCGTTACATTGACTCATCAAAGCTTTCATCTTCTCAAATTTAGCCTTTGCTTCTGGATTCAATGGAAAAGGGTGGAAGGTATTTGCACTTTGTAACCATAAAGCACTTTGAATGGTGACATGCCAATGCTCATATGATGTGTATTGTTAAAATGAAATTCATCAAAATATAACCATTGATCCCAAGAGGCTTGAGTATAATGACAAGAGTGATGAAGATGAACCTACAACCACATATTTATGCACTCCATTTGCCCATCCATTTGGGGGTGATATGCCATGCTAGGAGTTAATTTGGAACCCATCGAAGAGAATAGACTCCACAAAAAATTTCCCCATGAAATTAGTATCACAATTGGATACTATCATTAATAGCATCCCATGGAGCTTGAAAACACCCTTCATAAACTGATCAATCACTTGTTTGGTAGAAAATTGGACCTTAGTTGGAATGAAATGGGTTGATTTTGCACATGAATGATATGCCATCTATGCTTCATAATAGGCAATCTTCTGATAAAATCCATGCTTGTATCAATCCACTTCACTTGAGGAATAGATAATACTTGAAGAATCCATTGGGTAGAAGCTTAGAATCTTTATTTTATTGACATGCTAAATATTTTCATGGCATAATCTTTAACATCCTGCCAAATGCCCTTCCAATAAAAGCTCTTATGGATGGTGTCAAATGTCTTGAACAACCCATGGTGTCTTGTCAAAGGTAATGAGTGTATTTCTTACAAGATATGGTGCTTGAAGGATGTTTGCAGCATCAAATAAACCCGTCCTTTGTAATATAAAAGTCCATTGTACCATGATAAATTAGGATGCTCTTCACCTCTTCCTTGTTGAAATTCTTTCATCATAGTGGTTGCTTTCTTATCAACCCAATACTCTTCTTGTATGTCATGGATCCAATCTTCGTATAAAGTAGATATTGAAGAAAGTGAGCATGCCCACATTCTTGACAAAGCATCTACACAATATTATCTTTACATGCCATGTAAGAGATTTCAAAATCATAGCCTTGAAGTGTAGACAACCATCATCTTTGATTAGGAGATAAAGTAGGTTGTGAGAGGAAATATTTTAGCACATGATGATCACTCTTGTTCTTGAAAAGACTACCATAAATATAGTGGTACCACATTTTGATTACATGAAGAATTGTGAGCATCTCTTGCTCATATACATGAAGCTGACACTCCTTGTCATCCAATTTCCTACTTTCGTAGGCAATGACTCCATGATCTTAATATAGAATAGTCCCTATGGTTGAATCGGTCCCATCATCTGTAGCAACTCCTTGACTTGCTGCTCCACCTCCTCATGATCAAACTTAGATAGTCTATAGGGTAGCATAGCTTGAGCTTCATATGGATTCCCAAGAGTAAAATGAGTCCAAAACCCCTTGATTAGATCAATATTTTTGTAAGACTCTCATGCTACCCTACTTTCCTGAGTAATTAAACTTGAAACATAAAGCTTATGGACCCCTTTTTCATGGTCAATGTCTTCAACACATACAATAGAATCCTCGAATGTACCAAAACTCCTGATAGAATGAATAAGAGCTTATAACCTTCACCAAATCTAGAGTGAACTATTGGTGCCCTATTATTTCAGGTTCTAGAAAGATGGAGTAGGATTTAAGAGGAGAAATAGGACCTTGAATGCTCACTATGGAGGCTTGCCAAGGCTATTAGGAGTGTATCCATTGTATCCAATAAGGAGAAGGGGCCAAATTTTGAGACATATGGAGAGACCCCCAACCTACAAGGTCAACTACCACAGGCTCTAAATGATGCTAGAGACTAAATCAAGTGTCAACTAACAAGGAAGAAGCCATAGGAGCAAGTTAGAAGCCACATACTGCATGGATGTATTGACGGTAAGATCAGAGAAGAAAGGGGAAACATTGGTTCAAGAAAGTCAAAAAATATAGTCTTCACTAGGTCCACTGAGCCCTTATTTGTCCTCCTGTCTTCAGAATACCCTTCAAAATTGGTAATGACTTGCTAAAATGACAACATAATTGCCAATCCTCTTCCAAGAAGCTCCAAAATAGTCATAGGTTATTGTAGATATCCTTGACTAGTCATAGTTTTAATGGAACCAAACCCTATAACTAAGCCTTCAACTCTAGTTACCTGTCTTTAATGTCTATAACTAGATTTTAACAAGAAAATGACATTGCAATAGGATCAAAGCCATGCTCCAATACCAACATAATAAAGAATTTTCATGAAATATAAAAAAGCTATTGTTAAGGTAACCATATCTAAGTCTCACAGATTTATGTGCTAGAGAATTATTACAAAGAAAAATGGATATGGAAGCAAGATATCCACCTCTTGCAATGGTGGAGCAAGGTACTTGCCCCTTAGCTATGGCGGGAGGTCCAAGAATAGAGGTCCTTTGGATGAAATTTGATTAATGGCAAAAAGACAATGAACCATTGTTATCCATGGACTCACACTTCATGCATTATGTTTGTCCTTTGTATGGTTAGTACCTTAGTCATATTAGTTATATGTGTGGGGTAGCCCTTAGATGCCTCAATAAGTTATGGTCATGTTGGTAGTTTTTCAGCATGGCCTGATGAGGAAACTAGTGTCATTCTTGTTTTTTGGATCATCTCTGATGTTCACAACCTGTGTATGGTGGATTCTTATTATGATATATCCGATCTGACAGTTGACGCCATCATTCATTATATCTTTGCTCTATTTCCAGCGTGTTCTTTGTGTTCTATTTCTGATTCTCTAAGTATTAGTGATGAAGTACGTTTTCTCGTGTTTCTGTGTGATTATATTTGAGTTTCTTATGAGTTGCCTAATATAGGGTAAGGTATTTTCTGTATGAGGCACTGTCTATCCTATTATGCATTTTGTATTGATTAGGGTAGCAACACTTTGGCAATCCTACCATTACTTCCCTGTTTCTCTATGTTCAAATGCAAGCAAAAATGGCAAAGGTTGAGGCCAAAAATTCATATTTCCTATATGAATCAAAATTCCTGCATGAAGCAAAGTTCTTCTATGAAGTAGAATATTCTATATGAAGTAGTAATATATTTATGGAAGTAAGATGATACAACCCTTTCTATGCTATTATCTATTTTTGGATCTAAAGCCTAATCAAAATACTTCTCTTTGATGCTAGAAATCTAAAATTTTTGTCAAGACATGAAGGAGTGTGGCAGACTGCTTGAAGCAAGATGATGTAGCCTAAATGTTTTTGCATTTCTACATATATATCACATAATTATTAGTATCCATCAATTGATCTGAAGCAGGTCCAGAGAATTAAGAGAGTTATTGACAAGACAACAACAAGGGTTATTGCAGAATGATGGTGGTAAAGCAAGAGGAATAAGCACATGAACGGGAGTTCCCATCATTTGGAGAGGAGTTCCTGGATGGTAGTACTAAGGTTAGGCAATCTAAGTTCTCTAGCAAGAAGAAAGAAGACACGGATTGTCATGTCTATTAACAAGTAATGCCAAACATTACCTATAAGGAAGGCCTATCTTCTTTATTCAACCAATTCAATAGGTTTTTAAATTTCTGTGTGTGATCTTGCACCAGCATTGTCTTCTACTTGATTTGCTTTGCTTCTTTACCACATATGATGACCTTAAAACTGGTTTTCTAAGTAGATTTAGAAAACATAAGACAACTACAAATGTGCTAAAGAAGCAGAAGCAAATCAAGTAGAAGACAATGCTGGTGCAAGATCACACACAGAAATTTAAAAACCTATTGAATTGGTTGAATAAAGAAGATAGGCCTTCCTTGGATTTGCAATGTTCATACTTTGTTAAGGGATTGAAAAAAGTTATTGTAGGAGCAATTGCTAATGTGGAAGTTGGAAATAATAATACCATAGATGTGCTGGTTGAAGCAGCACAATGGGTGGAAAAAAGACTTGGCAAGAGGAGCAGATCTAAGATGAAGAATAACAAGTATTCCTCAAACTCTAATTTTGATTTAGAGGACAACAACAATGAAGAGGATATCTCATTAGGTTTTTAGTTGGATATCAAATCAAGTGACTCTGATGATGACGAGAGTAGGAGGTAGGAGCCACATAAAAAGAAATCTAGGAAGGATAATAGTTCTTCTAAGGATAAGAAGAAGGGAAAAGAAAAAGAAGAAAAGACAATCTTGGAAAAAAGGTTGGAGAAGAACATAAAGAAGCAATTGTTGGACATGGGAGTTATGAATACTCTCACGAAGAAGGTGAAGTCATACAACTTATGTCAGAAGGTGGGCTATGAGGCTAGAGAATGCTGGTATAACCCAATGGTGCAAAATCCAAGATAGCAAACAACATTGCCACCAACAGTATTGGTAAACCAAATTACACCTGAGATGGCACAACAACAAGGAATAAGAGGTTTTGGCAGGAAGGGTTAGCCACCTAACCAATGGGGCAATTACTAGGCCAAGCTAGGAGAATAATGCCAAGCAGAGGCAACAAAGGCCTTGTTACTACTATCGCATTAGGACCTAACTGTGAGTTATGGGTATGCCATAGGGCTGAAAGGGGAGTTTATATAGGAGAGCAACAAGAAATGCAATCAGCAAGAGTACCCCATGGATAGCAACCATTAGCACTCGTAGTAGTGGTCTTAGTTGAGATACTTGCAGAAGTCATGGAGGGCCAAGGAAGCCAACAACAAGAGCATATATCAAGAAGTTTTTTAGCAAGAGGTGCCAAGTAAGGGTGCTTTAAATGTAACCAAACATAGTTAGAGTCATAGGTAGATTGCGATCGTTCAAAATGTATAATTGTGGAAGATTGTCTAGAAGAGACAACAGCCTTAGCCATCATTAGGGCTAAAGCCATGCAGAATATAAACTGGGATGACCAAGAAAAGGCTAGGGAAATAGCCTCAAAAGAAATTCTGAAGTTGCAGAAGAAGGAGTCAAAACAACTTAATTCCACAGAATTTTCGTATGAGGTCCAATGGAGTCAACCATTGTATTAAAAAAAACAATAGGATATACCACTGATAGGAATGTAGTTTAATGGCCATCAATAGAGTTTGGATTTATATGAACAGTCTCAAGACTCTCATGAGTTATTTGTTACTGCATTAGCTAAATCCTCATTACAATTAATTTTGGAGAAAATCCTTGATTTGATTCTAGGATTCAGGAAAAACTCATAGAAAAGATTATGCTGAATCAAGGAAAAGTGTGGAAGCACTATGCTGTTAATAGCAGGCAAATTTCAAAATGTCAAGTTGTTATCCCCACACAATCGGAAGTGGTGGATCACAAAGTGTCAACTATTCAAGTTACTTGGGTAGTAAATTTGATGATGTATTATTAGATGGAGGTTTTGGAGTAAATATTATAATTGAAGAGCCGTATTTGGCACACAAATTATGGGGACTTGTACCGGCACAATTCCAAGTCAAAATGGTTGAGCAACAGAGACTTCAGCCTTTGGGGATCTTGAAGAATCAACTTATTCGAGTTGAAGGGCTTAAATTTAGGTAAGGTTAAGTGATCTACAATCAATTAAGTGATATAGAAACCAAAGTACCATCCATTGGTTGCTTAGACAATAAATGTTGCATATGACATTGAAGATGATGTAGAGAAACTCTTTTTACATGCTACCATTGTACTGGTCTTTGAGGTAGACGTTGAAAAGATTCTATCTCAATATAATCTATTTACAGCATATCGTTGCAGATAGTAGGTTTACTGCTATAGGCAAACGATGACACGATATAGCATGACACTAAATTGGATGCAAAAAGCAATAACCCTAAGGGGAGTAAGGGAACTGATATGTAGACTCTCAAAAAGCAAGAAAATGCTTCATAAAAAACAAAGCAAGTCAGCAAGCCATTATTGATGCTGAGTTGAAATATGAACATACTACTGTTAGTTATGCTCAATGCCCCACTCTCATAAGGTGCGACCAATGGTCCATGGTGCTCAAAGTTGTAAGGCCCCCATTATGAGGAGAAGCCAAATGTGAGCCCGGATATTGACTTAGTCCTGACTTGTATATCAGATGAGGTCTATGTGACCAGATGGCAAAAAGGTGACCATTGGGGGTCTAATCTTTGGGTTGGACTGAGTAGTTAAGTTGGTAGGAACTTGAGGCATATTGCATCGAGTTGCAGGGTAAGGGAGTTAAAAGGGGCCCCTATTTTGGGGTTCGGGGGCCGTGGAAGCGGCCCCTGGATAGGGGGTCCTAGGGGGGCCAACGTCCCCCCTGGCGGGGGTCCGGGGGTAGCACCCCCAACTCGACGGTAAAGGGAATATTCCTTGGCCGACTAGTGGAGGCTCATATGGTAGGTCTGTCATACGGACCTAATCACCTTCATGGGCTAAAAAAGCTAAACCCCTTCACAGCCATCGATTATCTATCTTTCACCCAGTCAGAGTTGTTCCACCTAGCCTTAAGCTCTTCACCTATCTTCTGTCTAGATCGCCATCTAAGCTTCATTGTGGAAATGCACGGGTGGACATAGCCATCTATGTATCAGTTGTTTGGAGCTAAATAAATTTTCTAATTCTCCTCTTATCTGTTGTGTACTCTCCATCTCTATCTCTTTCTCAGATTCTGTTCGTTGCGCTATGTAATTTTTACATGGTATCAAAGCCCGGGGGTCTCGGGATCGAAGAGTGTGCAAGAGACAAAGGCTTCAATAGCAAAGAGGAACAATGCCATCTTTCAGAAGCGGTTCTAGCGCATCAGGAAGTAGTGCCGGAGGTGTTGTTGTTGTACCAGCTATTCAAACACTAAGGATTCATCCACCAACCTTTAGTGAAGGCAAGTTAGATGGTACAAACTATACCTTGTAGAAGTTAAAAATTACAACTATCCTTGATTCTTATGAGCTTTTGGAGACTGTGTTGGGGACTGACATAGAACCATAGCCTACTCCTGACCCATCATATCCTAGTGTGATGATTCCTTCGAATGCAAATCTTCTACGAGCTTGGAAATGAAGAAACACAGATGCATTGTGTGCCTTAGTTACAAGATGTTCTGACAATGTTCTGACTTTGATTCAATATACAACCAAAGCATCAGAGGCTTGGAATGTATTGAGGAGTCAGTATGAAACGCGAAACCAAACAAGGATTCAAAACTTGGAGAATCAACTAGTAGCGGAGAAGTTTGCTAAAGGAGAGACAGCTGAAGCATTCATCACTTGAATTAAGAATCTGCGCGACGAGATGGTTGGTGCTGGGATACAAAAGACTAGCAAGGAGTTAGCTCGGAGGTGTCTTCAGATTTGTCCATAAAAGTTTGATGGACTAGTAACTGCCCTTAATACTCAGGTGAGACCTCAAGCTTTGAGTTTTGAGGAGTTTTGTGCATTATTGCTGGAGGAGGAGTTGAGGCTGAAAGCCCGAGAAGGAAGCAACAATGGAGATGATGCATTCTCTGCAAATGCAAAAGGCAAAGGTGGTTCCTCCACCAAAAATGATGGTGACAAAAAGAAGAAGGGCGATAAGAAGAAGTTTCAAGGAGAGTGCTTCTACTACAAGAAGAAAGGACATGCAATCACAGATTGTCATGTCAAAAAGGTAGATGAAAGAATGGTACCCTTAAAAGTAAAGGGAAAGAGACAGCCAATACGGCTAAAGTAGAGTTGGAGTTATTCATGGCAACCATTGAGGAGGTATGCTCCTCGATGCAAGAATAATCTACCACTGACTCATGGGCGTTGGATAGCAGGGCCTCCCGTCACATGACCAACAAGAAAGGCCTATACAGTTCTATGCAGCCTCTACAAGATGCAAAATGCCCTCCCGCGGGCACATGTACTATTTCATTTGTTGCTACAAATGGTGATGTCAAAAAGCTTTCAAATGTATTGTATGTTTCCAAAATTAGGAGAAATCTATTATCAGTTGCCGTCATAATTGATCTTGGTCATGAAGTGAGGTTCAAGAAGACAGGTGAGAAAATTCTTGACAGTGATGACAAAGTTGTTGGCAAAGGAGAAAGAAGGAACAACCTATATGAGCTAAGTGCTCTTATAGCCACTATTGGAGTGGGCACAAGTAAGCTTTGGTATGAAAGTTTTGGACACATTGAATTTGCAGTGTTGAAGGAGATGCACAAGCAAGGTATGGTTGCTCACCTACCTACAACGACTGAATTGAAGGAACCATGTGAAGCTTGTATGATGGGCAAGCAACAGAGAAAGTCATTTCCATAAGAAAGCAAGAATAGAGCACATGCTTCTCTAGAGTTGGTGCATACTGACTTGTGCGGAAAGATGCCTACATGGGCCTTGGGGGGATCTTCTTATTTTATGTTGATTGTCGATGAGTATAGTAGGAAGATGTGGGTGTACTTCCTTTGTGATAAGGCTCAAGCTTTTGGTAAGTTTAAAGAATGGCTAACACTCGTTGAGAATGAAACAGGGAAAAGCGTGAAGAAATTTAGAACAGATGGTGGTGGTGAGTTCAACTCAAAGGAGTTTGAAGACTTTTGCAAGAGCAAAGGGATCAAGTGTCAATTGATGACGCCTCAAACACCTCAGCAGAACGGTGTTGTGGAATGTAGGAATCACACCATTGTGGAGATGACAATATGCATGCGAAAGGGCAAGGGATTGCCTAACCATTTTTGGGCTGAGGCTGTTAATATTGCAGTCTACATTCTAAATCAGAGCTACACAAAGGTTCTCAAGGGAAAAACACCTCATGAGGGCTGAAGCTATTAATACTACAGTCTACATTCTAAATCAGAGCTACACAAAGGCTCTCAAGGGAAAAACGCCTCACGAGGCTTATACTGGTAAGAAACCATCTATCTCACACTTCAGAATGCTATGCACATATTCCAGATGACAAGAGAAACAAATTACAACCAAAAAGCAGAAAATGTATCTTCTTGGGTTATAGTGATGAGCAGAAGGCTTACAAATTATATGACCAAGAGGCAAAGAAGATCATTGTGAGCCGTGATGTGGTGTTCAAGGAGTAGCTACATACAGTGGAGGAGGAGAAGGCAAGTTCTTCCACTTTATCATCAAGTGAAGAAGTAGTCCACAATGAACCTATCCCGAGAGCTGCCCCTATCCTTAAGGACGAGGAAGCATCATCTTCAGATGATGAGGAAAAAGTTCACCAACCTGACATCACCCCACCAAAAAAGTCATTGCCATGTTGGGTGAAGCAACTCTATGACGACAATAATCCTATGCCCCTATCCTTAAGGAGGAGGAAGCACCATCTTCAGATGATGAGGAAAAAGTTCACCAACCTGACATCACCCCACCGGAAAAGTCATTGATGCGTTGGGTGAAGCAACTCTATGACCACAATAATCCTATGCCCACATCTGCTGATGAGGAGAAGGCATATGTACCAAGGAGGTCTCAGAGAATAGAGGAGCAAAGGAGGGCTTCTGCTCACATACTCAATATGGCCTTGATGGCTAAGATTATGAAAGAAGTAAAGGACTCAACTGACTTAAAAGAAGCACTTATAGATCCAGCATGGAAGTCAGCTATGCAAGCCGATTATGACAACATAATGAAGAATGATACTTGGGAGCTACTGGATCGGCCAACAAAGTGGAAGGCTATTGGTACCAAGTGGATCTGGAAGGTAAAGTACAAGGCTGATGGTACTTTAGAAAAGTACAAAGCTAGACTAGTTGCACATGGTTTTTCACAGGTTGAAGGGTTTGATTTTCAAGATTCATTTGCCCCAATTTCCAGAATGACCACTATTCGCACAATACTTGCAGTGGCCGCCCACAAGTAATGGCCAATTTACCAAATGGATGTTAAGTCAGTGTTCGTGTAGTGGGAGCTCACACTCAACTGCCAAGACCCACAGACCGCTTATTGCTTCAAGCGTTTCAAGCGAGCTCTAATGGCTATCTCTCACCTAGCCAATGCACCGTCGATCCTACAAGTGTAGTGAGCTTACCTTGATGTCGATGTGAGTAGCCTCCTCCCTCGCACACCTCGGTAGCTCCACAATTCTTGATGCTAGCTCAAGCATCCTCAAGCCTCCTCCATCTCCAAGCTCCATCCTCCATAGTCGTGCACGCGAGTGAAGAGAAGAGAAGAAGAGAAGAGGAGATGGTGAAGAGCTTCACCCTCTTGATCCCTCACTCCCACACACTCACTCCCTCGCACTCTCACACTCCCTCTCTCAAGAGCACACATAAGCAAGAAGAAGAGAAGAAGAGAGCTTTTGGTAGCCACACACCAAAGAATGGTCTTCCATTCACTTTTTGAACTTTATATACAAACCCTAAAATCCCATGGGCACCCATTCCCTTTTTTACATGACCATTGTGGCAAGGTCTTTTTTCCATTTCCCTCTTCTAGCCTTATGCCTCTAGCCTATGCCCATCTAATATTTTACAATTGGCACAAGAGGGAGCCTGGCGCTCTTTTACAAGAGTTTTCCAAGTTTTTTAAGGCACCTTTTATTTAAAATTGCACCTTTGGTCTCGGCTTAGCTTCTAGAGGTCGCCTGCATGTCTTTGCTCTTCTTCCATGCTTTTTCCACTTTTTCCTTCATCTTCTGCCATTTTTTGCCATCTCGACTTGGGGTTAACATTACCCCCCCTCCGAGACGGGTGTCAGTCCCATGGCACTTCTGTGTTGTTGTAGGGTGGTAGGCACTTGGGCAATGATGGTGGAAAGGGAAGGGCCATATGTAGATTCAGGTGCGTGTGGAAGCTGATGGTTATCGGGGAAGCCAGAGGGATAGCGAGTGGTTGACGGGGGCCTTTGAAGTTGGTGGTTTGCTGCTTGTGTGATGCCTGAAAGGAGAAGGTATGGTACTCTTCCTAAGGGGAGTGTCTACCTTACTGTTGTAGTGCAGTGTGCTTGTGCTAGTGGAATGGGGAGGTGGGTCTAACCGCAAGCAAGCCTGGGTGATGTCCCACACTTGAGGACCCCATTTGTGTTAAGGGAGGTGCGGTGCAAGTGGCTTAGGGTGACATGTCTAACCATAGGCGAGTGTTAGCTCCCTAGGTATGTCCTGCCCTTGATGTGCCCTAAGCATGAAGTGGGGAAGCAAAAAGGGCTAGGGGGTTAGGAGCGGAGCTGAACGATCGAAGCCACTGGGCACACCTAACTTGAGAATCCCTAGGTGCAGTGATAGTGCTCTATGTGGTGTTTAAGTGCTTATGCAAGTGAGTGCTTGTGTGCTTTTCCTTTCATGTTCTTCTTCTCTTTTAAAAAAAAAAAACCATTGTAGAATGACAGGCAGGCCTAATTGTCTTCATTGGAATGAGGAGGGGAAGGGGGCCGGATGGATTTGCTCAAAATTTGGTGACTCTGCATGTAATCTTTCAGATTCATGTGGACATGAAGAGAAGTGGTGGAGAGGAAAGGGTGATTGCACCTAGTGAATTGGCTGTCATTCATATCTTCTAGGAGGGCTAGGCAAAAATAGGGAAGGAGACTAGCCCTCATCATAAGATGAGCCATGGCGTAGCTATCAATAGCGTTAGGGTCAAAGAAGAGGGGAGGTAGGCCGTGCTCTTGTGGAGTCGGGTTTTGCTTAAGGAGTAGCTTAAGCAACCTAAGATAATTACAGGTTGTTACAAAAGCGGGGTCAGGGCATGAGGAGAAATCCGCAAGAAAGCATGTCATAGAATCATCTAGGCTTTCGGAGGTAAAGAGAAGGGCATGCTCGAAGGATACTACATTAGAGTTATAAATAATAGGAAATTCGTACCGCCCATGGAGGGTGGCATCAAAATCCACCCCTACCCTTTGAGGATATACCATGTAGGTAGGGTTGTTCCGCTCGAATGGCAGGGTGTTACAAAACGCCATCCAGGCGAGCATATTGATGTCGCATACTCACCTCCTCCACAGGGGTTGGCTTTTGTAGCCCTGTACAGTGTGTGGGACTTCAAAAACTTTTTTCTGCCCCACAGTAATCAACCGCTTCTGTACCCCAAGATGTCGGAGTTTTTTCTCGCTCTTCTAGCTATCTTTGCCCCAACTGGCCACCGATCGCGATCACCTCATCCATCACCTTGAGTGGCAAGACCCTTCGCAGACTGTTGGGTAGGAGAAAACTAAAGGTGAATGGATCCTTTCCTTGTTCTTGTATCTCCCACAGCACCAATTCTGCGTGGAATCCCGTGGGGATATCATCAAGGCAAGGTGGGAGGGGTGTGGACGGCAGCAGGCTGGTTTGGCTCTCAGATGTTTCCTGGCTTCCACTACCATCTTTCTGCATCTTTCCCTAGATGCAACTTTTCTTTCCGCAGATGGGTCCTCTTGTGGTGGCTCTTGAGATTGCCGCGAGGGGGGTTGTGGGATTACATCCTCCCTGAATCGGTTCATGTCGATTTCAATTTTTGCTTCCTCCCCCTACCATTCTCCCTATGGTGCTTCCTCTTCGAATCCGAGGGCGTTGATTTCCTAGGGGGCTAGGCCGGCCAGCAATAGGTATTTCCGTTGCTCGTCCAAGCTTAGCCTAACCTCCGCAAGTAGGGGTGGCATTTGCAATCCAGCATGCAAGGCTCTGCGTGCGATGCTGAGCTTTCTTTGCATCACCTCCAACGACTCTCCTTGCGCTGAGCGGGTGGTGTCCAGGATGGTGTCGAGGAAGGATTTCTGTTGGGCACCGAAGGCCACTTGGGCGGCTTCTGCCTTGCTCTATGCAATGATTTTCTCCTTCTATACCAGAGCAAGGCGCTGTGCTAGTGTCTTCACCCTCTTTTCATTGTGCACAGCCCACTTGTCTGCTCTTTTGTTCATTCCTTCCAAGCTCTCTCCTTGCTTTAGGGTTAGTATCATGAGTTTTTGCTCGTGGTCCTCCAACTCCCTGACCAGTCTCTCTTGCTCTTCTTTTTCAGAGTTTAGTTGCTCTGTCAAGCGCTCAATTTCTTCTTACTGCTCCTCTATGTCTTGTTTTCTCTCCTCGTCTCTGGCATTCATCTCAGCCACAAGCGCATCCACCTGAGCAGATTTCATAGCGAGCTCCTGGTATTGCACTATCAGGAGCTTGTGCTCCCTTTGCATTTTCACTAGCTCCTGTGTTTCATTTTCAAGCTATTGTCTCCAGTGCTCCTCCCTATCATCCTTAGCCTTCATTTCTTGTTTGAGATCTGCGATCTCCCTTTGATGCATGGCTATCATCCTCGTTTTATCCAGCTGGAAGGCAGCCACTGATTCCTTCTCAGCTGCCAACTCAGCCACGGCTATCTTGCATTCCTCCTTAGCTTTCTCCAATTGGGAGAGCAGCTCGGCGACGTACTCGTCATAGTTAGCCGATGGCGTCATCGTTGTGTGGATGGGTGAGGTTGAGGCTTCTACCTTCTACCTTTTAGGCTCTTGCCTAGATTCTGCATTAGCTGGCCTCTTTTGTCCTGTGGCCGTGGTTCCTGTGCTCTGTCTCCCTGGGTCATCTCTTTGTTGATGAAATATTGTATCCACGCCATGAAATTTGACACGTCGGCACTAGTCGGGATGCCTAGGGGTGATGGTGGTGGGTACAGTGGAAGGCACCAGGAGGGTAGGAATTGGATGAATTGGGGCCTTGCCCTTGCCCTCCGTGCTGTAGGTGGCACGATCTCTGGCACCTGTGTGCTAGACCCTGGCCTTTCTTCTCTCTGTGGGCTCCAGTTCCCCAATTCATCTGCTCGGCTTTGTTGCTCGATGGACCGGCGTGTGGCTTCAACCAGGTCCTCTTCCTCCTTCCTTAGTTCTTCCTCTTCCTCATCCGCCTTTCTTCTCCTTTCCTCCTCCGCTTTTCTCTACTCTTCCTTCTTTTTCTCTTTTTCTTCCTTTTTCTTTCTTTTATTCTCCTCTGCTTCCTGTTTTGATGCCTTCTTTGCTTTCTGTAATTCTTCTTTTTCCTTCTCTTCCTCTTGTCTCTTCGTCCTCTCTCTCTCCTTGGCCTCTTTTAGGGACTCTTTCTTTGCCCTTTCCAGGTATTCTCTCTCCTTCTTTCCGCCTTCGTCATCCTTCTTCTTTGTTTGCGTTGTCTTCTTCTTGGGCTTCTTGGTTGTCTTTTTGCTTGTCTGTCCCTCCCCTTCTTCCTCTGTCTCAGTTCTATCGGTGGACCTATCCTTGTCCTAGTGAGGAGGCGACCTTTTTGGCATTTCTCCTTCTCCTTCTTCCGCATCTTGTGCTTCCTTCACTACCTCCTGGATGAGTGCAGTCAAGATACCTCCATACCCGATGAAGGAGGCTTTGGAGGAGGCTTTATTTCTTTCTGTAGCTTTAGAGGTTGGAGATTCTCCTCCTCCTGGCACACTTCCTAGGGCCAATGGTTTGGCTGCCTGATCGATTGTTTTTCGCACGTACCCTTTCCAGTCTACTTCGTCTAGGGTATGGGCTGCTACATTCTCCAACACAGGTACACTAATTCGATGCATCAATGAATTGTAGCGCTGACTGGAGAAGAGCATATGTATCAGCTTGGCTTGCATCCTGGCTTCTGCGTCAGGGATGTCTTGGATGCTTATGCCGTCATTTGTGAGCACATCTTCCTTCTTCATTTTAAGCATGGCATAAACATCCCTTTTTTGTTTCCTCTCCGTCTTTGGTACCAACCCCAAAGCCTTCTCCACCAAGGCTGGGTTTAAGCGGACCTGTACTTGCTTTGCATATTCTCCTCTTCCCACCGTCACAGTACCACATTCTTGATCTGGGTTGTACGTTCTGAGGAACTCCACGCACTTCAGGTGGTCCGGTTCCTGCGAGAACTTTTCAAGATACTTCGTGAGGTTGCATTGTTCAACCACCCTCCTAGCTGCTTCCTCCTTGGCCACCACAACTTTTATGTTGTGGATGGTTCGAAATTTGAGCTGGCTGAAGGTGCGGTTCTCTAGATGGATGAGGTATTGCTCCCTTTCCTTGTTTGTGAACGGGAGTCGATGGGCGCGGTCTTGCTGCGACATTTTATGCTCCTGCCATAAATTGTAACTTTCATCAGTACTTTTCACATATTAATTTTCTGATTGCTGGAAAAAAAAAATCTATGCTTTTTGAATGAATTCGTTAAGAAGCCATGTAGATTTTCCTTTTTAGACTTGGACTTTTTGCCCTTTACTTCAAAGTTTTCATGCCCATTTTCCTATCCCATCCGTTTTTCCATAATAGATGTTTATGCTTTTCATTGATTTTACTTTGATTTATCCCCTTTGATTCATTTCTCATCTGATTCATTTCACCTTACCCCCTCCCCTTCCATCTTGAGAAGAATCCTTCCTAGGATTGAGGGTCAAAAGGTCAAGGGCTTTCGGCATGTTGGGGTAGGAGTTACTTGTGAAGGAGCCAAGTACAGAAATTTGGATTGTATTCCAATTGAGCTGCGCGGTCCAAATCAAAGGGTCGAATTCCCACGTGCGTGATGTATGTGAGAACATCTCTGAGGAAGTCACCAGAGTCGACACTGCTAGCAATGTGTAGCTCTTCCTCGGTCAACAAATGATCGAGGTAGGGGTGTCCTTTGAGGTGTTCTTCCATGGGCCGGCCCCGAAGAGTGATTAACACTCTATACAAGGTGGGTGCAATGTAAGTGGGATCATACTCTGTTGTTTTGATGGCGCGGCATTGCTCAGCGTTGGTCATTATGCTACATCCTTCAACTTCCCATTGCAACCTAAGAGCGTACCACTGCCTCAAGAAAGGTGATCCAATATTAGCGAGGTGTGATAACTCCGCGATTTCTTGGTCAGTGATAGCATAAGTGGTTCATGGATCGTATGATGTGATAAGGCGCTGTTTGATGGCTTGCTCCTTGGAGATTTCGTTGTTAATCAACTTAGTAGCAGAGCGAGAAGCTTTTGCGAACGCGAATTCAAAGGTTTCCCAAGAGCAAGGCATATTTTGCACTTCAGTTGCAAAGGGTTCTTCTAATAGACCTAAGTCCAAGCGGTCGTAGCTTAGCGCAAGTGACACAAAAGTGTCATCTAATCTTTTAATACAATCCACCACGTCATCCCCGGTGTCATCAGCGAGGTCAGTAGGTAGCGCTAAAAAGAATTTTCGTTCATAGGAGGGCGTAAGGCTTACAGGTGGTTGAGGTTTGATGGAACAAGAGCTTTTGACAACGAAGATGGGCGGTTGGGAGGGTTCGTGAGTTTGTGGTTGCGCCACTTGGATGTTGAGTGGATTAGGAGTAGCCATAACAGATGGGCTGCGGCATTCAGGTTGGAGTTGGGGAGGCAGGTTGACTTTGGCAGGTGATGACTCTTGTGATGGAGCCTACGGTTTGGGCTGGTAGGCTTGTGGGACTCTCGTGGGCCTAGGCGTGGATGAGGCGGATGGTTATGGTTCAGGAGAGCACTATGGCTTGTGGTTTTGAGGGTTGATGGGACGCGGTTTGATCAAGCTTGAGGGCGGTGTATGAATGGTGCCTTTGGCCGTGTGGGCCTTAGGGATCCATAGCCAGGTATTTCCCTCGTAGTAACCTTGCGCACATAAGAGGGCTTTAGGGACCCATCTTTGCTTGATCACACGGCGCTTTCTATGACTGCGTCTTGGCCTTCTAGGGTTAGAGTTTTTGGTCCTATGAGGATAGGAGTGTCGACTCCTAGGCACCGGTTGCGGCTGCTTAGGCTTCCATTGAAATCTAGGCTGTTGAGCCTTATGTTTTGCTATTATGGCTTGTGATTCCTGAATTCTGGGAGGTGGCGGCCGCGCGCTACCCCCCTTTGTAGATTTGGTCATGGAGAATTCTATCGGTGGTGTGCGGACGGTGATGAAGTCACGTAGCCCTTGTTGAAAGCTGTGATAATGCGAACGTTGCCTATTGCGAGGTGGATGCACTGCGACTCATAATCAACATTGCAGTGAGTCTGCTTTTTGAAAGTGCGCCCTAGCAGCGATTCCGTGCCTGTGTCTTTAGCATTTGGCAACACGTAAAAAATCATTGCGACAATTTCAGACTCAATAGAAACGGCTATTGTGCACTTACCAAGGAGTGCGTAGGAATGGGCCCCATAGGGACTTAATTTAGCATTCGTGGGTTGAAGTGGTGGGCTGCCAAGTTTGATCCAATGATCGTGAGTTAGGACATTGAAGTCTACTCCCTCATCGATGAGAGCGTTGAAAGCGCAGGTTTGTTTTGCAGTGATCGTTATATGGAGGTAGGCGGGCTCTACGGCTTCCTCATCCTCATCATCAATCTCAGTGATTGTGGCCACTCGTACTTTGACAGGCGGTTCTAATATCGGGGGCTTGTGCAAAGGATGGGTGGGAGGGTAGTACTTCTTGACATGACTGCCATTAAAGAAGCCTATTCCCTCACTGTCTAAGATTTCGAGTTTGACATTGCCTGTGCAGTTGATCGCACGAACTTTGAAGGGTCCGAGGCCTCGAAACTTCATTTTCTGTTGATGTCCCTTAACGGAGTAGAGGAGCATTAAGTCGCCTTGTTCAAAGTCGCACTGCTTGACATGCTTATCAAACCAACTCTTGCATCAAGCTTTCGCACAGATAAGTGCGTGGGTGGCTAGAAGACAAGTCTCTGATAGGCGTTCAAGCTCGACCAGGCATTGTGTCCATGTCTCCTTCCCTTCCCATCGTTCTTGAAGTGGTATTCTTAGGCTAGGAATGAAGAATTCTAATGGTAGAATTGCCTCAGTTCCATAGGTCAGCCTAAAGGGGGTTTGGCCGACAGCCGTTTTATAAGCTGTGCGGTAGGCCCACAAAGCTGCCATCAGCTTGTTGTCCCAGTCGTTGTGTGAGGTTGAGATTACTTTGGTCAGGACATTGACGAGAATCTTATTCATGGATTCTGCCTGACCGTTTGCCTGGGGGTAGTATGGTGATGATTTGCAATGGATAATGAGAAAGGTGGACAAGAGATGCACTATCACTTCGTTGATGAAGTGCGTGCCTTGGTCATTAACCAGTTCGATGGGGCAACCGAATTGCAAGATCACTTGCTCCCATAAGAACTTGGCAGTCATCCTAGTGTTATTTTTACGTGTGGCTCTTGCCTCTGCCCATTTTGTGAGGTAGTTCGTGGCCACAATGATATATTTGGCTTGTGAATATTGTGCGGCAGGACTGATGGGTCCTATGAAGTCAATGCCCCATTTTTCGAATGGTTGTCGAGCAATAACTGGGGTCAACTCCATCTGATCCTTACGAATCGGGAGTTTTGTCCGTTGGCACTCGTCACAATGCTTGACGAATCGTGCTGCATTGCGGAAAAGTGTGGGCCACCACAGTTGAGACTGTAGCACCTTTCGTGTTGTCTATCCCCGCTAAAGTGTCCTCCCGCAATGCCGTTGTGTGCCTCTGAGAGCACATCGTGCATCTCATGCTCGCATACACATGTACGCAGCAATTCATCTTGCCCCAGCCTATAGAGTTGGCCTGCAATCAGCTGATAGGGCTGGATCTTAAGGATTAATCGCCTAAGTCGGGCTTTTTCTATTGGTTGCTTAGGCAGTCTGTACTCAAGCACTTGGACTATGTCATCCGCCCAATATGGCGTTAGATCAGCCTTGAATAACTCTCTCTCGCTAGATAGGTTAAATAGATGGGCATCGGGTAATTCATCAACGATACCTTGTCCAGTGGCTTCTCCTGTGGGGATGCGTGACATGTGATCAGCCATGTAATGTTGTTTTTCCTTTTGTACTACCACGGAGAAATCGAACTCTAGAAGCAGAAGGAGCCATCGAGCTATGCGTCCTGTAGCGCAAGGTTTGTTTACGAGATAGAGCAAGGCTTGATGGTCCACGAAGAAGGTAAAGGGTGTGGCCAAAAGATAATGCCGGAATTTCTTCACAGCGAGCACCATTGCTAATCCCTCTCTTTCTGTTGTCAAGTAGTTCATTTCCATCTCAGTGAGTTGTCTACTAGCAAAGCTCACTGGATAATCTAAGTTATGTTCACCAGGTTGGCACAACACTGCCCCCATGGCAAACTTAGAAGTGTCGATATGCACACGGAAGGTAATGGTCCAATTTGGGGCTCGTAGAATTGGTGCTATTGTTAGAGCCTTTTTCAATTCTTCGTACGCTTGTTGGCGGTCCATTCAAAGACGATCAACAGCTTGTATAATGGTCTGGCGATCAATGCATAGTTTAGTACAAACCGCCGATAGTACCCCGTATGGCTTAAGAAGCATTGAACTCCCTTATAGTTAATTGGGGGTGGAAGGTCAACAATAACCCTGACCTTCGAGAAGTTAGTGGCAATGCCGTTCTTTGACACCACATGCCCTAAGTTGCATCCATGCTCAACCCAAAACTGGCACTTTAAGGGGTTCAAGGAGAGATGATATAAGTGACACTGCTCAAAGACTGCGCGGAGTTTGTCTAAGTGTTCGATCCAGGTCGAGTGGACACAGAGATCGTCAACAACAAAGACTTCTAAATCCTTGCGAGGCATGTCCTTAAAGATGGTGCACATGAGATGTTGGAAAGTGGTAGGGGCATTGGTCAACCCGAAGGGCATGACTATGTATGCAAAGATGCCCCACTCGGTGGCAAAGGCGGTCCACAGGATGCACTTGCACCTAGTTGTACCCTGAGAAGCCATCCAAAAAACTGTAGGCTTCCTTCCTTGCCACCCTCTCAAGCATGTGCTCGGTGTACGACAATGGATAGTTATCCCTCTTCGTAGTAGCGTTCACCTTCTTATAATTGGCACACACTTGGATTTTTCCATTCTTCTTCATCACAATGACTATGGGCGATACCCAGTTTGTGTGCTCAATTTCGTAAATGAACCTAGCTCTCATCAACTTGTCAATTTCCTCTTTAACAGCATGAGCGTGTTTTGGATTCATAGGGTACGGTTGCTGCTTGACCGGTGTTGCGTCTGGCGTCATGGGTATGCTATGAGTCATGACACTCGGATTTACCCCCTTAAGCTCCTCTAAGGACTAAGCAAACACGTCTATATACTCTCGCAAGAGAGCGACAAGACTCGTTTCTTCTTCATCAGTCAAGTCATCGACAATGAATGCTGGTTGGGGTGTTTTCCCTTCTTGGGCTAAGTCTACCTCCTTGACTTTGGCTAGTCCCTCGATTGGTTCGCTTGTCTGCCTTGACGTTTGGCACCTAATAGAACTACTACCCTATCCCCTTTTTTGAATTTCGTGAAGCATTTAAGGAGGTCCTATGGCTTCCGTTGTTCTTCTGTTCGTGTATCCATGGGTTGCTTTGCCTCTTCCTGCCTTAACCATCTGCGCCTCAGGTGGACGGGTAGGTCCCCCTTGGTACGTCTGGTCATGGGCAGCCTAGGGATCTCTGGATCACTATCCAAACTAGCTTTCGATTCAGAGTCAAACCCTCCGTCTTCGCTAGAAGAGGTGGTCTCCCCTGGTGGCCGTAGTTCAGATGGTGATTCAGTCCTAAGTATTGATGTCGTTCCTGGCTGGGCTAGGCCTGCTTGCTCAAGGTCTATGGCTCCTACGTGTTCCAACCAAGCGCGATCACATTCCATGCGCATGACTCCTTGCTCTACCCTAAAGGGCTGCCTTTCTTGCGGCTTGGAATCTGCTCGTATCTACTCAATTTCTTGTCCTTCAGTGTCGTATTCTACGATATCTACTTCACCCTTACTCTCATCATTGAAGGATTGGCAGTCTTTGTATTCGTTGCTAGAATCTTCGTCATCCAACTGCTCGTCGTCTCCTAGGGTTTGGTATGTCTCGTGTAGTTGGTCAGGAACTAGGGCCCAGTTATACATGAGGTTTAAATCATGCACCCTGGTCCATTGCCACTTGGATTCCTCTAAGAGATCATGGAGTGGTTTGAAGTTTGCAGCTGGATTGCCAGCTAGCTTGTCCGTTAGGTATTCCAATATCCCTTGGAGCTCCCTTTTGTTGGATGGTACTTGGAAGGTGACAGGCTTAGGCTTTCCACATAGGCTTCCTACCATCATGCAGACTGGTATAGAGAGTGCTTCGTTAGACTTGCCGATCGTTTTGATGGCTTGCTCATACGCCTCATGATTTAAGAATGGCAAGTCGATTGTAGCGAGAACGTGCATCCAATCCCGCTCGTCCTCTGGGCATGGGATATACTTGGTCAAGGGCCCATAAGACTTCTTGGCCTGAGTGTTACCCTTGAGCATAGCAGAGATGGAGTCTAGGTCGACTGGTGAGGTCTTCTAAGTGTCCATCTCTATCCTTACGGCATCCGTTCTATTACCAAGGAAGATCAAGCCGTTACCCCAATCTTCGATGACTCTAGCGTTGCGCATCCAGGGTCAGTCTAATAGGATATTGTAGTCCACTCCCTTCATGACTATAAAGTCAACAGAGAACTGGACACCTGCGATCTTCACTGGCCAATTCTTAAGTACCCTGAATGGCTTCACTCTCATACCATTTGCTAGTGTGACATTGAACCTAGCAGTTTCGACAAGTAGGTTTCCCCAAGTTTGAAGCATTGCGTGGCTAAGCACACTAACCCAAGCTCCCGTGTCTACGATTCCCTTTCTTGTTGTGTCGCCTAGGGCTAGGATCGGTAAGACTGCATGCATCTCAGAGCCCTCCCAAAAGGCATTGACATACAAGGATTTAGGCACAGAGTGCAGCGTCAAACTTGGTAATTGCATTTCTACATCATGGTCTTGAGGGTCTGCCGTGACCTGCTCTCGTGACCCTTCGACCCACTGCTTAAGATCTTGCCATAGGGTAGGATGCTACCTAAGCAGATCTCCTAGGCTAAGTGTTATAGGGGTAGTCACTAGCATGGTTAGGAGATCATTGGATACTCGTCTCTCCCTTAACCTGGATTGTCTTGGCCAATGGCCGTGACTGATCTGCGGCTCTGTAGCATCAAGGCTTGGTCTTAGCGGCACTGTTTGTGGTGCGGTTGCTTCTGCCGACTTAGGTTGAGGTGGTGATATTGGCATGCTTACACTGGAGAGATCATCGAATTCGTCCTCTATGATGGGCTCAGCGTCCTTGAGCCTCCTTTACCCATTCCTTCACCTTTTCTATGGCCTCTAACTGTCGCTTCGGATGCAGGTATTCCCCTACCTTAGCACTTCCCTTTTCGGCCGTCTTAGGGGCTGAAGTCTCTACTCTGCATCTGAAACCTTCTTTCCAGCAGGTAGAGTTGTAGCACTCTCGGTTTTTAGTGCGACTTTAGCTTCCGATCTCTTCTTTTTTCGCCTGCGGCTTTTCTTCCCTATCGAGGCTGCGTCAAGATTGCTAGGTCCTGGCAGAGAGATGTCGGCCTGCTTCGTTTGGGCTCGGGTCATGACCCGCAATGGGATAGGTGTGGCCTCCCCATCGAGGTTTTCAACACCAAACAGCCCCAATGGGACAAATGGTACGTTGGCTAAGCTAGAAGATGGCTTTTGCTTTGGGCAATCTACGAAGAGATGGGTGATTCCGCACTCTGCGCACCTTTGGTTAGCCTTGTCTCTATTTTGCTGCTCTCTTTCAAGGCAGCGTGATGAGACATGACCGGGGTGACCACAAGTCCAACAGATGATTGGATCCTGCATCTGCCCTCCTAGGCCTCTAACTCGTCCTCTTCCTAACACCATCAACGGCACGAGTCGATAGTCCATGAGGACAGCGTTGCCCTCGTCGTCATGCGAGATGTAAGGGTATACGTAAGTTTCTTCCTCACTTGGCTCTTCCACGTAGTGGACTGAAGCATCGCTCGGTGGATGGGTCATGTAAGGACCAGGTGGTCTAGGGATGCTCGTAGGATTTATTTCCATCCTAGGAATAGTTGGCTTCATATCGTTAGGCGCGGGAAGGGCCAATGGGGCTCCCCTTCCAAGGAATGGTTGTGGTCTGTTCGTTAGGTAAGGCTGGTCGTAGGGTTGCGAGTACGGAAGTCTCCTTGGTAATCTGCATTGCGTGACGTCATGGCCAAACCTACCGCAGTTAGCACAAGGTCTTGACCTAGGGTCTTGACACTCGGCCGATAAGTGGTTTCCGCCACAGTTCACGCATTGGACGTGTGGGCATGTTGGTCGTCTCAACATGTCTTGCAACTTGGCTAATTCCATCTTGACATCAGCCAAGCCTTGGTCTGTCTCGATGGCCTTCCCCTTATCTTGGGATGATGGGATTGATTGCTCACTAGAGGCTAACGCTCTCTCTCAACCTTGCGAGTTGGTCTCCTCTACATTCGAGCTCCTAGAGCTCCGCTCTTTCAGCTGATCATCGACTCTGATGGCTTCCTCAAATACTCTAGCTACCGCGTCTCGCTGCAAGCCTGAATTGCCTGCCAAAGCCTTATATGACTCCTCGTCTCGAATTCTGCTGATGAATATAGTCGAAATTGCTCTTTCAATCGGTTGCTCACCCAGAGGGATTCTCTTGAAGAGACTCCTCACATGGGTTGCGTAGTCGCGGATGTCCTCCTTCTCTTTCTGCTTGACGTTCATCAAACGTACTAGTAAGTTATCGGAGTATCTGGGCTCAATGAATCTCTTGATGAAGAGATCCTTGAGGCCATTGAAGTTGGCTCGCTCTACAACGTCTAGGCTCGTATACCACATCCCACCCTTGCCGCCTAGGCAAAGCCCGAACGCTTGCGAGCATTGAGTTAGGTTGTTGAGGCCATTGGCTTCGCAGACTTGCTCAAACTGCTCAACAAAGCTGTATGGGTTGTCATGGGGTTGGTACTTGTCGAGTTGCTTGGCAACGATTGGTATTTTGGATTGGCTCTTTGAGCCTTGGTTTGCCCCTAGTCCTGCGAGTAGCGATGTCGCTAGTGCCACGACACTTTGTTCTGTAGAGTTGTGTTATCTAGCAGTCGCTTCATGAGAAGCTCGCTCAATGTCAAGTCCTCCTCTAGGGCTCTCTCGTGATCTGTTCAGTTCCTACCTGCTAAGTTCAACACTCGCTGCACCTCACGCAACTCCATACTTTGCCTTTGGCTTCTAGCCTGCTGATCCCTATTGTATTCGGCTATGCCTTGCAATGCTTTGCGGGCTAGCTTCCTCTCCTCTTCTAGATCTGCGATGGTAGCGTCTGTTGTCCTACCATGGTGCTCATATCGGGCATGTGCATCGTAACTGCTTACCAGCTTCTGCTGAATAGCATCTTAGAAGACGTTCAAATCGAGTTCCTCATTAGACCAGCGGTCTGAACTTTCCTCTGCTATCATCGAGTTGTCTTGCTCCACCAAGCTGTCGATCAGGTTCAGTAGACTTGTTAAATCCACATCGTTGGCGCCCCTGCTTGGTCCTAATCTGCGCTTTGATGATTTGTCTATGTCTTGGGTCCTCTCCTATTGGTGGGTTCCTTGAGTGGTTTACCTGAGTGATTTCCTTTAGTTATTGAATATAACCCTCAATTTATAATCACTCAATGTGTATGTCGTTTCTTGTGCACTTGTGCTCGATCAGGCTTTCAGCTTTCTTAAGTGTACTTCAAGTGCGGAAATTCAATGTGAGTGGAGCAAGCCATTCCTCAGCATCTTACACACTCTCGTTTGTTTCGGGCTTGATAGGCTTGTAGATCAATTTTCTGGCCATTTTGTAAGGGTTTAGGGTTTTGTCGTATGTCGCCTTGTTCGTTTTCGATCAATCAGGTTTTACAGCTCCGCGGTTCGCGTCTAAGTCCTTGGGTCTCACAACTGCCTACTTCTAGCTGCTAAGTGGCTGTGCACTACGATTTTTTCCTATTACGTGTGCCAGAATCAAGTTCTGAGCACCCAAAGGGTTTCGACAGTTTGCGCTGTTGCGTTTTAGCTGGGTCAGGTCAAATTTTTGAAAATTTGATAAAAAATTACACTCAGACCAATTGGTCCGAATTGTAGGGTTCGAGTAGGTTACTTAGACGGGCTGAGGCACAAGGTCGAGGGCCGAACTTCAGGGTTTGACTCGGACGGTTTTGATTTGGAAGGCCAAATGACCAATTTGGACAAGGTGATTCGGACGGGCTGAGGCACTCGGGCCGAGGGCCGAATGTGGAAAGTGGCCGAGGGCCGAATTTGAGGCTCGGACGGGTCGTTCGGACGGGGGTCGAGGCCGAATGTGCCACGTGGCTGAAAGTTTGACTTGGACGGGCCGAATGGGTGGACTCGAATGGTTTTGATTCAGACGGGCCGAATGGCCGACTAGGGTTTGGGCCGAGTGGGCCAAGTGACAGGGGCTGAGGGCCTATTCTGGGACTCGGCCCAGGAAAGGCCACTCAGATGGGCCGAATGAGGCGCACACAAACTGCGCGAACACAAATTTGATCGATTCACCAAATGTAGGCAAGCACCATGGCCATGCACTTCCAGATCCTATCTAGGGGAGTAGAGGGAGATATTCATATACGTGAACGGACCGGTAAGCGCGTCGGTGATGTGACCGAATCGATGCGGACTGGAGCTCTCTATCTCTCTCTCTCTCTCTTACTGAAATGGCACAAATGAGCTCTCCCTTGGCCTCCTGGTTCTTATACCCCTTCCCAAGTGTGGTGTTGCTGCCCCCAATCACTCCCTTGCCGATCTTAGGCATCCCTAGTGAGCATTTTACCCATTTTTGCACGATTTTTGCCATGTTTTGCCCTGTTTTGAAACAGTAAACCCTACCCTTCTCCGATTTGATTTCCTAATTCTAACCTACGCTAAATGCAACAAAAATCAAAGGCAAAAAACTGAAATAAATTCTCCATGTTATCCCATCATCAAACAACCAAAATATCCCAAAATACTTACTTGTTTTGAAGATAAAAAACACCCAAACTTCCTACCTATCTCAAGCTCCATTTCGGGGATGAATCCCTTACTTCGATGCTCGATATGAGGCACGCAAGTGCTCAAGCTTGAATCCGTTGGTCCCGGCAATGGAACCAAAATGTAGTGGGAGCTCACGCTCAACCGCCAAGACCCACAGACCGCTTATTGCTTCAAGCGTTTCAAGCAAGCTCTAATGGCTATCTCTCACCTAGCCAACGCAACGTCGATCCTACGAGTGTAGTGAGCTTACCTTGATGCCGATGTGAGTAGCCTCCTCCCTCGCACACCTCGGTAGCTCCACGATTCTTGATGCTAGCTTAAGCATCCTGAAGCCTCCTCCATCTCCAAGCTCCATCCTCCATAGCCGTGCGCGCGAGTGAAGAGAAGAGAAGAGAAGAGAAGAAGAGAAGAGGAGATGGTGAAGAGCTTCACCCTCTTGATCCCTCACTCCCACACACTCACTCCCTCGCACTCTCACACTCCCTCTCTCTAGAGCACACATAAGCAAGAAGAAGAGAAGAAGAGAGCTCTTGGTATCCACACACCAAAGAATGGTCTTCCATTCACTTTTTGAACTTTATATACAAACCCTAAAATCCCATGGGCACCCATCCCCTTTTTTACATGATCGGCCATTGTGGCAAGGTCTTTTTTCCATTTCCCTCTTCTAGCCTTATGCCTCTAGCCTATGCCCATCTAATATTTTACAATTGGCACAGGAGGGAGCCTGGCACTCTTTTACAAGAGTTTTCCAAGTTTTTTGAGGCGCCTTTCATTTAAAATTGCACCTTTGGTCTCGGCTTAGCTTCTAGAGGTCGCCTGTGTGTCTTTTCTCTTCTTCCATGCTTTTTCCACTTTTTCCTTCATTTTCTGCCATTTTTCGCCATCTCGACTTGGGGTTAACAGTTCGTAAATGGTGACCTCAAGGAGGAGGTGTATATGGCTCAGCCACCAGGGTTTGAGGCCCCCAATTTTGAGAACAAAGTGTGTAAGCTGAAGAAGGCATTGTATGGACTGAAACAAGCCAACAGAGCATGGTACTAGTGGATAGATAAGTTTTTTTAAAGCTTAAACTTCAAAAGATGTGCCTCAGATGCTAACTTGTATGTTTACAAGGATGGTGAAAAGTCTGTAGTGATTGTCTTATATGTGGACGACCTTCTTATTATAGGTGACTATGAAGATATGATCAACCAAACTCAAAAGGCTTTGAGTTCTGAGTTTGAAATGACAGACTTGGGCTTGCTGCACTATTGTTTGGGAATTGAAGTTTGGCAAGAGCCAGGAAAGATCTTCATCTCTCAGAAGAAGTATGCATGGGAAATCTTGAAGGCATTTGGCATGACCGAGTGCAAGGAGATATCTACACCTATGGAGGTGAATGCAAAGTTATCCGTTGAGGATACATCATCACTGGCAGACATTGGGAGGTACAGGAGGATGGTCGGCAGTTTAATCTACTTGTGTAACACTAGACCAGAGATGAGTTTTGTTGTTGGTGTTTCGAGCATGTTCTCAAACAAACCTCATGAGAGTCATTGGAATGCTGGGATGCGGGTGCTCAGATACTTGAAGGAAACTCTTGACTATGGTATCACATACAGTTCCCAAACTTCTCTTGTGGGGAATTGTGACTCAGATTGGGCAGGAGATACTGATTCCAGGAAGTCATTTTCTGGTTATTGTTTCTCTTTTGGTTCAGGAAATTTCTCTTGAATTAGTAAGAAGCAGCCAACAGTGTCATTGTCTTCTACCGAAGCAGAGTACAAGGCAGCTTGTTTTGTTGCATGTGAAACAGTATGGTTGAAGGATCCTATGGCATATGGGAGTGCAAGATGAAGAACCAACTGTGCTGAGATGTGACAATCAGATTTGCATCACCATTGCCAAAAATCCAGTGTTTCATGCGTGCACCAAACATATAGAGATCCAGTATCACTATGTGCGTGATTTAATGGAGGATGGGATAGTGGAAGTGGTCTACTATCCAATAGAGGAGGATATCTTCACCAAGGCACTTACAAAGGATCTGCTTCAAGTTCATCTTCAGAAACTCGGCATTGGGCCGAGGAGATAGTTCACCTATGGGTGGACATTGAGGGGGGGGGGGGGGTGTTAGATATGCTCAATGCCCCACCCTCATAAGGTGCAACCAATGATCCATGGTGCTCAAATTTGTAAGGCTCCCATTATGAGGAGAAGCCAAATGTGAGCCCGGATATTGGTTGAGTCCTGACTTGTATATCAAATGAGGTCTATGTGACTGGATTGCAAAAAGGTGACCATTGGGGGTCTAATCTTTGGGTTGGATTGAGTAGTTAAGTTGGTAGCAGCTCGAGGCACATTGCATCGACTTGTAGGGTAAGGGAGTTAAAAGGGGCCCCTAGTTTGGGGTCCAGGGGCTGCGGAAGCCGCCCCTGGCTAGGGGGTCCTAAGGGGGCCAACAGCCCCCCTGGCAGGGGTCTGGGGGCAGCACCCCCGACCTAATGGTAAGGGAATATTCCTTGGCTGACTAGTGGAGGCTCATATGGTAGGTCGGTCATACCAACCTAACCCCCTTCATAGGCTATAAAAGCTAAACCCCTTCACAGCCATTGATTATCTATCTTTCACCCAGTCAAAGTTGTTCCACCTAGCCTTAAGCTCTTCACCTATCTTCTGTCTAGATCGCCATCTAAGGTTCACTGTGGAAGCGCATGGGTGGATAGAGCCATCTCTATATTAGTTGTTTGGAGCTAAATAAAATTTCTAATTCTCCTCTTATCTATTGTGTACTCTCTATCTCTATCTCTTTCTCAGATTCTATTCATTGCGCCGTGTAATTTTTACAACTATTAGCAAGCCAACTAGAGTGCTTGAACATGATGTTCAAGAAGTGTATTTGGATGTTGAATTAAGTTCTAAATTGATAAAGGTGAGTATTTTGGTTGAGGAAAACTTCATGTAGTAGTTGATTAATCTGTGCAAAGAATTCCAGGATAATTTTGCTTGGGAGTACATTGAAATAAGGAGATTTGATCCAAGGATGTGTCTGCTAAACCTATCATGCATAAAAGATATTACATGAATCTGAACTATACTAAATAAGTGAAAGAAGAGATTGACAAACTTCTTAGATTCGGCTTTATTAAGCTCGTGTGAATGAAGTGACTTGGTTGTCACCTATTGTAGTGGTGCCAAAAAAGAATGGTAAGATACAAGTTTGTGTGGATTATAGAAAATTAAATGTAGTAACAACAATCGATCCATTCTCTCTTCTATTTACAGATTCTTTATTGGATGATGTAGTTGGTCATGAGATCTATAATTTTCTGGATGGTTTCTCAGGATACAATTACATTCAAATGCATCCAGATGACATGGACAAAACTTATTTTGTAACTAAACGGGGAGCATTTGTAAGTATTGTTATTAATTTTAGGTTAAAGAACAGACTACCAGAGTTTCAAGGTGTAGCACACAAAACATTTGATCCATATCTTTCTACTTTTATGAGAGTTTTCATAGATGATTTTTGTGTGTTTGGCAAGAAAGTAGACCACCTACAACATTTTAGGATGTGTTTTGAGAGATGCCATCAATTTGAGATGTCTCTTAACCCATTTAAATCAGTTTTTGCAGCTAAAAGAGGGGTTCTCTTAGGCCATATTATCTCTTAGGAAGGTATGGCTATTGACTCCAATAAAATTTAGGCAGTTTAGAAAGATGTTGTGCCTGCAACAGTTCAAGAAGTGATGTGCTTTGTGGGGCAAGTGAAATGGCATAGTAGGTATCTTTGATATTTAGCTCATATCTGTGCTTTGCCAGCTTTGCTTATTAAGTATGGAGTTCAATTTGTATGGAGACATGATCAAGATAGAGCTTTTAGTGTATTAAAGAAGATGCTTGTAGTGGCACTTACAACCTCCGTAGTGGGACATTCCATTTCATGTATTTGTTGATGCATCTAACATTGCAATGGGTGCAGTCCTAATGTAGGAAAGAGTTGCTGGATGGTTTAGGCATGTGTATTATGTAAGTAGAAGGCTTACAACAAAGTTGAGAAGAATTACACAGTGATTGAGAGAGAAGCCCTTGGAATGATATTTGCATTATAGAAGTTTAGACATTATTTACTGGGGAATCAAGTAAATTTTCATGTGGATCATCAAGCTTTATTGTACCTCATTAATAAACCACAACTTATAGGAAGAATGGCAAGGTGGATGCTTCTTTTGCAAGAGTTTGAGTATAAAATAGTACATACACTGGGCAAAGATCATGCAATATAGCTATACAAGGGGTAATGATTAGTTTCCTGATGGAGAGCTATTTAGTGTTCAAGTACATCAATTCAATTCTTTCTATGGTCAAATGCTAAATTTTTTGCTTGATAAAGTGATGCATGTAGAATTGTCAAGAGATCGCCATAGAAGGTTGGTATTTTACAGAGCATACACTTTTAGGTTATCATGGAAGTGCTTTATAGAAGGGGCATTGACAATGTTTTCAGAAGATGTGTAACTGTTGAAGAATAGCTTGATCTACTACATGAGGCACAAGTAGGAATGAGAGGCAGTCAGTGACATTACAGGCAAGAAGATTCTTCAAGCTAGTTTATGGTGGTCAATGGTGCTTAAAGATGCTCATCAATATGCAAATGAGTGCATTATCTATATGTGGGAAGGTCAACCTCAGCCTAGAGATAGGATCCATGATCATTCGATTTTGCCTCTAGAGGGCCCTATTAAACTAGTAGCCTCTGTTAGAGTAAAAATCAATACATTTTGGTATGTACGGATTACTAGACTAAGTGGGTTGAAGCCAAAGCCTTGCAAGTGAAAGGTGAGAAGGATCGAAGCTTGCACGTGAGCTATGGCAGGAGAGCAAGAGCAAGAAAGAGAGAGACAAGAAATGGGAACTCCAACAGTCACAATGTGTGATCGGGCCTTCCTTTATTCAAACTGTCACTAAAAGAATAAAGAATAAAGTGACGTGACGGGCGCCCGCCACCTGCAGTGTGCAGTGGCGGGTACTGTCAGTGTAGTAATACACGGGGCGACACGGCGGAGGCGCCTTTACCCCCAACAACCTCCCACTTAAAGGCGAATCTGCCCTAGTGAGAGAGAAAAGAAAAAAGAAAAGACAGTACAAATGTACATAGGTACAAGGGATGAGGAAATGCGACATCTCATCCAACACCCATCAACCTCTTGAGGAAGGCAAAGCGCTCAGTAGTGAGGCTCTTCGTGAGTAGATCTGTAGGATTCTCGTCAGTGAAGATCTTGACAAGGTCAACAGACTTGTCCTCCATGACACCACGTATGAAGTGATACCTCACCTCAATGTGTTTCGTCTTCGCATGGAAGACCAGATTCTTAGCCAACTGAATGGCACTCATAGAATCCGAATGCAGTGTAGGTGTAGCACCAATCCCAAGGTCAGCAACTAGACGGCCTAACCATATGGCCTCCTTGCAAGCCTCAGTGGCTGCAACATACTCGGCCTCAGTGGTAGACAAAGCCGTACACTTCTGAACCCTGGACATCCAAGAGACAGCCCCTCCAGCATAGGTGAATACATAGCCAGAAGTGGACTTCCTACTATCTGCATGTCCTGCATAATCGAAGTCAGTGTACCCCACGACCCCTGTATCTTGGTTGCCATAGCAAATACACATATCTGCTGTGCCCTTCAGGTACCTCATGATACCCTTCACGGCATCCCAATGTCTGCTGCTAGGTGTAGCCATATAGCGTGCCACAACACCAACTTCATGCGCAATATCTGGACGAGTGGCTATCATGGCATACATCAAACTGCCCACGGTTGAAGCATAAGGGATCTTGGCCATCTCGGCCCTCTGCTCATCTGTCTGTGGACAATCGGCCTGTGATACCTTCACATAAGAAGGTAATGGACAGCCAATAGGCTTTACGTCCTGCATGCGGAAGCGCTCAAGGACTTTATGAATGTACTCCCACTGTGAGAGATACAAAAGCCCCTAATGCCTATCGCGCTTAATGCGCATCCCAAGTATATGTGAGGCTTGTCCCAAATCCTTCATCTCAAAGCTCTTCTTCAGCTGAGATTTAAGAGCATCTAGCTCATCATGAGCTTTCCCTGCTATCAGCATATCATCAACATAGAGTACCAAGATAAGCAAACTGCCATCACGGGCTTTCTTCGTGTAAAGACACAGATCCATAGCACTCCTGCTATAGCCCTGTGACTGCATAAAGACATCAAACTTATGATACCATTCCCTAGGTGCCTGCTTCAAGCCATACAAGCTCTTCTTCAACTTGCACACTAGGTGCTCCCTGCCAGGTTCTGCAAAGCCCTTAGGCTGATCCATATAGATCTCATCATGCAAGTCCCCATGTAGAAAAGCCGTCTTGACATCCATCTGATATAGATTTAAGTCAAGCTGTGCAACCAAAGCCAAGACTAAGCGCAAGGTGGTCATCTTAACCACAGGAGAGAAGACCTCATCAAAGTCCACACCATGTTCCTGCTTAAAACCCTTTGCTACCAATCTAGCCTTGTATGCCGGCTTGGGGTGTCCAGGGGTACTTTTCAGCTTGTACACCCACTTGCATGGCAAAGCCTTCTTGCCCTTAGGCAAGGCAACCAAATCCCAAGTCTCATTCTTATGCAGGGAGTCTATCTCAGACTGCATAGCCCTCTCCCAGGAGTGACTGTCACCCCTACGCATAGCCTCCTCATCATAAGTGAAAGGCTCTCCTGCATCTGTAACCAAAACATAATGCATAGAGGGCTGAAATCTGTCAGGTGGACGTCTATCTCTAGCAGACCGTCTCATCGCAGGCTCTGCTGCCTGTCTAACTACCTGTCCAACACCCTGGCCCTGTGGAGGAACTGCTGCAGGCTGTACTGCTGGCTGTGCTGGAGCTCTAGGCTCCTCCTGAAAGATCACTCTGCGGATCTCAACCACCTTCTCAAGCTGCATGTGCATCTTTTCTTCATGGAAGACGACATCATGGCTGCGTACTATTTTTCGCGCCTGCGGATCCCATAGGCGATAGCCCATCTCTCCTGACTCACCATAGCCAAGGAATATGCATTTAATGCTCTTTGGATCCAATTTACTCCTCTTGTCCTTGGGCACATGGCAGAATGCCTCACATCCAAAGACACGGAGATGCGCATAAGAGGGTGGCTTACCAGCCCAAACTTTCTCTGCAACCTAGAAATCCAATCCACTGGAAGGCGATCGGTTTATGACATGCACTGCCGTACTAACTGCCTCAGCCCAAAAACTCTGGGGTAGGTGTAAGGGGCGGTCAACTGACGCTTAATACCCCTGTCATCACAAAAATGCTCAAAAGCATGTGAGACATATTCTCCCCCATTATCTGTCCTAAGGCATTTCAGCCTATACCTAGTCTGGTTCTCAACAAGAGCAAGCCATCTCTGAAAAACTGCCAAGACATCAGACTTCTGCTTTATGGGATAAGCCCACACTTTCCTAGAAAAATCATCAATGAAGGTAATGAAGTACTTCACGCCACCCATAGACATGCAAGGCATAGGCCCACAAACATCGGAATGCACCAATGCCAAGGGCTCACTCATGCGTGGCCTACCCGATTTCTTATGCGTAGACCTATTCTGCTTTCCATAAAGACAATGATCACACGAGTCAAAACATGCATAATCCAAAGGCGGAAGATATTGCAAACTAGATAACATTTTCATTCCCTTCAAAGACATGTGCCCTAAACGAGCATGCCAAAGTGATACATGTGGGATAGAACCCACTGCCAAAACATGGTCAACTGAGGACCCAGATACAACAAGAGGATAGAGGCTGCCAGACTTGGTGCATCTAGCAAGCACAAGTCTGCCACGAGTAATCTTCCAGGCAGAATCCCCAAAACATACATGAAATCCTACATCATCCAGCTGTCCTACAGACATAAGACTACGCGTAAGCGCAGGTACATGACGTACATCCCTAAGCAAAAATGAACTGCTAGTGGAAAACTGCAACTGAATATCACCCATGCCCACGATGTCAAGAGACCTGTCGTCTCCAAGTCTGACTGAACCAGATATAGTGCGGTAAGAGTGGAACCACTCACGGTAAGGCATCACATGGAAGGATGCTCCGGAATCCAATAACCAGCACTGTGCATACATACTAGATGTCTCAGTCAAGTGTGAAGCATCAGAAGAACTAGCTGCAAGTATAAACTCATCACCACCATCGGACTCCTCAGTTTGCGTGACATTAATCTCCTCAATTTTGACGCTGGACTTCGCAGGTACTATGCTGCGATCAGAGGACTTCTCCTGCACTTTATCTTTCCCCTTATCCTTGCGCTTCTCATTGCGCAACTCATGACACTGTGGTCTAATATGGCCCTTTTTCCCACAATGATGACAAGTGACATTTGCATTGCGCCCACACGACTTACTACGCTACTTGCCACGAGATTTAGACCGACCCTTCTGCGAGTCACGACCACTGTTATTACCACGATCATTCCTGTCATTCCTGCCTCTAACTGTCAAAGCATGACTACCACGAGAGGCATCCAAGTTTTTGCGATTCACCTCTTCTTGAAGAAGAGCACTCTCAACATCTGCCAATTTTAGAGTAGCACTAGAGGCACAAAGAGCAGTACGGAAAACATCCCATGACTCATTCAGAGTCCCAAGCAAGAAAAGAGGAGTTACTTCCTCTCCAAAGGTGATATCCTGCGAAGTCAGGTTCTTCAGTATAGCATGGAACTGGCTCAAGTGAGCAGACATAGTCGCATTATCCTTCATGCGCAGATCCATAAGCTGCTTCAACCAGTGCATCTGACTCCCCGGACTTTTCTTATCATAAAGATTCTTGATCTTATTCCCTAGATCCCATGCACTCTGTGCTTCCTCAAATACATTATAATGTACCTGTTCAGTGAGAGACAATACAATCGTGGACTTGCATAGCTCATCAAGTTCAAGCCAGTCGTCATTGTCCATAGTTTCAGGCTGCTCCCCACTCAACCGAAGTGGCTTAATCTGAGATTTTTGCACCAAGACCTGCCAAATTTGACTCTTCCAATAAGAGTAGTTGGTACCATCCAACTTTGTAATGTTAAAGATGGGACTATCATGCGAAGATGACGCCATTATGCAGGCTGAAAATGCCCAAACAGTCCAAAACTACTTGCTGTTTTACTGCAGAAACTGCCCAAAAATGACCAAAACGGGGTCCAAAGGGTGAGCAAAGTGTGCCAAAAGTTGCTGCCCACTTAGTACTAGGTGCGGTACACCAAATCAGGATATTTCAGCATGAAAAGTACACCTCAGTCCACCAATAACTGCTTGCTGTAATAAATTGTAGGTATGCAGTCTAGAGAGCAAACTATCCCAAAATAGGATCCAATGTCAAGCAAACAATGCTAGGTACAAAGCCGGCATGAAACGGACATAAACAAGGCCAATGGCAGTGAAAAGAACATGAGCTCAACACCGAAGCATGTCAAAATAACATCTGCCAGTGAAAGGCACACCCCCAGACACTCTAGGCAAAGTGTTCCCGTAACTGCCAAAACCTGACACAAATAGGTGTCTGCTCAAAGAGAAAGATCCAAATATGAGACTCAGCTCATAAGCATCCTGTGAACCAAGAGTACATCAATGCATATCCATAAAGATCGGAGTATGATCCCAAAGTCTCAATGCGTATGTAGCTGCTCAAGACATAAACTGCTCCAAATACATGTAAGTGCTCCAATAGCATACAATTGTCAAAGGTCAAGCAAGCATGTAAAATGCTCCCACTGGCACAAAAGGCGTACAAAGCGAGCTTAGAAGCTCAAACAACCCAAGAGGAAGCACCAGTGATAAGTGACCCTGTCAATGCATCAAGCACATCCAAGAGAGCATGACATACATGAAGCACCGGTCGTATTAACCATGAAGCAATACATAAGCCCAAATAAGCTCTCGGTCAACTCAATGACATCCAAATAGCAACCAAGATCAGTGATCAAGTAAGCCGAGAATGCTCAAATACATCCAAATCCAAGCTCCAAATGTCGGTATGGCATACACGAACCAAATAGCATATGTCACGAACCAAAGCATGTAATGCAAAAGCCTAACTGTCAAGCAGAGACATGAGGCATAGGCGGTCCACGAGCATGCCAAGTCGGTCCAAATGCCAGTGAAGACGAAGCTAATGCGAAGCTCAAAAGCATCCCATAATCTCATACATATGCTCCAAGTCGTCCCCAAATGTCAGAGACATCATGCCAAAGCTCAAAGCATACATCCGGTATCGGTAGGTAAGTGCCAAAGCATGTAAAGTACCTTCAGCCCACTATTATTCCAGCATGTATTTACTATTCTAAACAGTAGATTTCAGCCCCGAATTCAAGCCAAAATCATGGTCGAACCAAATGCATACATCCCCAATACATCCGGGTAGGAAGTAGACCGCATACAGGCATCAAATAAGGTAACCGGAGTAGAGTATAAGCATCAAATGCCAATGCCAAGTGTGGCTGCCCTGTTTCCAGCACTGTATAACGGTAAATAACAGTCCCAAATCAGCCAATATTTCAGGCCAAAATCATGGCATAATCATGTGCATACATTCCCAAGGCACTAGGCATCATGTAGACCGCATACGGGCATCAAATAGCACAACCGGAATGGAGTATAAGCAACAAATGCTAATGCCAATGGTGCTGCCCTGTTTTCAGCCTGTTATGACAGTTTATGACAGTCCCAAATCTGAAGAGATCAGCCTCGAATGATCAAGACCAATGCCCAAAGCTTGAATGACATCAAACATGAAGTCTATAGCCCTCTTGATCAAGGTAGAGAGCAAGAAGCAATGGCCAAGTGTGGAGCTGAAGTAGATGAGTGCTCACAGCCTGGAAAAAAATGATGCAATCTGCCCTGTTGGTGCTGAACTTGCTGCTGCTCCACATGGGCTGAAAAGGGGGTAATGGGGGGCTCAAGAAGGGCCTATCAAAGGCCTATGACAAGCCTCTTTGAGCCTTGATAGGTGTAAGGCACAATATGAGGGGAATAAGCTTCAAGGGTTTGAAGCCATGGCTGCCCTTGCTGTTTGCAACCTGTAGACTGAAATAAAACCCTGAAAGAATGATCAAATACCTCAGTATCAATGCCTTGAAGGTGCCTCAATAGGCTGGGAAGGTGCTCGGGAAGCCGGGGAGTGATGGGAGCTTGGGGAGATTGGATATGGCTGTCGGGATGGAGACCCAATGCGTGAAGCGAGTCGATGCAAAGGTCGGGAAGCACCGAGTCGAGCTCGAGCAAGAGAATGCCAAGCCTTGATACCAGTTGAAAGGTGAGAAGGATGGAAGCTTGCATGCGAGCTATGGCGGGAGAGCAAGAGTAAGAAAGAGAGAGACAAGAAATGGGAACTCCAACAGTCACAATGTGTGACCGGGCCTTCCTTTATTCAAACTGTCACTAAAAGAATAAAGAATAAAGTGACGTGATGGGCGCCCGCCACCTGCAGTGTGCAGTGGCGGGTACTGTCAGTGTAGTAATACACGGGGCGGCACGGTGGAGGCGCCTTTACCCCCAACAGCGAGATAATAAGGCAACAACTGTAGCACAATTTCTTTGTTCTAATATAGTGACTCAATTTGGCTACCTTATAGAGTTGGTAAGTGACCGTGTTAAGCATTTTTTGAATGAAGTGATTAAGGAGCCGACTTCTAAACATATGATTTTGCATAAGAAATCAACACCTTACCACCCTCAAGAAAATGGGTAGGCCGAGAGTTCTAACAAGATCTTGGTGCGGATTCTTAAGAAGATAGTCATTGATAATTGTAAGGATTGGGACAATAAATTAGATTCAACATTATGGTCTTTTCACACAACATATAAGGTGTCAATACGTTTGACTCCACAGCATATAAGGTGTCAACATGTTTGACTCCATTCAAGTTAGCTTATGGCCTTGAAGCAGTGGTCCCAATGGAATTTTTAATCCTTAGCCTAAGAGTGGCAGTAACTCATAGATTATGTCATGAGGATTTAGTGCATGACAGGTTGTTACAATAGTTGATGTAACTTGACGAGAATTGGACTATAGCTTATTACCTTTCAACAATTGTGCAGTTGAGAAGACAAGCATGGGTCAACCGACACATTAATAATAAGATATTTAGGGAAGAAGATATTGTCATGGTATATAATTTGAAGCTCGAAAGTTGAAGTTGCGGGTATACAAGTCTGTATGAGGTTGTCATAGATATAGGCCAAGGAACTTTTGTTTTGGCTACATTGTAGGGTGAGGTAATTAAGCCTCAATAAATGGGTTCAGACTGAGGAGATTAGTACAACCAAATTATGATGACTCAACTCAAGAGGTTCATGGAAAGCCGACAATTGCAATTAAATTGGTTTAGCCTTCTACAATGTTGCTTGATACAGTAGGCAATGGGTTTTTGCCTAATACATCAGCTTATGATTTTTGTACTCTTATGCTTGTTTGTAGGTTTGCATGGGTTGATTCTTTATGTGTAGTACCAATCTATTATTGTGAAATAGTGGCTGATGTTATTATATTTCAGATTATTTTTGGTTCTCATGAGGAAGCTATTCCAATCTTGACTTTGCAATATGAGGTGTGGGATATTTTGGAATTGTTTGTAGTCCTATTGCAAGCACTATGGGACTTCATGAAGTGGTGGTATTATCTAAAACTAAGCCTTGGTCATGGGAACTTCACTTATGGTCTATATATATTTAATGGTTTTTTACAATCTATCATGACATGGGAGAATATGATCACAGCATTGGTGGAGTATTCTTTGAAAGGACTCTTGACCACTAACCATGAATTTGTGGATGATGGGACATAGAAGCAACTTATTTTAATTGAAACTATTTTACCATTGGAACTATATGAAGTCATCAAATTTCACTTGGATGAAGCTCAACTGATGGGACAAAAGACACGTGTCGAAGTCATTGAGAGTACTTTGTGAAATTTTTTGACATGAGTGCATACTTAAGGCTCATTATTTTGATACATAAAATTTTAAAAGATACAACTATCCTAATGTGTTAAAAAGCTTTGTTTTCTTAAGAAAACATGCAAGGATGCGTGAAAAGCTTTGTTAAGCTATTGGCAAAAAACTTTGAAAAACACACAAGTAGTAGCAATAGCCACCTATAAATAGTCACTCTCCAACTATCTATCACTTTGGGGCCATCAAAACAAGAGAACTTTTTCTAACATGTTCTTTGCTCTATCTCTTCTACATTGTCAAGGAGAGGATTGGGGAGAAAGAAGATTGTAGAAGAGAGAGAAAGAGAGTGACGAGGAGAGAGAAATACTAGAAGAAGAGAGAGAAAGACATATTAGAAAGGAAGGAAGCCATGAAAGCTGGAGAGAGGGAGAGAAGATGAAGGAGACTTGTTATTATAATCTGATGGTAAAAATGTCAAGTCCCTTACATCTTATATACCCACTAGTGTATCATGTATTTTTTCTCCATTATTTTATTTCTTTATTTCCCATTTTATTCCTCGTCTCTTACATTCCATCCCCACCCAAAGGTTTTTGCCCTCAAAAACAAAATGGGCACTTATTACAAAACAGGGTAGGGCAGTCCAGAGTACTACTCTATTGCATGGTTACAAGGGGTTATTCAATAAATCATGTGGGGGTTATGTATGCATGTTGGGTCATGGATACAATATGATGTATGGGCATGATTGGGGAATAAGAAAATCCAAATTTCGATCCATATTCAGTGAGGAATTGAGTGCTACAGATAATGGATAGCATGTTGTCTACTACAGGACCCTGTTGTAGTAATCTGCAATAAATTTTGATAGGTAAATCCGAGTGGGGTGTTTGACACATAGAAATAGAGCTTACTTCGAGTACTTTCAGCCCATATATGACAGTAAATGATGTCCCTAATTTAGAATCAAATCTAGTTGAAAATAGAGAGCTATCTGCAGAGGTTGTCTGAAATGGGACAGGCTCCCCGTTGACTACATTTCATCCAAGTTAGCATCCATAAGATGAGGGAACTCTTCCATGATTGAAGCTAGTCACCAAGAAGCCTCTTCAAGGGGCAATCATTACCATTTGATCAAGTATTCCATGATTGATCTTGAGCGCATCTTCTTTTCCCTTTGACCTATGACTACCTCTGGAATCTATTGGATGATAACCTCTTCATCCATAGGAGGGAGCTCTTCTAAGTAATCCACTAATGATCCAATGAAAGTTTGAGCTGACTCACATGAAAAACATTGTGAATCTTGGTGGACGGGGGCAATTCTAATTGATAAGCCAAGTTACCCACCCACTTGATAATCCGAGAGGGCCCATAGAACATGTGAGCTAACTTGTTGGAGCCATCCTTAAGAGTGGCATACCTAGACTTAAGTACTTTCAGAAGAACCAAATCCCCTTCTTGGAACTCAATGTCCCATCTTTTCTCATTAGCATAAAGCTTCATTTGATCTTGAGCTCTCTTTGAGTTCAGCTTACATTACTGAAGTAGGGCCTGCATCCTGTCCAATTCTTCCTTGCTTTGAGGGTTGATCTTGTGATTGAAGATGATCGTGGGGAGAGGAAGCTTATACCCATATAAAGCCTCAAAAGGTGAAACTCTAATGCTAGCATGGGTGGAGTTATTATAGGCAAACTCAGCCAAATGTAACTATGCATCCCAAGCATGCTAAACATCATGACAAAAGTGTCTTAGATAAGTTTCTAGCCATTTGTTGACCCTCTTTGTTTGACCATCAGTTTGGGGGTGATAAGCTGTAGAAGGAGCCAACTTAGTGCCTATAGAACTGAATACTGCTTGCCAAAAATTGCTCATAAATTTTGTATTCCAATCATGCACAATGACCTACGGTAAACCATGCAATTTAAACACATGTTCCAAAGACTGGTTGGCTGTTTGTGATGCAGTGAATTGGGCTTTAGTCGGGATAAAATGAGCTGCCTTTGTGAGCCTATCCACCACCACATAGATGCTATTCCACCATTTCTTGGTGAGAGATAGACTTGTAATAAAATCCATGGTTATATGAGTCAACTTGCCCTTGGAAATAGGCAATGGCTATAGTAACCCACCCAGCTTTAATGTGCTGTCCTTGTTTTGTTGACAAGGCATGCATCTCAAGAAAAATTCTTTAACATATCTCCAAAGGCCCTTCCAATGAAAACTCTTGGAAATTTTGTCATGGGTTTTGAACACTCCCAAATGACCAGCTGTAGGTGATGAATGCATTTCTTGCATGATTTCTGCTTGAATGGAGAAGTGTGAGAGTTAACAATCCTGCCATTAAGGCATAAAAGACCATTTTTTAGCTGAAATGGAGAGTTTTTTGCACATTGACCTTGCTGTAATTTTTGAAATATATTCTTGAAATTAGCATCCAATAGGTAAGCCTCATGAAGCTCGTGTATCCAATCACTATGCAATTCCATGATGGCAGAGACTTTGCATGCCCACATTCTAGATGAGGAATTAGCCACTACATTCTCTTTCCCACGAGTATGGGTAATGTCAAAGTAAAAATTATTGTTGCACTGTGCAGTCCAGCACCCTGTCTACACATGTAGGAGGCCTATTGTGACCTGTAAGTATCTTGTAGAGTCAAAATAGAGCTCCAAGACTGATCAGGGCCCTTAGTAGGACTTGTGGCACTTTGCAAGACATGCACCTTAGTTCCTGGGAGTAGGTATACTTTTGTAAATGCAAGCAAATTTCTTACAGCTCCCTGTGGGGGTCAAGAAAGGGGTTCTAAGGGATCAACTTGTCAATGCATGATTGAAGGGTCATCCCACATGGCATAATACATTTCCCAATCATCCAAATTCACTACTTGCAATCTTATTCCAGAATTGAGCATGTCATAAGCATCTCTTAGCATAAGTCCCCATGCATAGGCATCTCCCATACATTCCAAGCATTGTATTCACCACTATCATTGACTGCATATGTATTCCCATATTTTCAAATACATCCTCATTAGTATTTTTCCATACATTTGCAGCCAAGAATACATCCATACATCAGCAAATACATCTCACACATCAGTGCCAAGTCAATATCTTAGTTCTTCAAGAGGGTATCTGCACCTGTAAGCAAACTTTCGGCTTCGGATATCACCGCGAGGTGGGCAAAGTTCCTCTCAGGCTGGGTTGTGCACCCCTTCAGGGTCTTTGATGACAAGGGGGGGTCACCCCTCTTTTATCTTGCTACCTCGCCTAGCATCGGCACCCGGAATATACATGGCATACATTTATTAATTAAACACCTAGCATGAGATGCATTTGAAAGTAGGAATTGAACCTTTTCATAAAATGCATGGAATGGAAAATTGGGATCAAGGGTAGGGGCTTACCAAGCAGTGACTCACTGCTGACTTACCCTTATACAATGGATTTTTTATGATTTAAGTGGCTCAGTCAAGAAACAACAACTCAATTGGTCAAGGTAATTAGAAGCAATAATCCTCAATGAGTTGTTTCAGCATGAATTTACCCATTTCAATGCAATGAAAGTGAAGCAAAACGACTATAAAGAATTGGACAGCAGACAAGCATCAAATCTATCTCCTAATGCCTACTTGAGCTCTTGCATTCTCTCAAGAAATCAGTTATGGCTTAGCAAGAGGATGAATTTGAGAGAATAAGAGTTCAAGGACCAAATACCTTATGATGCTTGATGAAGATGGCAATCAAACAACGATTGAGCCCTTCTTGAGTGCTCCAAGTTGCTCCATTACTCCAATAAACTCCATGCTTACAATGCTCAGCCACCAAGAGAGGAATCTTTGGGCTTGAAAAAGAAAAGTTCTTCAATTAGAATGGAAGGATTGGGCTCTCAATAGCTCATAGCTTGCATAGATGGTCATAGACAGGAGATCTTCAATAAATGTACCCCATAATGCCTTCCAAGCATCAAAGGCTCTTTGGATCAGTCATCAAAATTGCTGCATTGACTACATTGGCAACAACTTCCTTTTGTCCTAGTTTCAACAAATACCCCACTGGAGATTCAATATGATGCTCATAGGACAAATAAGCAATACGTTCCTGGAAGTGTGTTGTAGGCAAGTCAACAATAGGTTTTCCTTCTTAGACTTTGGCTTTAACAAATTACTACCTTCTTCATATGAGCTAGCTGTCACAATCTTCAAGTGGAGGAAAATTCGAAGCCATTCCTAAATCATTCAAGAATGGCACACAACAAGGTTTTATGCAGCTCTTAAATAATATGCCATTTGCTCAATGGCATGCTCTTCTTATCCAATGCTCATGGAGCTAGTGCCAGGAGGAAGAAGGAGAATCCAAGGGGGTGTATTGTGGGGTTGTTGGTAGTGGTGATGTTTTTCCCTCGTTTGCTGGAAACTTGACTTTGATTTGTCCACCGATTTCTGCAACAAAAGTGAGAAGACAATGAAGAAGATGACTCCTTCAAGTTCTGGAATTGACTGGCAATGATTTAACAGTTCTATCAACAAGAAAGCTGGCTGACTACATTGCATCAAAGACTCAACTAACAAAACTCAACTTGTCTGAGAATGAACTCCAAGATGTAGGGGTAGTAGTTGTGTGTGATGACCTCCTTAAGGGTCATGAAGGGCTTCTGGAGCTTGACATGTCTGAAACTGATATAGGGAGGATAGGAGCATGTGTTGTAGTGCAAGTTGTGGCTATAAAGCTAGGCTTCAAGCTTTTGAGCCTCAATGGGAACCATATTTCAGAAGCTAGCATTGAAGCTTTGAAAGAGGTACTGCAAAAGGGATTGCATGGTACTTCAGTCTTGGGAACCTTGGAGGATAATGATGAAGAAGACCACTCCTCCTCCTCCAAGCAAAGAATATTGAAATGTGGGGAAACAACACTGATGGGCTTTCTCTCGTTGTGCCTGTTGCGGCTGCTGATAACCAGTGATGCTAGCTATTTTATACCTCATTTGCAAGCTTCTTTTCTTGGAGGCCCTTTAGAGAAAGGCACAATCACAAGACCAAACCCAGCCATTTCTTCTCAATCTAGAAGCAACTCAATTTTTGAGTAGGAGTTCATACTTGCACGCCTAAAGTCATCTGAATAAAGGGAGAACACACCATTGGCGGGGAATAAAACTGAGCCACTCTTGTTTGTTTGAAGGGGTCTGTTTCAGAGTGTTCACTTGGTGACTTAAGTGGATGAGCTTCCTTCTGCTTCAACTTCAATAGATATCTTAGGCTCTATCTTGGGAGCTCCATTAAGATGCTGTCAACTATTTGGCAGTGATGAGCCTATTGAGGATAGATCAGATCAGTTAGAACATGTCAACAAATCTAGCTTTTGCGAGCATGCTGGAGTAGTCTTAGTTCAAAAAGTTTATGCTACTTCTTTAAGCTCTCAAGCTATTGTATTGGAGAGAAAACCACCCTTGAGCTAGTTGAGGTCCATTGGTGCAAAAGTGTAGGCTTTGTCTTCTAGCAAATGGGACAGGCGATAGGAGCATGTTTGGAGGCCTTCTTCCTCGAGCTTGTTTAGATTGTTCGTGCCTCATCCAACTGACTTGTGTAGGCTGAGCATAATGAGAAGATAGTTCATGCATGGGCAGATCATGGGAAAGACAATCTGGTAGAGAAGAAGATGAGGATGGAAGTGACAAGACTAGATCTCTAAGATCAAGAGGCAAGGCAGCTTAGGTCTCGAAGCAAAGGCTAGTGTTGTTTCCTTGAGATCTTGTTGTGATGGGGAAATCACGCATGGCTGATCTCCTCCATGGAAGCTTGAGAGAAGCTTGAAAAGAAAGAGAGAGAAAGACTCTGCTTGAAAAGTAACAATAACTATATCCTCCACTAACTCCTGTTTACCACTGTTTTAAGAGAAATACCTTTAGAAAATGGCCTAAAATGACCAACGAGTTGCTAACTTCAGCCTTTCTACCACCAAACTTGGTCCAAGACTCCGTTAATGCTCCAAATATGCAGTCCTTGTGGTCCAAAATCCTTGCTAACTCCATTGTTGCTCTGTGTCATCTCTGTACATGTGTACCTGGTGGCTCTTAGATCTGTGTGATTGAAAAAGGATAACGAAATGGAATGTTGGCCAATCGGATCAAGAACCTATGGCTCTGATACCAATTTTCAAGGATAGGATTGGGGAGAGAGAAAGAGGAGAGAGAAGACTACAAAAGAGAGAGAAGAAGAGAAGCATAAGAGAGAGAAAGAAAGTGATGATGAGAGGGAAAGACTAGAAGAAGAGAGAGAAAGATAGAAAAGGAAGGAAGGAAGCCATGAAAGATGGAGAGAGGGAGAGAAGATGAAGGAGACTTGTTATTATAATCTGATGGAAAAAATGTCAAGTCCCTTACATCTTATATACCCCAATCTTTCAAAGGATTAGCACTAGAGGAGTGAGAGATTCAAAGGGGAGAGCCTAGCACTTGCTATACTTAAGAAAAGTGGTAAAATTGGAGATTACCCCTTCTCTTTTATCTCAAGTTTTTTATATTGATCTTAATGACTATAAACATTGGAGATGCACAAATGAGGTTATGTAGCAGGAGTTTTAGAATGCCACACATACAAGAAATCAATATATTTTAAGGCACGCCCATTCCAAGTGAAGGTTCTTCATTAAATGGTTTATGGAAAGGTTTCTTCTCTTTATTAAGATGGATACAATCACCAAAGATACATTTGGAATCCTTTGGTATCCCTAATTGGCTAGGTACTCTTCATGAAAAGATTATGCAAGAAGTACATGTATCCACTGTTAGAAAGTAGCCAATAGAAGAGTTGAATTGGATTGATGTTAGTAGCTTTATATGCTCATTTACAGGTGGTATATCCAATTGTTCATTCATCTCTTTGGGACTCACAAAAGGGGGATAAGCTTAGTGCATTCAAAAAGTAAAAGTTGGTGGATGGTATTCTTGTGAATCTTTATGGGATTTGACTCACTCTAATGCTTTATTGGATGACGAAAATGGTCAAGGCAAAGAATCTATTGCTCCATTGAATATGGGTTATTCTTTACATGATGTGTCACTAATGTGGGTAGTGCTACGCCTTTGGATTTTTTTGAATGATTGAATGATGATGCTAAGCATGATGTGGTTTATGAAGATGTGGTCATAACACATATGCATAAGAAAGTCTGATTTTCTAAGGTGAAAATAGAGAGCAATCCGACTGTATGTAATAGGGAAATAGTATGCCTCATGACAAGAAAGTATTGGCAACAGGTTATGTTCCTCATAGCCTTGAGGAAGCATGTTCACTTGTGTTTGGATTGCATAGGTTTATGGTTGACATGAATGCATGTGGTGTTGTCAAATTGGATGTTGTTTAGTCTTTGCAAGAACATTTGCCATGTATGAAGTATGAGAGTGATACTATGTTCATTGAGATAGATAAAATGAAGGAGTTTCATGCTAGCGAATTGGATGCTTTGAGGAGACAAATTGATGATTATGGTGATATCTTGTCCAAGTGTAAGATATAGTTGGCTTCTTTCAAGGAGTGGACAACCACTATGAGGGAAAAAGTTCAGAGTGAGCTCGATTTAGTAGCTCACAAACTCAAAGCTAAGAGGATTCTTCTAGATGCTCAGTTGGAACCTTTGCTCAAGGTTGAGAAGAAGCTATTGAATGACATGGAAGTTGATTTGGATGGTTCTATGTTTATGTAGCAAGATTTGGCTACTATGAGGACTATTTTGATTTAGTAGCTCAAGAGAATGCCAAACTCAAATCTAAGAGGATTCTTCTAGATGCTTAGTTGGAACCTTTGCTTAAGGTTGAGAAGAAGCTATTCAATGACATGGAAGTTGATTTGGATGGTTCTATGTTTATGCAGCAAGATTTGGCTACTATGAGGACTATTTTGATTAGGGTTATGCATGATCAGTGGGTTTCTATTGATGGGAGGATGTCTCACATTATTTCTCGGCCTTATGTAGTGAACATGAAGCATTCCGTTTTCAAAATGTGGAAGCAATGGGTTTCTATTGCTGGGACGATATCTCAGGTTATTTCTTGGCCTTATGTAATGTTGCAACAATCATTTGTTTCTAAACATGTGGAAACATTGATTCATGAATAGGATATGCTCAAAGAGAAGTTTGATGGGATGCAGGTCGAGTATGATAAACTTTTGGGCATGATTACTAGGTTGCAAAGTGTTAAGAAGATTGATCAAGCTAAAAATTAGTCTTTGAATGTTGATGTTGTCAAGGCATTATAATATCCATGATGTATTTCATGATATTAGTAAACAAGTAAAGATTAGGGAGCTTATAGTTAACAAGATTCATGACATGAATGTTTTGCCTCTTATATCTCATGAGCAACATTGCATGCACAGGAGCTGACTCTCATGATGGTCATGAGCCTCATAGCTCATGAGACACTCTCTTATTCCACTGCCAAATTTTGTTTCTTTTTTCTATCATACTTACTATGTTTGCCTTTATTTTGTTTTGACTATCTCTCAAGTGGATTATGCAACTGTAGTAGGGGGCTCTAAGTATCCTACTAGAGAGGCTCTACTTATTATTTCTATTTGTGGCTTATTTCATGGTGCAAGGCTATGAGAGGCATAAATTTTCTCATTTTGTATGTCAATTGTTTTAGATAAGGCATTTGACACCATGGTTCATGCAAGGATTCGAGTTGTGGTTGTGCCACCCATCCACTGGGACGTGCTAGGTGTTAGCCATGGATTCACACTTCATACATTATGTTTGTCCTTCGTATGGTTAGTACCTTAGTCATATTAGTTCTATGTGTGGGGTAGCCCTTAGATGCCTCATGAAGTTATGGTTATGTTTGTAGTTTTTCAACGTGGCTTGATGAGGAAATTGGTATCATTCTCATTTTTTGGATCATCTCTGATGTTCATGACCTATGTATGGTGGATTCTTATTATGATATATCAGATTTGATAGTTGGCGCCATCATTTGTTATGTCTTTGCTCTATTTCCAGCATGTTCTTTGTGTTCTATTTCTAATTCCCTGAGTATTAGTGATGGAATATATGTTCTCATATTTCTTTGTGATTATATTTGAGTTTCCTATGAGTTGCATGATATAGGATTAGGTATTTTCCATATGAGGCACTGCCTATCCTATTGTGCATTATGCATAGATTAGGGAAATAATAACCATGTTACATCTTAGTCTTTAAGGGAGTGGATGACGATGTCCTCTTAGAACAACCCTAGATGAGAGGTATGCTAGACTAACGTAAGATTGGAGCAATGCACTAGTAATCACACATAAATCCTAGATGAGAGGTATGAAACCAGCTGTCCCTAGGCTGGACATAAATCCTACTGGCATTCCTAGACTGACTGGTCCCTATGTGATCCACCCCCACCGAGCGACGCTCCCGTACACTACGTGGAGGAGCCCAGTGACGAAGAGACCTACATATACCCTTATGTCTCGCATGACGACGAGGGCAACGTGGTCCTCATGGATTATCGACCCATGCCGGTGATGGCATTAGGACGAGGACGGGGTAGAGGCCTAGGAGGGCAGCCACATGATCTGATCACTTGTTGGACTTGTGGACATCCTGGTCATGTCTCATCGCGATGCCCCGAAAGAGAGCAGCAAAACAGGGATAAAGCTGACCAAAGGTGCGTAGAGTGCGGAATCACCCATCTTTTCATAGACTGCCCAAAACGGAAGTCACCCTCTGGTTCAGCTAATTTGCCATCCGTCCCGTTGGGGTTGTTTGGTGTTGAAAACCCCGATGGAGAGGCCACACCTATTCCCTTGCAAGTTATGACCCGAGCACAAATGAAGCAAGCCGGCATCTCTCTGCCAGGACCTAGCAATCTTGACGCGACCTCAATAGGAAAGAAAAGCTGTAGGCAGAAAAAGAAGAGATTGGAAGCTAGGGTCGCACTAAAAACTGACATTATTACGACCTTACCTAATGGGAAGAAAGTCTCTGACGCAGAGGCAGAGACTTCAGCCCCTAAAACAGCCCAAAAGGGAAGCGCTAAGATAGGGGAATACCCACACCCCAAGCGGCAATTAGAGGCCATAGAAAAGGTGAAGGAATGGGTGAGAGAGGCTCAATAGCACCTCAAAGATGTTGAACCCATCACGGAGGATGAGATCGATGATCCCTCCAGCATAAGCACGCCAATGTCACCGCCTCAACCTAAGTCGGCCGAGGCTACTATGCCACAAGCAGTGCCATTGAGGCCAAGCCTAGACGCAACAGAGCCACAGATCAGCCGTGGCCATTGGCCTGGATAGTCTAGGATAAAGGAAGGACGAGTGTTTAGCAATCTCTTGACCACACTAGTGACCACCCCTTAACGTTTGGCCTGGGAGATCTGCTTAAGCAGCACCCTGCCCTATGGCAAGACCTCAAGCAGTGGGTTGAGGGATCGCAAGAGCAGGCCACGGAAGATCCTCAAGACCAGGATTCGGAAACACAATTGCCAAGTTTGACGCTACACTCCGGGCCTAAATCCTTGCACGTCAACGCCTTCTGGGAGGGCTCGGAGATGCACGCAGTCCTGTCGGTCCTAGCCCTGGGGGACGCAACGAGGAAGGAAATTGTAGATGCAGGAGCTGGGGTTAGTGTGCTTAGCCACGCAGTGTTGCAGACGTGGGGAAACCTGCCTGTCGAAGCTGCTCGGTTTAATGTCATGCTAGCAAACGGTATGCGAGTGAAGCCATTTAGGGTCTTGAAGAATTGGCCAGTAAAGATTGCAGGAGTCCAGTTCTCTGTCGACTTTATAGTCATGAAGGGAGTGGACTATGATATCCTATTGGGTTGACCCTGGATGCACAATGCTAGAGTCATCGAAGATTGGGGTAACAGCTTGATCTTCCTTGGCAACCGAACTGACGCCGTGAGAATAGAGATGGACACTTGGAAGACCTCACCAGTCGACCTAGATGCCATCTCTACTATGCTCAAAGGGAACACTCAGGTCAAGGAACCCTATCGGTCCTTAACTAAGTATATCCCATGCCCAGAGGATGAGCAGGATTGAATGCACGTTCTCGCTACACTTGACCTGCCATTCTCAGACCATGAGGCGTGCGAGCAGGCTATCAAAACATTTGGCAAGCCCAACGAAGCACTCTCTACACCTGTCTACATGATGGCAGCAAGCCTCCATGAAGGGCCTAAGCCTGTCATCTTCCAAGTACCATCCAACAAAAGGGAACTCCAGGGGGTACTGGAATATCTAGCAGGCCAGCTAGCGGGTAACCCGGCTGCCAACTTCAAGCTTCTCCAGGAACTCTTAGAGGATTCTAAGTGGCAATGGACCAGAGTGCACGAGCTGAACCTCATGTATAACTGGGCCCTGATACGAGACCAACGAGACGGAGCACTCCAAGCCCTAGGAGACGATGGGCAGTTGAACGACAAAGATTCCTGCGATGAATATGAAGATTGCCAATCTTTCAGTGGTGAGAGCGAGGGTGAAGTGGACACCATAGAGTACGAAACAGATGGATGCGAAATTGAGCAGATACGAGCAGATGCCAAGTCATAGCAAAGGCAGGCCCTTAGACTAGAGCACGGAGTCATGCACATGGAATGTGATCGTGCGTGGTTGGAATGTATGGGGGCCATAGACCTGGAGCAGGCAGGCCTAGCCCAAGCAAGAACGGCGTCAATACTTAGAACCGAATCGCCATCCGAATTGCTTCCACCAGGGGACTCTGCCTCTTCCAGCGAAGATGGAGGGTTTGACTCCGAATCGGAAGTTACTTCGGATAGTGACCCAAAGATCCATAGGCCGCCCATGACCAGACGCACCAAGGGGGACTTACCCATCCACCTGAGACGTAGACGGTCTTACCAGGATAGGGCAAAGCACCTCAAAGATACACGATTAGACGAGCAGCGGAAGCCACAGGACCTCCCTAAGCGATTCACTAAATTCAAAAAAGGGGATAGGGTAGTGGTTCTGCTAGGTGCCAAGCGTCAAGGGAAGACAAGCAAACCGATCGAAGGACTAGCCAAGGTCAAGGAGGTTAACCTAGCCCTAGAAGGGGGGACACCCCGACCAGTGTTCATTGCCATTGACTTAACTGGTAAGGAAGAGTTGAGTCTTGTCGCTCTCTTGCGGGAGTACATGGACATATTTTCCTGGTCCTTAGAAGAGCTACGGGGGGTAGATCCGAGTGTTGTGACTCACAATATACCCATGACATCGGACGCAACGCTGGTCAAGCAGCGACCGTACCCCATGAATCCAAAACATGCCCATGCTATCAAGGAGGAAATTGACAAGCTAATGACAGCTGGATTCATTTACGAAATTGAGCACACAGACTGGGTGTCACCCATAGTCATTGTGATGAAGAAAAACGGCAAGATCCGAGTGTGCATCAATTACAAAAAAGTGAACGCCGCTACAAAGAGAGACAATTATCCCTTGCCATACACCGAGCACATGCTTGAGAGAGTGGCAGGCAAGGAAGCCTATAGTTTTCTGGATCGCTTCTCAAGGTACAACCAGGTGCAAGTGCATCCTGCAGACCGCCTTTTCCACTGAGTGGGACGTCTTTGCGTACGTAGTCATGCCCTTCGTGTTAACCAATGCCCCCGCCACCTTTCAATGCCTCATGTGCACCATATTCAAGGACATGCTTCGCAAGGAGTTAGAGGTCTTTGTCGATGACCTGTGTGTCCATTCGACCTGGATTGAACACCTAGACAAACTCCGCGTGGTCTTTGAATGGTGTCGCTTATACCGTCTCTCCCTGAATCCCTTGAAATGTCAGTTTTGGGTGAAGCACGGATGCATCTTAGGACACGTGGTGTCAAAGAACGGCATTGCCACGGACTTCTCAAAGGTCAAAGTTATCGTTGACCTTCCACCCCCACTCAATCTCTCCCTAGCCATTTTGAATTCTTCCATCTTTGAGAAGGGAAGGTCATTGGCTATAAATACAAGTATCTAATCCCTCTCATCCTCACAGTATGGGATGTATTTGTTTAAGGTTCTATGGCTCATGGAGCACTACTTGCCATCGTTGAGCAAGATAGAAATGGTGTCAAGGTCAATTTTGGTAGTCTTCCAAGTTGCCACTTTTACACAGATGGCATGTGTGATTACTAGTGCATTGCTCCAATCTTACATTAGTCTAGCATACCTCTCATCTAGGGTTGTTCTAAGAGGACATCGTCATCCACTCCCTTAAAGACTAAGATGTAACATGGTTATTATTTCCCTAATCTATGCATAATGCACAATAGGATAGGCAGTGCCTCATATGGAAAATACCTAATCCTATATCATGCAACTCATAGGAAACTCAAATATAATCACAAAGAAATATGAGAATATATATTCCATCACTAATACTCAGGGAATTAGAAATAGAACACAAAGAACATGCTGGAAATAGAGCAAAGACATAACAAATGATGGCGCCAACTATCAAATCTGATATATCATAATAAGAATCCACCATACATAGGTCATGAACATCAGAGATGATCCAAAAAATGAGAATGATACCAATTTCCTCATCAAGCCACGTTGAAAAACTACAAACATAACCATAACTTCATGAGGCATCTAAGGGCTACCCCACACATAGAACTAATATGACTAAGGTACTAACCATACGAAGGACAAACATAATGTATGAAGTGTGAATCCATGGCTAACACCTAGCACGTCCCAGTGGATGGGTGGCACAACCACAACTCGAATCCTTGCATGAACCATGGTGTCAAATGCCTTATCTAAAACAATTGACATACAAAATGAGAAAATTTATGCCTCTCATAGCCTTGCACCATGAAATAAGCCACAAATAGAAATAATAAGTAGAGCCTCTCTAGTAGGATACTTAGAGCCCCCTACTACAGTTGCATAATCCACTTGAGAGATAGTCAAAACAAAATAAAGGCAAACATAGTAAGTATGATAGAAAAAAGAAACAAAATTTGGCAGTGGAATAAGAGAGTGTCTCATGAGCTATGAGGCTCATGACCATCATGAGAGTCAGCTCCTGTGCATGCAATGTTGCTCATGAGATATAAGAGGCAAAACATTCATGTCATGAATCTTGTTAACTATAAGCTCCCTAATCTTTACTTGTTTACTAATATCATGCAATACATCATGGATATTATAATGCCTTGACAACATCAACATTCAAAGACTAATTTTTAGCTTGATCAATCTTCTTAACACTTTGCAACCTAGTAATCATGCCCAAAAGTTTATCATACTCGACCTGCATCCCATCAAACTTCTCTTTGAGCATATCCTATTCATGAATCAATGTTTCCACATGTTTAGAAACAAATGATTGTTGCAACATTACATAAGGACAAGAAATAACCTGAGATATCGTCCCAGCAATAGAAACCCATTGCTTCCACATTTTGAAAACGGAATGCTTCATGTTCACTACATAAGGCCGAGAAATAATGTGAGACATCCTCCCATCAATAGAAACCCACTGATCATGCATAACCCTAATCAAAATAGTCCTCATAGTAGCCAAATCTTGCTGCATAAACATAGAACCATCCAAATCAACTTCCATGTCATTGAATAGCTTCTTCTCAACCTTAAGCAAAGGTTCCAACTAAGCATCTAGAAGAATCCTCTTAGATTTGAGTTTGGCATTCTCTTGAGCTACTAAATCAAAATAGTCCTCATAGTAGCCAAATCTTGCTACATAAACATAGAACCATCCAAATCAACTTCCATGTCATTCAATAGCTTCTTCTCAACCTTGAGCAAAGGTTCCAACTGAGCATCTAGAAGAATCCTCTTAGCTTTGAGTTTGTGAGCTACTAAATCGAGCTCACTCTGAACTTTTTCCCTCATAGTGGTTGTCCACTCCTTGAAAGAAGCCAACTATATCTTACACTTGGACAAGATATCACCATAATCATCAATTTGTCTCCTCAAAGCATCCAATTCGCTAGCATGAAACTCCTTCATTTTATCTATCTCAATGAACATAGTATCACTCTCATACTTCATACATGGCAAATGTTCTTGCAAAGACTAAACAACATCCAATTTGACAACACCACATGCATTCATGTCAACCATAAACCTATGCAATCCAAACACAAGTGAACATGCTTCCTCAAGGCTATGAGGAACATAACCTGTTGCCAATACTTTCTTGTCATGAGGCATACTATTTCCCTATTACATACAGTCGGATTGCTCTCTATTTTCACCTTAGAAAATCAGACTTTCTTATGCATATGTGTTATGACCACATCTTCATAAACCACATCATGCTTAGCATCATCATTCAACCATTCAAAAAAATCCAAAGGCGTAGCACTACCCACATTAGTGACACATCATGTAAAGAATAACCCATATTCAATGGAGCAATAGATTCTTTTCCTTGACCATTTTCGTCATCCAATAAAGCATTAGAGTGAGTCAAATCCCATAAAGATTCACAAGAATACCATCCACCAACTTTTACTTTTTGAATGCACTAAGCTTATCCCCCTTTTGTGAGTCCCAAAGAGATGAATGAACAATTGGATATACCACCTGTAAATGAGCATATAAAGCTACTAACATCAATCCAATTCAACTCTTCTATTGGCTACTTTCTAACAGTGGATACATGTACTTCTTGCATAATCTTTTCATGAAGAGTACCTAGCCAATTAGGGATACCAAAGGATTCCAAATGTATCTTTGGTGATTGTATCCATCTTAATAAAGAGAAGAAACCTTTCCATAAACCATTTAATGAAGAACCTTCACTTGGAATGGGCGTGCCTTAAAATATATTGATTTCTTGTATGTGTGGCATTCTAAAACTCCTGCTACATAACCTCATTTGTGCATCTCCAATGTTTATAGTCATTAAGATCAATATAAAAAACTTGAGATAAAAGAGAAGGGGTAATCTCCAATTTTACCACTTTTCTTAAGTATAGCAAGTGCTAGGCTCTCCCCTTTGAATTTCTTAAGTATAGCACTAGAGGGAGAGAAGATGAAGGAGACTTTTCCTCTCTCCCCTTTGAATCTCTCACTCCTCTTCTGCTCTAAACCCTAGTGGTAGACCTTCGACTCCCAACACGATGACAACGTGGCCCCTCCCCCCTTCCTCCCTCCCCCCCACCTCAAAGGTTATGCCCTACTCAATTTTGGTCATTATTTGACCCTTCCAATGTCCAGCCTCCCACTTCTTCCTCGTCTAGCGACTGATTCGAGATCTGGAAAATCCTATACGTTTGGCTTGACGTCTTGAATGGTCGGGGCACTCGTCTTACTTCAGTCTGGCATTCAAAAAAATATGAAAAATCTGCAGCCACTCTACAAAGGTCGACCTTTTGAAAAAAATTGGATTCTTGTATTCGGCATCCACTTAAAATTGTTGAATCTGCGTCTTCTACTTATGTCGAGCTTTAAATTCCACTTTATATTTGTCTCATTTCACTCTTTTTCAGGATGTCTTAAACATTTAAATCATGCTCTCAGAGTCCCGTAGTGTGCTTAATCGAGCAGGTTTATCGTAGCATTTCCAAATCGAGGCAATTACTATTGATATACACTTGATAAACATATCCCTATGCATTGCTATTGGTTGTTAGGTTACAGAGGAGGTATGTTCTGGAAAACCTCCATCATAATCTCATTTATGTGTCTTTAGATGTGAGGCTTTTTGCCATGTTTCCAAGGATAAACACAATAACCTAGATCCTAAATTAATGAAATACATCTTTCTTGGTGACGAGGATGTAGGTGAGATGGGTGATAGTCTATGGGATCTGTAGGCTAAGAAGGTCATTAGTAGCCATGATGTTGTTTTCCATGAGGAGAAGATGCATAAGCAACCTAAGCAAAATAGTTGAGGTATGTCGGGTGAGATTTCAGGAGGAGCCTCCTGTTATGGTATAATCAGCTAGATAGCCTATAGTTGATATTCTAGTGACCCATGATCATGATGTTTGACAATATATACAAGCACCACAACGTGTTTTGCACTCATTGCAAAAAAATCATACGTGAGATTTGGTTCCTTTGCCTAGTGGAAAGCATGCTTTGCTATGCAAATGGGTGTACAAGTTGAAGAGCATCCCTAGACACCCCAAGTTGGCATATAAGACTAGATTGGTTGCAAATGATTTTAACCAGGAGTATAGTGTTGAATTTGATGAGGTCTTCTCTCTTATGGTTAAGATAACTACCCTATGCCAAGTACTGGCTTTAGTTGCACATTTATATTTGGACCTTTATCAGATGAATGTAAAGATGGCTTGTTTGCATGGGGACTTGCATGATGATATTTATATGTAGTAGCGTAAGGGGTTTGAGAATAAAGCGAGGGAATACCTAGTGTGCATGTTGAGAAAGAGCCTTTATGGCCTTAAGCAAGCATTTAGGGAATAGTACCACAAGTTTGATACTTTAATACATTCACAAGGATATACATATAGTGATATGGATCCGTGTCTCTACAGGAAGAAGGCTCGTGATTGTAGCCTTATTATCTTGGTACTTTATGTGGATGATATACTAATTAATGGGAGAGCTCATGATGAGCTAGATGCCTTGAAACGTCAACTTAAGAAGAGCTTTGAGATGAAGGATATGGGATGGGTCTCACATATTCTTGGTATGTGCATCATGCACGATTGCTCTAAGAGGCTCCTTGTCATAAAAGGACTACATACATAAGGTCCTTGAGCACTTCCATATGCAGGATGTTAAGGCTATTGGAAGTCCCTTAACTTTCCATGTGAATGTTAGTTAGGCAAATTATCTACATTCAAATGGGTAGGAGGCCCAAATGGCCAAGATCCCTTATGCATCCATGGTGGGGCAGTTTGATGTATACCATGATAGCCACTTGTCTAGACGTAGCATTTGTAGTGGGATTTGTGACACGCTATATGGCTACACCTAGCCGGTGACACCAGAATGTTGTGAGGATATCATAAGGTACTTAAAAGACACTCAAGATATGAGCATTTGCTATGGTGGTCAAGATGCTATAGTCATAGCTTACACTAACTCTGATTATGTAGGACATATAGATAGTAGGAAGTCCATCTTTGGGTATGCCTTTACTTTTGCTAGAGTAGAAATAAATGGGCTCATCTACTACTAAGGCAAAGAATATTGCAACCACTGAGGCTTGCAAGGAGGCCCTATGGTTAGGTCATCAGGTTTGATAGACCTTGGTATTTTTGTTATCCTACTTCTACATTGCATTCAGATTCAATGAGTACTATTCAATTGGCTAAGAATCTGGTCTTCCATGTGAAGACAAAGCACATTGAGGTGCACTATTACTTCATCAGGGAGGTGGTAGAGGACAAGTTTGTTGAGCTTGTCGAGATCTCCATTGATGAGAATCCTACAGATCTACTCAATAAAAGTTTCTTAGTAGAACAATTCTCATTCCTTATGAAGATTATGGGCATAAGATGAGATGATGTTTACTCCTTATCCTATTGTACTTTATGTAATTTGTATTTTGTCCTATTTTCTTGTCCTCTCCTTGCCTTTAAGTGGGAAGTTATTGGGGGTAAAGACACTTGTGTATACACTGCCCTATATTTACTTTACATATGGTGATCACACACCTATACACTACAAGTGGTGGGTGCCCATTACTATCACTTTATTCTTTCATTAATTATTGAATAAGAAAAGGCCAGTCATATATTGTGATTGTTGGAGTTTCTACATATGGTGTTTTTGTTTCTTGCTCTATACTTGTTGGAATAGGATTGGTTCTCTCCAACAAGAGATCACCTTGGACTTATGAATCATTGTGTAAATAATAGGAATGCTCAAGGGAGGGCCCTAAGTAGATCTTGCAAAGGGAAAAAGCTACCCTAGAGGAAATACCTAGTGGGGTTAGCTTAGTTGAGATGCTTCCAATTATTGAGGATGCACTTCTAACAATGTCAGAGTGCTTACTAGAGGTCAAAAAGTGATATTAACATGATGGTGGGGTGTTGATATTAAGTACTGGTCTATGAGATATTGCTTGCTAGATTACTTGCCATAAATGACTAGTTACGAATACCAATCATGAATTAAGTAAACTCAATGATCATGCAACAATAAAGACACGTCAAACACACACACACACACACACACACACACACACACACACACACACACACACACACACACACACACACACACACACACACACACACACACACACACACACACACACACACACACACACACACACACACACACACACACACACACACACACACACACACACACACACACAGAGGAGACAAATCACAATGTAGTCTTTTAGGAGGTAAATGGGTCCTTTTATAGGCAAAAGAGAGAGAAAGGGAAAGAGAGAATGGAAGAGTAGGTGTCTATAGACAACAGCGAGGAAGCACTTGTTTTGTAACTTTTTTTGCTCGTAAGAGAGTTGTCAGGAACCCCTTCCTATTTTTTTTGTAGCTCCCCTCCATTATCTCTTTGAGGGGAGTTGTGAAATTTTTTTGGGCCAAACAAGGGGCTACCAACAACTCCCTTTTTGCTTGAAAAATTTTCATAACTCCTCTCCATCATCTCACTCACCCTTTCATAGTTAATGACACAATGAGAAGGAGGGACGGAGAGGATGTGGCATGGTGCAAGAGAAGGTGGCAATGAGAACATGGCATTGAGAGAGAGAGAGAGAGAGAGAGAGAGAGAGAGAGAGAGAGAGAGAGAGAGAGAGAGAGAGAGAGAGAGAGAGAGAGAGAGAGAGAGAGAGAGAGAGAGAGAGAGAGAGAGAGAGAGAGAGAGAGAGAGAGAGAGAGAGAGAGAGAGAGAGAGAGAGAGAGAGAGAGAGAGAGAGAGAGAGAGAGAGAGAGAGAGAGAGAGAGAGAGAGCTTAATTTTTAAAATGGGCATTCAAAATTTTAACCCTAGAAGATGGTGCCAACTTAAGAATAAAAAGGTTTCTTGTTTTTGTCAAAAATAAGGCCTCCATGGTTTCATTGGAGGAAAAATAGATTGGCAAAAGTTTCTAGCTAGTAGGCAAAGTTGATATACTAAGTTAAGTCATAACTTCTCATCTCTAGCAAGCTGAAATGAGAACCCATAAGATACTAGTTTATGTTTCAAGTATCAATAGGCATGGAGAATTGTTTGCAAGGAGACTCACATGTACAATTTGGAGGGTGGCAAATGAGCACCAACATCCCCCTCCCACCCCCTTTAAAAAAATTAAGCTGTGTGTGTGTGTGTGGCAAATGCTAGGCAGGTAGATATTTATAATAATATTAATTAATTAACATCAATTAATTGTTAATTTGGCAAAAAATCGTAGTAATTGTTAACTATCTAGTAGCTAACATTACTTATAAATTAATGTTAATACTAGTTGATATTAGTTAACCACTATTGATACTATTAATACTAACTACTAACCAATTAATACTTGTAAGTTACAAATTTAAATTTGGTTTGGGAAAACTTGGAGATTCGAAGATTTATTGATGCTACAACCAAAATTGTTTTTTAGTATAGAAGTGTTGCTTACATGCTTCACGCACAAGGGAACACTCTTGAAAGGCAATCAGATCATGCCACGAATCCACAAAAGATAAGGTGTGAAGCAAGATAGAACAAGTCAAGTTTGTAGCACCAAGTTGGATCTCTTAAGAACTTCGATAACAAATTACACTATGAAGTTAGAAGAAAAAACCCACCAAACTTATGCCCTTAATAGAACAATCTTTCCACTTACAATCAAAGGTCTAATATCCTCTCATTCTTGGGAAGTAGGTACAAAGAAGTGAGCATCAAAAGGGAAGTGATCCTCTTCATGATGTGAACAATGAAAGAAGAAGTAAGATGGTAAGGAAGGTAAGGTGTGGTTAGAGAGTACTCTCGTATTTTGGAGAATTGATTAGCTCTTCAATGACTTAGGATGAGGTGAGGTTTAAAGAGGTATTTTGAAGTGTCTGAATTGGAAGGGTAGTACATTGAAGGAGGTAACTTCATTGTATAGTTGCATGTAATAGTATTATGTCTAATTACTCATATAATTATGTAATTGTTAGTATTGTCAATTAGGTAAATATTAATTTTAAAAAATATAAAGAGAAAAAGAGAGAGTGGGGGTGGGGGACAAGAGAGAGAGAGAGAGATTATGTAGCTTGCTTTGACTTCTTTTTTCACCGAGAAGGGGGTTGTTGGCAACCCCTTCCTAGTGGAAAAAAATTCTCTAGTCCCTTCCTTTATCTCTCTAAGGAGACTTGTGAATTTTTTTTAAATTGGATAGGGGGCTACCAATAACCCCTTCTTGGCAACAAAAATTTTCACAAGTCCCCTCACAAAGATGGAGGGGATTTCAAAAATTTTTATCATTGGAAAGGGGTTACTGGCAACCCCCTTATGTGGCCAAAAAATTTTCACAAATACTTGCTTTGAATTTTTTTCGTTGGGAAGGGCTTGTCAATAACCCCATGAGAGAGAGAGAGAGAGAGAGAGAGAGAGAGAGAGAGAGAGAGAGAGAGAGAGAGAGAGAGAGAGAGAGAGAGAGAGAGAGAGAGAGAGAGAGAGAGAGAGAGAGAGAGAGAGAGAGAGATGATGGAGAAGAGCTGTAAATGAAAGGGAGATGATGGAGAAGAGCTACAAATGAAATTTTCCATCAAGAAGGGGTTGCCGACAACCTTCTTATTGGTGAAAAAATTCACAAAACAAGTGCTCCCTCCTTGCCCTCTACTAGGCATCTACTCTCCCATTCTCTCTCCCCTTTTCTGTTTCCTTAGCCTATAAAAGGACCCATTTCCCCTAGAAACCACATTGCGATTGGTCTCCATCGACCCTCACTATCTATCTATGTGTGGGGGGCAAATACTAAGTATGTAAAAATTTATCTATATTAGTTAATATTAAATCATTAATATAAATCAATTATTAATTCAACAAATACTCTTAGAAAATATTAATCAATTAGTAGTTAACTAATATTAATGATTTAATATTAATTAATAATTACAAGGATTAATATTAATTAACAAGTAATATTATCTAATAATTTACTAATAGTATTTATTAAATTAATAATAATAATACATAGTAAATTATTAATTAATTAGTAGTTAATAATTCATTGATATTTTATATTTACATTAGTTAATATTTTTTAACTATTAATTACTTAATAATTTTAATTAACATATATTATTAACTACTAACTTATTAACACTTTACTAATAATATCTATCCAATCGACAATACTAACTATTACATAATAATATGAGTAATTAGATATAATACTATTACATACTATTAGATACTAATTAGATATTCATATAGAAACTTACATAACATTACTAATAATTAGATATTAATAAATTTAAATTAATAATTGATAATATTAATACTTAGATAATAATAATAATTACATACATACATACATACAAATTAGTGGCTTGCTTTGAATTTTTTTTCATCAAAAGTTGGATTTTTGGCAACCCCTTTCCATTAAAAAAAAAATCGTAAGGCCCCTTTTTAATCTCTCTGAGGAGGCTTGTGATTTTTAAAAAAACTAGATAGGTGGCTACTAGAAATCCCTTTCTGGCAACAAAAAATGTCACAATTCCCTTATGAGAGATAGAGGAGGGGACATGTGATTATTATTTTTGTTGGAAAGGGGCTAGCAACAAACCCTTCTCAGCAAAATAAAAACTTCTGCTTTGAATTTCTTTTCACTAAGAAGAGGCTGCCAACAACACCCTTCCCCACAAAAAAAATTCAAACCAAGTTGCATAATCTCTCTCTCTCTCTCTCTCAACAATTTTTTGTATTTTTGCTTTTTGCTTTTCTCCTATTAGTAATAGTATTTATTATTATTATTTTCAATTATTAATATTGTAATGTTAATGATATTAATTAATTAATATTATAATATAATACTAATAATATCTATTGATTGATTAGGTAATTAGTATTATTAATCCTCCTAATCATAGTATTCTTTTTAATGATTAAAAATATTAGCTACCTAAATACTCTTATTAGTATTTAATTATTAATATGATCAATTATTAGTTCAATATTATTATTATGTAAGTAGTAGTAGTAGTATTATGCAATTTAACCTTAATATCTAATTATATCTAATGGTATGTAATAATATTCTATCTAATTACTCATATTGTTATGTAATAATTAGTATTGTCAATTATTATCTAAATAATCCTATTATTTTCTTATTATTAACATGATCAAACTATTAATATTTGATTAGGAAGAATAGTATTGTAATTTTTAAATTTGTTTTCTTTATTATTAGTAATATTATTAGATATTATTTAACTATCTCAATGTTATATAGTTATTTAAAAATAATTTAATAACTAGTTATTCAATAAGTAATAGTTATTTAATTATTAAAATAAAAATAGTATTCCAATTAAATATTAAATATGATGTATTAGTTATTAATAATATTTTTAATTATCTTACTTTAATCACTTATTTCATAACTAATAAGTTATCTTTTATTTAATTAAAAACTTATCTAATCATCAATAATATGTACCTATTAATATAATCAAATCTTCAATACTATGTATCTACAAGTACTAACTATATAATTATTAGTAAATAAAATAAGTGTCTAAAACTAGTTAATAAACGAGCATATGAAGATGAAGGAGAAGATGGAGCACCTATTAATAATAAGTAATTATCGATAATTATCCAAATGTATCTATACTAGTTATAAATAATTATCCGAAGAAGAAGAAGAAGAAGAAGAAGAAGAAGAAGAAGAAGAAGAAGAAGAAGAAGAAGAAGAAGAAGAAGAAGAAGAAGAAGAAGAAGAGAGAGAGAAGAGCTCTAATTATCCAAATGTATCTATACTAGTTATAAATAATTATCCAAAGAAGAAGAAGAAGAAGAAGAAGAAGAAGAGAGAGAAGAGCTCTAGAGGACATGTGTGTCTAGGGTTTACTTTTTGTTGAAAAGGGGTTCACCAGTATAGTGGAGCGATATATTGAGAAGGTAGCCAATTGAAAGATTTAGTAGGAGGGGGAGAGAGATATAGAGAGAATGTAGGCGATGCAGAGATATTGGGATTATTTAGAGAGGGAAGGGGTTGTAGGTATCCCTATATTGTCGTCGAAAAAGAGGTCACCGGTGCCCCCATGTTTGGTTAATAAATAATATATCCAACACACCTTCCCCCTTGCTCTCTCCCTCTCCCTTGCATCTCTCTCCCTCTCACTCACTCACTCACTCAGACACACTCTCTCTTTTATCTTTTATATGCATTGAATGCTCCACTATCTTGAAGTAGTTATATAAGCTACCCACCCTTCTAGGATCCCCCCCCCCCCCCCCCCCACCCCAAGTTGTGGACTACTCATATCCAGACAAAAGATTCCTCACTCCTAGAGTTTAATAATTTCCCATAGGTAATGCAAAGAGAGAGAGAGAGAGAGAGAGAGAGAGAGAGAGAGAGAGAGAGAGAGAGAGAGAGAGAGAGAGAGAGAGAGAGAGAGAGAGAGAGAGAGAGAGAGAGAGAGAGAGAGAGAGAGACAAAGAAGAAGGAGACAACCGCAAAGGAGAAGAAGCAAAAGAGGACTACGAAAGAGAAGAATAATAAGACTATGAAGGAGCGCTTATTCAATCTTTGAGGTAAGTCTTTTCTTCTCTTCTCTCTTTGTTTTTCTTTATGCATTTGCTTAAGAGAGAGAAAGAAAAAGCGAGACGAGAAAGGAGATAGAGATGAAGAGAAAAAGAGGGTGATGAAAGTAATGAAGAGAGAGAGAGAGAGAGAGAGAGAGAGAGAGAGAGAGAGAGAGAGAGAGAGAGAGAGAGAGAGAGAGAGAGAGAGAGAGAGAGAGAGAGAGAGAGAGAGAGAGAGAGAGAGAGAGAGAGAGAGAGAGAGAGAGAAACCATTTATTTTCTTTATTCTTTGTTTTCTTTGTGCATTGTGCATGTGAAAGAGAGATAGGAAAAGAGAGGGGGAAAATGAGATGGAGATGGAGAGAGAAATAGAGAGATAGAAAAAAGGGGAGAGAGAAAAGAGAGAGGGAGAGAGAGAGAGAGAGAGAGAGAGAGAGAGAGAGAGAGAGATATATATATATATAATTTTTGTGGATTAGAAAAGGGACAAGGGGGAGAAAATGAAAGGCAAAGAAGAGAGATGGAGAGAAACCAAGAGAGGGAGAGAAAAAGAGAAGGGAAAGGAGATTGAGATGAATACACATTCACACATGCATAGATAGAGAAGGGATGAGGAGGAGAGAACGAAAAGTGGAGAGAGAAAGATGGAGATGGATCCATACTAAGAGAGGGAAAAGGAGATTGAGATACATGGAGGAAGAAAAAAAGATGAAAAAGGAGATGGGAGTGAAAATTATTAAATTTTTGCTAATGAGAGAGAGAGAGAGAGTTGTTTTCAACTTTGGAGAACACAAGTGGAGGAGTTGACTACTTATACACAAGCTTTCAAGGGTGGGAAGTGTGGAGTAAAAGTGACAAAGTACAAATGTACATATAGTACAATATGATGAGGAAAGACGTCATCTCATCTAATGCCTATCATCTTCCTAAGGAAGGCAAACAAGAGACTTTTAGTGAGTAGATCTACAAGATTTTGTTCAGTTGAGATCTTGACAAAAGCTCAATTGGTTTGTCCTCAATAACCTCTCTAATAAAGTGGTAACACACCTCAATGTGCTTTGTCTTCACATGGAAGACCGAAATCTGACTAACTAAATGGCATTTGTAGAATTTGAATGCACTATAGTAACCACATCCGTAATACCAATGCTATTACATAGCCTAACCATAGAGCATCCTTGCAAGTCTTAGTGGATGCATTATACTCTGCCTTTGTAGTAGACACAACCGTGCTTTTCTGCACCTTGGATATCCAAGAAATAGCACCTCTAGCAAAGATGAAGACATAACCAGAGGTGGAATTTCTACAAGTTGTAGAGAATGGATCTTTATAATGATGTATATGGTATTCTCAAGCATTAAAGACTCTTATGGAGGGCATTTTTATGAGGAACCTTAATGGTATGTAATCAAGGGCTTAAGTACATTGTAAGAAGCTTTTCTAAAGTATTTTGTAATTAAAAAAAGCTTTTTGGCTTTCCATCCTTCATGGATTCTATAGTGGATGCTTTTTTGTGCTACCACCAATGATGGTAACTAATAGTTCTCTCCTTCCTCTTAAATAGTTATCTTTCTACTCGTAAATAGTTCTCTGTCACACACACACACACACACACACACATTTACAATACGAAATAATTCATGCAAGGCACTTGGATCTAGATTTATATTACATTATCCACATTTACAATACAAAATAATTCATGCAAGGCACTTGGATGTAGATTTATATTACATTATCCTCTGGCAAGTATTCCACAAACTAAGAGAGACAAGGACTGTAAAAGAATAGAAAAAAATTGGTCATAGATAACTAAGCAAACTATGTCAGCATTTTCTCATCAAAATAAATTAATTTGCACTAAGAACTAGAAGAGTTTTTGCTTTGCTAATCACACCATGGGTAATGTTGGGAAAGTTATTTTGCTTCCCAAAATAAGGTGCAAGTTCTCTTTCATAAGCATGGGTTGGTGTATAAATATTCTCACATTTGTATCTATTCCAAACACTCACAGGTACATGTAGTACAAGTGCTTGCATGCCAAATATGCATTCCCTTTCACTACACAATCCATAAAATTCTGACAATGACATGTTGGGTTCTTTGCAATGTGCACATTGTTACACTCGTGCAGGAAACTTGAGTTAGATGTCTCTAGTTTGAAAAGATCATGTTATAAGGCTTTCATCAAATTGTGGCCCTTCACAATTGCATCTAAAGCTAGTGTTGAATCTATCGTTTTTTCTACAACTTGTGAGATATCACTCCAATATCTATGTAAGCCCTCATTAGCACCCACTTGTTACACTATCTTTTATAAAGCAAACCCACTACTCTCTAATATATGGATTTCTTCTATGGTCAAATTTGTGCCTCGTGCCATTGGCCATACTCATGGAACTTTAGGTGATGCACGTCGAATGGAAGAATAATATATTCTATGTTATGGTCCACACTATTGTTTCAGAACCACACGAATTGGTGCCACATTCCATGTTGATTGCTAGCTTCCCCTCTTGTGTTGGAATACTTCATAGTGCCCCAAAACAAAGGTGCTGGTACACACTGTGTTGTGTTTCTGATTGGTTTCTTATATTTTCATTCTTGAGCTCCTAATTAGCCCTAATATTGGGCACAATTGCGAGCTAGAATCCTTCTTATGACCTAGATGGTGTCGTAAAGGTCTATCTCCACCATCACTTTCTTTGAAGAAATCGGCAACATTACCCTTGCTTGGTTAAAAGGTAGAGGGTCCTCAAAATTTAATTTTCTAGTATTCTTTCTTCTGGATTGGTTTTGAGTTACATACTCAGGCTTGTGACAGGCGTTTGCTTCTTTTGACTTCACCTTTTTATCAACCTTGCTTTTCGTTGCTACAATTTCATTGTCACCTCTAAAATCAAGCATTGATGCATTTCAATTTCAGCTATCACCTCCTCCACCATCCTTGTTGCCACTATTGGTGTGGCGCTACTCCTTTATTGTTGTCGACTTAAAAGCTTCTCTACACTAGGTCCTACACCATGGAACTTTCCTTCAATGAAAGCATGCCATTTTGTGCCCTATAGTAGAGCACTAGCCAAATCACTAACACATACGTCATACAAGTTGATGGTTCCTTTGAATCCATCACGTGTTAGTTAGCTTATATGCACTAGGTCAATGAGGTTTGTGGTTGGCATATGAGCAATGTCATCTCCCACATGGATATCTAATATGCCACTAACAAAGCCAAAAATCCATTGGTGAAATATGATAATCCACAACTTTGCTTAAGGCCCACCACGCATGAATGCGTCAATTTGCATAGTTGCATCATTTTCCATGGATGCACAACTCCATATGTGGCATAAATGCTTATGCTCGTCTTGGAAACTCTTATGTATATACTATGATGTGTGTATTTGGAGACCTTGTTCCCAATGAAATAAGAAAGATCTCTCCCTTCCTTGCATTATGTTATCTGGTCCATCATTGAACACTATGCCAACTACCCTCCAATTGGCACATGTCTCATCTGCCATGAACCCTCAAAAATCAACTTTTGGATAGCCACAGGTCTCCATCCTTTCAATCAACTTGGACCAAAATAAGACTTATGAATTTGTATCTTCTTCATTGATCTTGCATATTGCTATAGTCATCAACTCTTGTACAATACATAAGATAATACCAAATTGGAGGTTAAGGAATAATATGTTTTTTACGTTCATGTTTTTGATGACAAAATAAGACAATAGAAACCACCTTGGGTGGTCATACACATTTTCTACCATGGTGGTCCAAGCATTAATATGATGCGCATGGTCAAAGCATATTCAACTATTATGTAGGTTCCAGGCACCATGCAAGCAATTCACCAAGTCAACCCCTGATGTTGGCCTTGCCGTTGACCTTTTGGATATGAAGCACTTGCTATCATCATCAATAACATGCCCATGGAAAATTTTATATGCACAACATTGCTTTAACTTTAGAAGACAAGATTCCATCTTGTGATCACTTTGTGCACATGCTGTACGAAGCATATGTTTAAACTGCATGCATGGAATGTCAATATCATTTACTGGGCTTTTTTTTCCTATATATTCCTTTGAATGAGTGGTTGGAGTTTTTTGGGCATTGTGTTGAGAGTTCAATATAAATTTGGGAATTCATTGCTCCCATACCAAGGCACTTGTCACTAGTCTTCTAGCCATAGTCATTTGTAAGTGTGGAGGCCTAGCTACACTAAAGTCTCTTACCATTTCCTCTAGTTTTTGGAACCTCTTTTACATTTTCTCTATTAGGTGCCTCTCCTCTTTGCACCATATTTATGTGTGCCCTGATGGATGAACAATCTTGACATTATGCTTGCTATTGGTATCATGTAATATACTATGCAAATGCACTTTGAGAGTAAAATGGGGGGTTGCTTGCAATAGAAGCATCCAAGGCTTTTGAGACCATCAAATGACATTTTGATAGCTCATATGTTGATATTAAGTTTTCCTACATGGTGCAAGGTGGGAATCAATTCGTAATGCTATCCCACAATGCTTTTAAAGATATTGCATGAAGAGAGTTACCTGTCCATACCAAATCGTAACAAAAAGATAAAGTAGAATTGCTAGAATTAGGTTTAAATATGAGCAACACTTAGAATAAGAAAGTCAACGTAACTAATAGAGAGCTTACAAAATCCTCCAGATAGGTCCTATGGTTTCCACTCTTGAGGTGATGCATGACTCCCACTACCTCTGGTCATGCCCTTGCCACCTCTTGTTACTACCACCATTGCCCTGGAGAGTTCATGGACTCGTCTCTGAGCCTATTCTAGCCCTCTTGGTCTAGTCATTCAAGCTTCCGTGCACCACTCTTTACTGCCTTCTACACATGTGACTGTCTATGGAACATCTAGTGTGCATTAGCTCCATCATCCATCCTGTGGAGAAATGATCGGCCATAGTAGGTATTGAAAACTTCTCATGTAAGGATGTTATCACATAGTCCTTGCTACTCTCACTTACGTTCTTCTAGTAATCCAATACATTGTGCCTAAAAATCTACTGGCATAACACATGCATACTTGCAATCAATTCTTTCCCTCATCATTCATGTATATGGCACTAGCACTCTGCTCCACCAAGTACACACAACTTGGTGGGATAGGTCGAGTATACATCCTCATCCACCTACAACCATGTTCCTCAGCATAACTAGGAGACTTGTGTACATTTGGTGTACCTACAGGAGTGGCACTTGTAGGAGTAGCACCCATAAGAGTGGAACTTGAAGACGGTTGCACAAACCCTAGCATCACAAGAGTGAAAGTGCATACAAATATAGCCATGCCAATGGGTGATGGGCATCCACTTGATCAATGGGAGGGGAACACTGCATTGGTGTCTTCATAATAAGCACGAGAGCCACCCTCTCTAGAATTGTAATGGGAGTGAGAAGTACCAACTAACACCAATCAAGCAAGCCATACTTGAGCTGCCTCCCTCTGAGCTTGACTCCACCTACTATATATTGATGCGTTAGAGTGTGCTGAGATAGAATGCCCAAACGTCAATCGAGACAACTCTGCATCTACTCTATTCTTGAAGCACACCATTTGATTTGGAGACATATGCATGAAAGGCTCCTCAACCTCCTCATCTATATACTATTGACTCATCTTGCTCTCTAGACCTCTAAAGTGGCCTACACAACTAAAAATAGATGTCAAGACATTCAATACAAAGGTGAAAGTGAAGCACAATAACAACATATAACTATGGACTTGCAAGTAAGTTTAAAAACATGTAATAAAATACCAACATAAGTGAATAGTCAATGACTTTGACAATAAGTGGATGTAAATATGACTAATTCCATTCGATGTAGCTGTTTGATCTCAATTTGCTCCGGGGTTGATTGAGCTTTCCCAAGGCCTTCCAAAGGATTGATTGAGTACTAATAAGTGCTCTACTATGGTCAATACTAGTAGCAAACAAGTCAACATAGACAACTCATATTGCATCTATTTTCATGTCTCTTTTTATTGACAACAACACTATTTCTTGCCCTGGCACTTGCTAATCACTACGCATTTCTTCCCTACCTTCCTGGAATCAACATTCATCATTGGGTATTGATCTTGAGCTTCTCAACCTTTGTGTGTGATTGGATATTTAGGGTAGCATGTTGTCATAAAACAAAGACATCCATTTCACCCATTGTTTGAGCTCCTACCCATGCTTATTGATACTTATATGATGATGGGATCATTGCTGAATGTTATGACATGACTTAAGATGCTTTGAGCATTGATCCAAGTCCCCCAAAACTCTATTATTTGTTGTAATATACAGCATACCTACTATAATACAAATTTGATAGGGTTTACTTCTATTCTTGGAACTGCCATTTATGCCTAATTGTTGTTATAACAAGGCAGCTGAAGGGGATGCAATGGGCAGTGGAGAAGGAGAAGAGGAATATGCGGGAGGGAAGAGCACACAATTTAACTAAACTGACAACCTTATGGCACTATCATATTATATATGAATAAAGAATGGGCGGTCACAGTGTACAGGGGAAGGCCCAAAGGCCTTTTACCCCAACAACCTCCCACTAAAAGGCCAATGTGGCTTGGGAGTGAAAACAAAGAAAAGAAAAAAAAAGACAAGGTGAGGAATCATGACAGCTCACCCAATGCCCAATCGGAAAGCGAGCTGTGCAAGAAGTGTCGAGAACCTCTACAGAAGAAGAGTCAAGCATCCCTGAGTCCATGACATCCAGGAGATAAGCGATCCCGCAGCTCCATACAATGGAGCAATCCAATAATGCTTCTCATGAAGCAAGCACAACTCATCATGCACAGGTGTAAAGCATCAAAGTTGCGCATAGCATCACCGTAGCACATACAAGACAACGGCAAACTCTCTCGAGTCAATCATTGAAAGAGACCCAATATCCTAGATACTCGTCCAACGGGGTCTCAAGACTACATGTGGCCTCAGTGAAGTGGAAGATTGACATATGGATGGCTATCCAGCCTGCAAAACTACAAGAAAATGGCTCTCATGAGCCTACAAGGGGTCTAGCAATTGACCACCAACATCCCGACCCTGACTGTATGCATAGCTATGTCATCTGGGCCAATAAGTGCCTCATTTTCAGCATAAACACCTTGTTGTAATGGCACTATAGCTGCTGTAAAATCAGCGAAAAAGCATATTGAACACTCATCAAGAGGCTTGAGAGGTGTCGGCTTCTCATAGAAGACAACATGACGGCTGCATATGACATACTGGGCATCCAAATCCCATAATCTATAGAAAGTCACCATCTCTATAATGAAGGAGGATACATCTATGTGACATAGGCTCATGTGGCATACATACAGATCTGGTAGCCAAACATCCTCAAGTAATCATAGGAGGGTTGCATGCCACTCCATGACTCATGGGGTGTAATACCATCCAAGGTCAAGCACGACGTCCTGTTAACCAAATAGACTTCCGTCATAAGGGCCTCAGCCCAAAATCCATAAGACAACCTAGTTATGGTAAGCATAGAAGCAACCTTTGCATGTAAGGTTAGGCACATGCCATGAATCCCATAATACAGTGGGCACAAGAAATCAATGCCATATTGCTGACAAGAGGTCTAAAAGCTGGGAGAGAGAGCATGACTCTCATAATCCATTTGCAAGCACCTAGGTTTGCTACCAGCAGAATACATAAACCTGTCAAGCATAACTGCAGCATCCTCAATCTGCACCAAGGGATAAGCCCAAACACGGTGGGTAGCATGATCAACAAAGGTCACAAAGTACGATGCTCCACCAAATGATTGGGAAGGCGTAGGTCCATGTACTGCACAATGGACAAGATCTAGAGGAGCGTGCCTCGTACAATCGCCATAAGACAAGGGGGCTCCACAAGGACCAAGAGTACAATCAGGGCAACCATCAAGATCTGTAAGTGACATAGGAGGCAACAATGAGTCTAACAGAGACAAGATCTCCATCTCTTTGCGGTGCATATGGCCTAGGCGATAATGCCATAAAAATGCATGTGGTATCCGGATAACTACAACCATAGAATCTCCCACATGAGAGACATGCACTGGGTAATGAGAACCAACTCTAGAACCTCTGGCCAAAACCAAGCAAGCACGACAGATCTTCCATGACCTATCCTGAAGAGAAATAGTAGATCCTGCATTATGCAACTGGCTGACAAAAATCAAGCTCTTACTGAGCATGGGAACATGTAAAACATCCCTGAGTATAAGAGAAGTCCCATTAGGCAAAGCTAGGTGTATATCCCCTGTACCAACAATAGCATAAGACTGCTCAAGGCCCAAATCAATACATTTGTCAACCTCTGTGTAAGAAGAGAACCATGCTCTATGAGGGGTAACATGACAAGAAGCCATAGAGTCGAAAAGCCAATCAAAGGCATGGGCCCGATCATTGAGCAAGTAAGTTGTAGGGAAACTAGATGATAGGAGGACATGCTCAACTGCATCATCATGGTTAACTGCATGTACCTCACCACTAGAAAGAGTGGTAATACATGCTGCATCACTGACTCTCTGCTCATGTCAAGTCCCTCTCTGTCTCTACTACTCTCTAATCTATCTAAAACATTTTCTTTTAACATGCCCAAGCTTTCCACAATGGAAGCATACAACATCTGTAACTGAAGAACCTGTAGAAGATGATGAGGAATCCAAGTCATCATGAATAGGGCTATCCATAGCATCCCAGCTCAAGGAGTCAAGGGCTGTCCCAATAAAGGGAATCTGCTCATAAAGACAATCATCTGCAAGTACATCAGTGGTAGAAGCATACTGCAAAGGCTCATGAAACCTCAACGGACAGGAGGACATAAAGGCATCAACCAAGGATGCAAAACTCCCACATGAAGAAGAGTCGTAGCCAACTGCATGGCATAACCAACCACAGTACAGTAAAGCATAAGACATCTGTCATAAGAGCATATGGTATTTAGCCATGAAATCAGTCCATAACCATATGCATATGCATAGCTCTGTAGTACATCATTCCACCTAGGAACATCCAAGTCAAGTAAAGACCGAAAAGTGGCAAAGCATCCTGCAAGAGTCAAGCTCCATGAGAAGCCCAAACACCTGTACAACATCATCCATACAAGTGGCAAAGCATCCTGCAAAAGTCAAGCTCCACGAGAAGCCCAAACACCTGTACAACATCATCCATACAAGTGGCTCTATAAGGTATACAACAGTAGACCATGCGCATAGTGACGGGTAAGCATCAAGAGCAACTACTCTTTGACTTGTATGGGCAAAAGCAACCCAACTAGCATAGAAGCTAGGCAACACAGAAGCAACAAAGCCATAACTACTAAACCCAAGCACTGTCAATAAGTCCACTGATCAAGGGGTAACCCGCAAAGAACCAAGCATCAATGAGCAATAAAAGTTCAATAACCAACTGCCAAGACAATGGAGCAAGCACTGCTCAAACATGTATCTGCATCCAAGTAAATCCAAGATCCATAATCACGGCATTAAGGGCCAAATAGCATCCAAGCTACATAAGTGATAAGCCAACCAAATGCAAAATACTCCACAAAATTCTCAAATGCAAGTCGATTCAAGCCCAAACATCTGCCATACTATAGCCAAACCCAAAAGCATCCACATCAAACATTAGTCCCATAATGGGTAGCATGGGGCATAGACCTTGTCAAGTGAAATGCCAACTGCAAAGAAAATGACAGTGAACCAAGAATTAAGCTCTACTTTTTGCTCAAGAAGCATCGCGGAGCATAAACATCAAAGTGGCATCATCCAAATACATCAACATATCATCCCGAGTAGTCAGGAGCACCCGTAGACCATAGGCATAACCAAACTGGAGGTAAACTAACCTATCAACCAAGGTAGCATAAATCCCAACCAAGAACAAAGTGTCAGCATCCAAATCCAGGCTCAATAGCTCTCAAATAACATATCCGGGCATAAACCATGATGACCAAGCATCAATACATCCAACAGGAACACCTGAATGTCAACAAAGAGCATTATGCATAAGCAGCCCCTAATAAAACCTTGCTGCCCAAACAATGTACAGTAGTAAATCCATGCATAAATTGAGCTATGGAAGCTCAAACCAAGTCCCAAAGCATCTCAAAACATTGGGCAAACATCCCTAAAGCATTTTTGGCCAAGTTAGAATTGAGCACCACTCATAAGAGGGATTTATGGAACTGTAAGGCCCTTGAGTTTTTATATGATTCGTGTTGGAAGGTGTGTTGGAGGGATTTATGGAACTGTAAGGCCCTTGAGTTTGGACCAAGCCTTGCTCTCGGAGGGATTTATGGAACTGTGAGGCCCTTGAGTTGGAGATGATCCCTTGTCTTGGAGGGATTTATGGACCTATTGGAGGGAGTTTTGGAACTGAAAGGCCCTTGCATTGGAGATTATCCCTTGTCTTGGAGGGATTTATGGACCTAAAAGGCCCTTCAGTTTGGGCTGAGCCCTTGTCGTAGAGAGAGGCTGGTGGTCAAATTTGGCATTGAAATTGAATATTGTGTTGGGTGGATCCGTCGCCTGGCCCTCTGTGGTGACCTTCTTATGCATTGTTCAAAATGAGCTTCTTTATTCACTTTTCGATTGGGATTGTTGTGTCCACCCCTTGGTTTGTTGGGTCGACATGGTAGGATGTTTCATAAAATAGGGAGCACATTGCATGGATAATGGGGTCGCTGAAGCTAGAGGTGGGGCCTTCGATTGTACCTGGAAAGAAAAGAAAGGTGCATTATATGTGGGTGTGTGCCATTGTCATGTGGTGCATTGTGTGCATGCTAGTGGGATGAAGCTTAGGGTGACAGGTCTACTAACCACAGGCGAGTGTTACCTCCCTAGGTGTGTCCTGCCCTTGATGTGCCCAAAGCAGGGAGTGTGGGATCAAAATGAGGCTAGGAGAGTGTTACCTCCCTAGGTGTGTCCTGCCCTTGATGTGCCCAAAGCAGGAAGTGTGGGATCAAAATGAGGCTAGGGGATTAGGAATGAAGGTGGTCAACCGGGGCCACTGGACGTGCATAACTTGAGGACCCCTAGGTGCAGTGGCTATGGTGGATGTGCAACTTACGATGGTGACGTGTGATATCTTTCCCATTTTCTTTTCCTTTGCTTTTCTCTCTCTCTTTTTTAATATAATAATAATAATAATAAAGTTACATAGTCGTGGCAGAAGTTTAATCTTTGTCCTCGGAGTGAGGTGGAGAAGGGGGCTTAATAGATTTACTAAGGAATTGGTGGCTTTGGAGATACCCCTTGAGGTTTAGGCGGACTTGAAGGGTGGTGGTGGAGAGGAATGGATGATTACAGTGGGTGAAGTGGCTATCATTCATGTCCTCTAGTAAAGCTAAGCAAAATGAAGGCAATAGAGTGGTTCGCATCATTAACTGAGCCATCGCGCAACTATCTATAGCATTAGGATCAAAATGGAGCACTAGGAGACCGCGCTCCTATGAGGTGGGGTCTTGCCTAAGGAGTATCCTAAGCAATCTAAGGTACTTACAAGTGGTAATAAAGGCGGGGTTAGGGCATGAAGAGAATTGGTTAGTGAATTGGATTAGAGTATCATACAAGTTTTCTAACGTGAAGACGAGGGCATCTTCATATGTAATACAATGAATATTATAAATTACACGGAAGTCATAACGACCGTGGACACTGGAGTCAAAATCCACTTCCACCCTTCAAGGGTCAGGCATAAAGGTTGGTTTTTTCTGCTCGAAGAGTTGAGTGTTGCAAAAGGCCATCCAAGTGTCCAAGTTGGTGTTGCAGACCCTTCTTCTCCATGTAGGTTGGCATTCATAGCTAGGCACAGACCGTGGTACTTCAAAAACTTTATTTTGCCAAAATTCAATATCTTCTGTGGCCCATAATGTGGGGTTTTTCTCTCTCCCCTCCAGCCATCTTTGTCTAAGCCTGCTTCCAATGGTAATCACCTCCTCCACCACCTTGATAGGTAACACTCTATGCAGGGTGGTGGGGAATCAGAAGTTGAGGTGCCGAAGGGGCTCCTAGCCATTTTTTGCCTCTCCCAGATTATGAGGTCGACATGGAAGCTTGCTGGGGTGTCATCTGCACATGGTGGGATAAGTGTGTGGGGTGCCCTCACTCCCTTGGCATTCCATTTTCTCCTTGTCTCCTCCACCATTTGCTTCCTTCTTTCTCTTAGCACCACCTTTCTTTCTACGGAGGTGTCTACGTGTTGTTGCTCTTCAAACCTCAGGGAAGGAGGCAGTGGGACAACCTCGTCTTCATGTGGTCCAATTTCAAAGTTCATGTCCACCTCCCCTTGCTGTCTTGGCTCTTGGTGCTCCTCTTCGAGGAACCCGAGTGCATCCACTTCTTGTGAGGTTAGGCCTACCAATAGGAGATAATGGCATTGTTCATCCAAGCTTGGGCTAACTCCACTAGGTTGTGGCAGCATCTGGAGTCCGGCCTTCAGTGCCCTACGAGCCATTCCTAGTTTTTTTTTCATCACTTCCATGGACTCTCCCTCCTCTACCTGGGTAATGTCCAGTAGGGTTTCTAGGAAGGTGCATTGTTGGGTGTGGAAGCTCACTTGGGCGGCCTCCACTCTACTTTCGGTAAGTATCTTTTCTTTTTCGACTTGATCGAGGCGACTGCCAAGGCTTTGACCCTTTTTTCATTTTGAGTGGTCCATTCTTCCATCCTCTTGTTCATGTCTTCAAGGCTTTCCCCCTACCTCTGGTCTAGTACTGTCAGCCTTCGTTCTTGATCTTCCATTTCTGCCCTTAGCTTTTGTTACTCTTCCTATGTTGAGGTAGCCTCTTGGGTTAGTCTCTCCACCTTGCTTTCATACCTGCGAGCTTTTTCCTCCCTTACCTCCTCCAGCTCTTCTGTGGCTTTAGTAATTTTCTCCATTTGAGCTTGTAGATCTTCGCAGAGTACCACAATCTCTTCATTATGCTACCATAGGCATCATGTGGCCTTGGTTTCATTGTTCAGGCGCACCTACCATTCATTTCAACTCATTTACTTCCCTTTGGGCCATGGCCATTTGGCATATTCTCTCCAACTGGAATGCGGCCATGGTCTCCTTTTTTGCTTCTAGCTCTACTACCGCAGTTCTCTTCTCCTCCTTGGCTCTTTCCAGTTGAGAGAGGATCTCTGTGATGTACTCATTGTATTATTTGGGTAGCTTCTCTATTGCGGGGATGAAGGTTGTAGAGCCTGCGACCTTTTGCTTCTTAGGGTCTCGCCTCAACTTGGCATTTGCCACAGCCAGTCTTTTGGTTCCTACCAGGGGGTTCCTTCTCCTGCTCCTTGGCCCATTTTCTTATTTACAAAGTGTTGAACCCAAGCCATTAGGTTGATGGCATCCACCTCGGTCGTAGAACTGGGAGTGGAGATGGCAGTGTGGTAGGTGGCATCAGGATGGTAGGAATGGGGGTGATCGGAGCCTTGCCCTTGCCCTCTTGCACTGCAGGTGGCACGAACTCCAACACATAGGCAATTGAGCTTGACTCTTCGTTTCTAATGGGGCTTGTGGGTTCTGGCTCATCATACCTGGATTGTTGTTGCTCAATGGACCTGCGCGTGATGAGGGCCATGTCTTCCTCCTCTTTTTTTCTTAGCTCCTCTTCCTGCTTTTTCTTTCTCTCCTCCTAGACCCATTTGGACTCCATGCAGGCCCTTTGCAAGTCCACTTTTCTTATTTTCTCCTCTCCTCTTCCTGGTATTCTTGTGCAGTTTTCTTCTTTGTCTTCCTAGCCTCTCCCCGGCTAGTTTGTTCTTCTTATTCCTTGCTGTCTTCTCCTTCACTTAGCATCCTTTCACTGGACTGTGCCTCTCGTTCCTGGTGGGGTGGTGACATGCTTAGTGTTTCATCCACCCCTTCTCCTCCTTCTTCTTGCTCTTGTCCCAAAGCTTCCCTGATGATTGCGATGAGGACTCCATGGAATCCAACTTTGAGGACAAAGCTTTCCTTTTAGCCTTGGTGGTGGGAGATTCTCCTCCAGAGGGCTGCCCTCTCGTTGCCAAGGCCTTTGCTGAGGTCTCAATGGTCTTTCTCACGAACCCGTTGAGGTTGACCTCATCTAGCGACCTTGCTACAACACTCTCTAGCAGGGGGACGTTGATGTGGCTCATTATGGAGTTGTATCTTTGGCTAGAAAATAGTGTGTGCACCATCTTGGCTTGGAGTTGGATTTCGGGATCAGGAATATCCGCCAAGTTTATGTCATCATTGGTGTGGACTTTTACCTTGTCCATCCCTAGTAAGGCATATACGTCTCTTTTTGGCTTCCTTTCTACCTTGTTTACTAGGCCCAATGCCTTTTCCACTAGCTCGAGGTCAATTCGATCTGCACTTGGCTAGTTTCCTCCCCCTCATGTATAGTTATGGTGCTGCGGTTTCTATGGAATTTCCTTAGGAACTCTGCATAGTGGAAGTAGTCCACTCCATGGCTCACTGCTTCCATGTATTTCTACAGATTGCATTGCTCGATGATCTGCCTTACTGCCCATTCTTCAATAGCCACATCATCAAGGTTGAAGATATGCCAAAATTTGAACTGGTTGAAGGCTCGTGTTTCCACCGAAAGTCCATATTTTGCTTGTCCTTCCTCTTAAAAAGGAAGTTTACTAGCCTTTTCTTGGTGTGCCATGATGGGTGCCTGTCATGAAGCCATATTCACCATTAGTGGTTTTTCAGAATAAGCAACAGGAAATGACTACATACTTGTTGAATTGAAATGCTCGCATGTAGAAGTAGACTTTTCCTCCCATTAGTCTATTGATTTTAACTTTTATCGACCTTTTCCTTAATCACAAGTTGTTGCATTTTACCCTTGCAATGTGTGCTTTTCCTTTATTGTTTTCTTTATGTGTTTGGTTTGATTCACCTTACCCCTATTTGGTTTGATTCATCTTACCCCTTCGCAATGAAGAGAATCCTTCCTAGGATGAAATGGTTAGAGGATGAAAGGCCTTTAGCACCCAATCTTAGTGTTTTACTTTCGCATGAACCATGCATAGAAACTCGGATTATATTCTAACTGAGCATAGCTCTCCATATCAAAAGGGTGGATGCCCACATGTGTAATGTAAGTGAGGACATCAAGTAAGAAGTCACTAGAGGCCCCTCTGCTAGCAACGTGCAACTCCTCCTCGGTGAGGATGCAATCTAGATAAGGGTGTTCTTTAATGTGGTCTTCCATGGGTCGATTGCGTAGAGAAGTCAACACCCTATATGAAGTTGGAGCGACATAGATTGGGTCATATTCAGATGCTTTGATTGTATGTCGTTGTTTAGCGTTGGTCATTATTTGGCATCCCTCTAGCTCCAATTGCAATCATAGAGCATACCATTTCTACAAGAAGGGGGAATTGTTGTCAGCAAGCTGTTACAACTTCTCGATTTCCTGGTTTGTGGCCATGATTGTGCTCTTGCTATATGATGTGATGAGACGCTGCTTGGTTGCTTGTTCCTTGGATATCTCGGTTGCAATTAACTCCGCAGCTACTTTGGAAGCTTTAACGAATATGAATTCCGACTCTTCCCAAGAGTGAGGGAGTGTTCGCACTTCCGTTGCTATAGGTTCTTCCAAGAGTCCTAGATCTAGTCAGTCATAGCTTTTAGCCAATGTCATGAAAGTAGCATCCAAGAGTCGGAGACATGTAACCAAGTCGTCCCCCGTATTTTTAGCTAAATCCGTGGCCAAGGTTAGAATTGAGCACCGCTCATAAGAGGGTCTAAGCCCGACACAGCTGGTTGAGGTTTGATAGCGCTAGAGAGGTCATAGATAATGGTTGTCGCTTGGTTTGCTCATGAGTTTGTCACTTGGCCTTATGTTGGATGGGCGTGGTTGTGGCTACAGGTGATGTACTACTTGGTGCATTTGAGAGTTGAGGGGGGGCGTCACCAAGACTAGATGTGGTTGATTTGTTAGTAACAAGTTGCGATTTTGGCCGATATATTGGCTCATGCCCTACTGACCTAGGCTTTAAAGGTTCCATGGATTTAGCGGCTTGAGTCTCTTGTGATTTGAGTGGTTCTGACGGGATGTTTCGTGTGGTCAACAAATACCAAGCCTCGGGAGCATCACATAAGCTAAGAGCATGGCATTTTCTTGATATAAATCAACTTAGATCTGTTACAAAAAATTATGTTATTAGAATTTGGCAGATTTGACATCGCCATTGCATCTGGAGCATGCCAAAATCCCAAGTTAGACTCTCACCTTGCCTAAATCGGGTTTCGGATGCTCGAGATATGAGAAAAAATGGGATTTTTGAGCCAAATTTTGACATATGTGCAAAAAAAAAGTGAGCTGCTATTGTGGGGCTTGCTAGTTATGCTGAGGATAAGGGGGCAAATGGGAGCATATAAGGTGCCCAATGAAGCCAAGGAATGCCTACAAAGAGCCTATGAGAGCCGGGGAGAGGCAGGAGATGAAATCTTACCTCGGCAAGAAGCCATGGATAGCATTGAAGCTCCAAGCTCTAGGTCTTCAATCCGGGCTGCCAGGGCCGAGCTCCATGATCAAGCTTTGATCCAAAGCTCTGATACCAATTGAAGGGGATGCAACAGCAGTGGAGAAGGAGAAGAGGAAGATGGGAGAGAGAAGAGCACACACAATGTAGTTGTTGTCCAACTGAACTGACAGCCTTATTGCACTATCATATTATATATGAATAAAGGATGGGCGGTCATAGTGTACACGGGCAAGCCTAGAGGCCTTTTACCCCAACAGCAACAAGCTTTTTATCAAGGAAATATATACTTATTGCTCTTGGATGCCATTTGATTACTTTATATGAATGTATTGATGTGTACCATTGGTCTATGCACACTCAAATATGCTATGGGATGCTTTTGAGCCACATTTTGAGCTTGGTGGCATTCATGCTGGTTGTGCTCATATACCTTGGTTGTTTTAGCGGCTTGCACAATTACAAGCTTGAAGATTCTATTGGGTTTTATGTCCAAGCTTATACTTCATGTATCTTGGATGCTTGGATACCATGTCTATGATCTATTGAGCTTGTCTTGCTCAGTTGGCATTTGGTTTTGTTCCAATGGGACTCACTTGAGCTACTTGGATATTTTGCATTTGAGCAAAGCTTATGTAGTTGAGCTTCTTTCATTAAGATAGTGGGACTCATTGAGCTACGTATATGATTTCTTGATGCTTATTTGATGTAGTTACTCTTCAATGGGCTGATTTGATTTTTGCTTTGGACTTGGCACCTATCTCTGTTAGTGTGATGTTAGCGATATCTATACACTACTTGGCTATGTATTGAGCTTTGTTACTCTTGCTTAGTCGGCCATGCATTTGGAAGTTCTCTTTTATTTCTCTTGAGACCTACTACATGCATGATATTTATGCCTATTGAACGTATGGTTTACTGACACATTGAGGTGTGATAGATCTTGGTATCAAATGTATGCATCTTCACTACTAGTTGCTTCTATATATCCCAATTGTTTCCTTGATATTCCTAGTAGTGGAAGCTTGGTCTTTTATCGATTTTTCCACTGTTGGTTTTGGATTTACTGTTGTATTTATTTCAGCATACTATAATTGCAGTTTTCAACATTCTTTATGAGAGCTAACACTTTGCCTTGGCATTTCATTGGTTGTAATTAGTGGGACAACTCACTATTTTGGTAGTTCCTCTTGCTTAGCCCTTGTGTTGGCTATAATTTTGGGGCTGATTTGTAGTAATTTACAGCAATCTGTTTGCTTATATTGTGCTTTTGTTTCTTGGCACGATGGCTAGTGGGTCAAATCACAGTGCTATCTTTAATATTGATAAATTGGATGGCACTAACTACAGCTATTAGGAGGCACAAATATGGCAAGTTTTGGTACAAAAATTACAATTTAAGCCATTGAGACATGAGGGTGTAAAGCTCGAATGCTTTCTTCACAAGGCATTGAATTTAAGAACAATCTTCTGCTATTTTTCTTGTTGGTGTTACATTGTCTACATCATGAGACATCTTTTATATTGCTATGTGTGCAAATATGCTTGTTAACTGGTAGAAATTGTAGGATGTAGAGGGTACATTATTGAATGAAGAGGTTAACAAAAATAATGTTGATGCTTCTTATAGTTCTCATGCTTTGAATGTTAGAGGCAATAATGCTAAGAGTGGTAATGATCGATGTGGGAGAGACTCAAAAGTCTCGTTCTCAGTCACATGGCCAATCTTGCAATAAGTTTCATGGCTGTAAGTTTGCATTGAGTTGTCATTATTGTGGAAAGCAATGCATATTCAACCACAATGCCATAAGTTGTATGATGATAAGTGCAAGGAAAAGAAAAAGGGAAAAGTTAAGGAAAATAATGATGATCACAACATTGTCCCGAACAAGTCCAATATTAAGATTGAAGAGATTAATATCATGCAAATTGATTCTAATGATGATTACACATTTGTAGCTTCTTCTCTTGATGTTTTACAATTGATTGATGCCTCATCCACCTATGCTCAATGATGGTTGATTTTCAGAGGCTTCATTTCATGTTATCCCTCATTGAGAGTGGTTTCACTCTTATCATAACATAATATGATATGTCGGATAATGACTTGGCATCGGATATTGTTAGTATTGGAGATATCTAGCTGTAGTTTACTTCAAGAAGTATCTTTACTTTGCATGATGTATACCATGTTCCAGCTTTCTTGTTCTAGCACAAGGTGCTAAGTCTAGCACTCTTTATCCCTTACTTATATTTGAATCTATAAGCCATGTTTTGGTAGTGGCTATAATATCACATGTATCGTCATGGCATCGTTACCTTGGGCACATGTTATTAAAGGAAATAAAAATGCTTACCTATTTACATATCTTTCGTCCCTTGACTATAAATATTTTGATTCTTTTGATCATTGTCTTTATGATAGGTAGACATGTAGTTCGCATAAGAAGTCTCACATTACGTGCATGGGTGAGCCTTTGGATCTTGTTCAATTTTGTGTTTGTGGGACTATGCCTTGCAAGTCTTTAGGTAATAAGAAGTATTTTGTTACATTCATTGATGATTACACACATAAGGTTTGGATATATCACCTAAAGTAGAAGTTGGAAGTCTTGGATGCATTTTAGCATTGGCTTGCCTTCATTGAGAACTAGTCTAGGTATAGGGTGAAATGCCTACGATCTAACAATGGAGATGAGCATATATCTAAAACCTTTGAGTATTTTTTTGATGAGAGAGGAATTAAGTGTCATTTGACTTATGCCTCATACACCCCACCCTAGAATGGTATGACAAAGCACATGAACATGACGATTCAAGAGAGAGTCCATTGTATGCTTAGCCAAATAGGTTTACCGCAACACTTTTGGACTGAGGTAGTTACTACTACCATACATTTGATTAATCGATCCCCATATACTTCGATTGACTATCAGGATATCGATAAGGTATGGTCTAGAAAACATCAATTGTATGCTCATTTGTGTATCTCAGGTTATTGATGAGGTATGGTCTAGAAAACATTGATCATATGCTCATTTGTGTATCTCAAGTTGTGAGACTTTCTGCCATGTTTCGAAGGAAAAGCACAATAAGTTGGATCCTAAGTTTGTGAAATGTATCTTTCTTGGTTATGGGGATGTAGGTGTAATGGGCTATCCCCTATGGGATCCATAGCTTGAAAGGTCATCCCTAGCCATGATGCCATTTTCCATAAGGAGAAAATGCATAATAAGCAGCCTAAGCAAGTCATTGAGGTATACAATTTGCTATTTCAAGAAGAGCCTCATGTTATTGTACAGCCAACTAGATAGCTTGTAATAGCTAATGCTCCAATGGCCTAGGACCATGATGTTAGATAGGATGTACGGGCTCCACAGCCTATTTTGAGGTGATATTTTGAGGTGATCTACTAGTAGAGATAGATTTTAGCATGATTAGTTTGCACCCGCCATGGATTATGTTATGGTGACAAATGTTGGTGAGTCCCTTATGATTAGACCATGCATAGAGGTGATACTCACTCTTGGAAGAGGGTCATGGAGTTAGAGTATAACTCACTTCAGAAAAATCATATGTGGGATTTAGTTCCTTTTCCTAATGAAAAGCATGTTAATTTGAGCCTTTGATCTCTTGCATGTGCATTTTTTCATCTCTCTTTGGTCTCTACTCTATGTAGTCTCTATCATTATCTCTACTCTCATATAAGAATCTTCATGCAAGTGGATGTACAAGTCGAAGAGTATCCTTGGACACCCCAAGCCAACTTATAAGGCCAGTTGCTCAGGGTTTTAAGTAGAAGCATGGTATTGACTTCAATGATTTCTTATATCTTGTAGTCAAGATAATTACCCTACACTTGGTATTGGCCTTGTATGCAATAGGCTAATGACTTTGAAAAAAAAGTTAAGGAACACCTTGTGTGCAAGTTGAGAAAGAGCCTTTATAGCCTTACGTAGGCACCTAGAAAATGGTAACATAAGTTTGATGCTTTCATGCATTCATAGGGATATACCAAGCAGTAATATGGATTTCTGCTTATACATAAAGAAGGTTCATCATGATAACCTTATGATTTTGGTACTCTATGTGGATGATATATTGATCATTGGGAGCACTTATGATGAGTTGGATGCCTTGAAAAGTCAACTCAAGAAGAGCTTTGAGATGAAAGATATGGGACAAGTCTCAAATATCCTTGGGATGTGCATCATGTGCAATATCTCTAAGGGACTCCATTACTTGTCACATAGAAAGAGTATATCCAAGAGGTCCTTGAGTGGTTTCATATGTAGGATATTAAGCCTATTGGCTATCTTTTACCTTCTCATGTAAAGGTTAGTCAAGCCGATCGTCCATAGTCTAATGAGCAAAAGGCCAAGATGGCCAAGATTCCTTATGCATCCATAGTGGATAGTTTGATGTATGCTATGATAGCCACTCATCTTGACATAGCATTTACAGTGGGAGTTATAGCATGCTATATGGCTACACTTGGTAGCTGGTACTAGGATGCCATGGAGGGTATCATGAGATACCCTAAAGGCACTATAGATATGTATATATGTTATGGTGGCCAGGAGATAGGAGTCATGGGATATATGAGTGACTGTACTCTTTACTACATATTATTTGTAGGTTTGCCTTGATGACACCAAACCAAGGAAAAGTCCACCAAGACTATGTGGCAGAAGGATGAGTGGCTATGGTTGAGCATAGTGGCAATGTGTCCCTTGCTTTCTCTCCATGCCTGAGGTCAAGGTTTTTCTTGCACCTACATGACTATAGGTGGGGGGAGGTTGATGAAAGACTTCTCCCCCCTTTTAGAACCTGAGGAAAAGCCTACAATTCACCCATCTCTCTCTCTCTCTCTCTCTCTCTCTCTCTCTCTCTCTCTCTCTCTCTCTCTCTCTCTCTCTCTCTCTCTCTCTCTCTCTCTCTCTCTCTCTCTCTCTCTCTCTCTCTCTCTCTCTCTCTCTCTCTCTCTCTCTCTCTCTCATTACTAGGTCAAGTAAGAGAGGTAGGTTTTTGTTTATGCTAGATCAATTTTGAGAGGTAGGGCAGCAGAATTGTCGAGTGTGATTGGTTCTCAATGATGGCTCACTATTTTGGCTACATGCTATCAATAACTATAGGCTTGTGGTTGTTGATTGGAGCTTGAGCTTCTCTTGGAAGAGATCAGCCAAAGGGCAAACATCACAGCAATAAACATGCCTCTTTCTATGCCATTTTTATGTTTTTTTGGAAAGCCTTGATCAAGGCTAGATATATGAGGCCCACTCATGGACTTCTCCCCCCTTTCAGAACCTGAGGAAAAGGCTACAAGTCACCCATCTCCCTCCCTCCCTCCCTCCTCTCTCTCTCTCTCTATCTCTCTCATTGCTAGGTCAAGTGAGAGGTATGTTTTTGTTTGTGTTAGATCAATTTTGAGAGGTAGGGTGGCAGAATTGTCAAGTGTGATTGGTTCTCAATGATGGCTCACTATTTTGGCTACATCCTATCAATAGCTATAAGCTTGTGGTTGTCAATTAGAGCTTGAAAAGAGAGAGAGAGAGAGAGAGAGAGAGAGAGGGGGGAGAGGAAGGGAGAGGGAGGAAAGGGAAGGGGGGACAAAACACCATTTCTTTATAGGCATCTCGATACCCATGCTTGTGCAAAAACACACACATAGACTCTCTCTCTCTCTCTCTCTCTCTCTCTCTCTCTCTCTCTCTCTCTCTCTCTCTCTCTCTCTCTCTCTCTCTCTCTCTCTCTCTCTCTCTCTCTCATACACATATGAAATTAGATAAAAACATGTTTTTGTGGTTAGCATTGTTTTATGCACATGTATGAATGATCAATAAGTTTATTTGGTACAAAGTCATGATTGACATTAAGCAAGCATGCCTAGAATTTCAAGAAATGTATTTTCCTTCACTTCATTGTAGGTACAAGCCTTCAAGATAATTAACATGGTTACACATTATATCCGCTGTTACTTAAAAGTTTCATAAGTTGTGTTGTCACACATACTTTCCATATTAGTGGCATTATTGGACATATTTTTCACATTGCTCTTAAAATATTACATTTCCAAGCAATCTTTTTTCAAACATGACATAATGCAACTATGCAATAATGTTGTTTATGAGTGCATGTGGGTGCAAGGGGCATAAGTGAGCTTCACAATCCTCGACATTTGGTGGCTTATAGCCTACTAAATGGGAGGATAATTGTGGACATTGGCTTGCATAATGATATGCAATTGATTTTAATATTAGGATCGAACATACCACCTATCATTTCCTCTCTCTTTGTGTAGAGCCAAGAGCCTTGTGAACCACTTTGCATTGTGTGTACAGCCCCTCAACCCCTCCTCTATCTTCATCCTACTCCCCCTCTCCCATAGTCTACCCCCACCCTACTTGGGACTATGGCCTCCATGATTATTTCCAAGTGTTCCACAAGGATGTCAATTTAGAAAGCAAAAGCCAAGCATCGCATCAATGCTATTGTGTTCGCTCTCAAATTTATATATTTTTTTGTTTTCTCTCTCACTCAATCTCATTTACCACATCTCTCTGCTTGAGGACAATTAACTCAGGTTGAAGGAAGACCTATAGAGAGGTGTGTACAAAGGCAAGCACAGTATGTAGATCTAAAGGGTGAGTAGGCTATCATAGAGTCTTTCTTTTTTCTTATAACTCAAAGTCACCAAAGTGTTGACATTGTGGAAACAAAGAGGAGTGATGCTACTAGACGATAATGGTAGATGTCCTTTGTAAAGCATGCTATGATAGCAAGCAACAACTCTATATTCCTCTCTCTCTCTCATAGGCTGTTTATATAGCCTCTGCCAAGCTAGGGTTAGGGTTTCCCCTACCCCTAGGGCTATTCACACTCATCTGCCCTTATACTCCCTTGCTTATAGTGGGTTCCTATGCCCATCTTCTAACACCTCCCCTCAATGCTAGGGTGGCATTGGATTACAAGGCATGTAAGATGTTCCCCCCCTTCTTGGGATGCCTTTATAAATCAGGCTTACAAGGTTGTTTTAGGTAGATGATTTAAAGAGTCAAAATAGTCCTTTGGAGGCATAGTTGGGCACCAATTCTTTGGGTATATCAGGAGTGTTGGGGCATTTACTAATGATATGCCCTGTCTTCTTGCATTTGTTACATTTCATCTTCTCGGGATACTTCTTCCAACAGTTGTTTACAAGATGTCCTTTTTTCTTACAGAAAGAACATCTAGTGAGAGCTGTATGTGCCAATACTTGATCACGGGAAGTTGAAGATACCTGACTATTGCTGCTTTTTTTGTGGTTCCTCTTTTCTTCATCCAAACATGATTGAATGGTACTTGCCAATGCAGGATCTGGAATGTTGGTGAGAGTGGTTACAAGAGTAGGAAACGCCTGTTTTACAGCTTTTAGGAGAATAGCAATAGCATCTTCTTCATGCATTGGAGCTTGTACATAGGCAAGCTGTGCCATAAGTCCCTTCATGTGAGAGATGAATTTTCCCAAATCTTCTCCTGATTGATATTCCAAGCTAAAGAATTCAATTTTAAGGAAGATTTTAGTATTTTTACTAGTGGCTCCATAGAGCTTTTCAAGCTCATCCCATTTTTCTTTGGCAATGTTTAGTTGATCAACATGATGAATCAGGGATTCATCTAAGTGTAACATTATGATTGCTTGAGCTCATTGGTCATCCTCTATATCAACTAGATTTGCAGAGTTTACAACTCTACTGCCTTGAATGAGAGGCCAATACCCTCTCTCCATCATTTTGTATTTTATAAGTACCTGCCATGGGTGGAAATCTTTGCCATCAAACTTTCAAATTTGAGGACAAACATCCGCATATGTTGTGGTCATTGGGAAGGTCTTACCACTTGTTAGGACAAGGGCAGTGTCTAGTCCCTTACAATTTTTCCACTGAATGCGGAAGAAAATCGGACAATTTGAAATCAAAGTTGCAATGAAGAGAAAGGCTGAAAATCATATAAATGTAATATTTCAAAGTATGACTGTGGTGGTCCTTTCTTATGTGCAAACTTCTTCCGAGGTTTAATAGTCTTTTTAGGTTTTAATGAAGTAAACCTAGAATGGACTTCAGGCTCCTCCTTGTGGTATGGCTTAGTGGATGAAGCTTGTGTTGGACAAGGTTGGTCTATGATCTCAATGCTTGTTGCTGATGATTTTGAGGAGAGTACAATGACACTCATCCTTTTGATTTCATTGACCAGTGTACTTGAAACAAAGTCACTCAAGGTATGCAATACACTTCTAGTGTATGATGGTCTATGTGTTTATGATTGTACACATAACCTTACAACAATATACGAAGAGGAATAACACTCACTAGATTTTAGTAAATACCCAGCAAGCAAATGATTAGATGATTAATGATTAGTGTTTAGAAACACTAATGTCAAGCTTAGTGAAATGCTTGAATGAAACCCGGTTGGAAGTCGGCTTCCCGATGCACTTAGTGATGTCCATTGAGTATGCCCAAGAGCTTTTAGATTTGGAATAAGCTTCAGAGAATATACTTCAATGATTAGAATCACTGTTAATGAAGCTCAGAGTGAAAAAAGTGAAAAAATGCCAAGCTTAGAGCTTGTTGGCTATGGCTGCCACGAGATACACTGTTAGGGTTTGGCAGAGATCTCTCTCTATGGGTGGAATTTCTAGAAGCCCTCTTGTGGGAAGATGGCCCACTAGGGGGGGCTATGGAAGCCCTATGGTGGTGGCAAAGATTGCGCCGCTTGCTGCCCACGCCACGCGTGAAGACGCCACACTCTCAAAAACTGCGCCGTTTCTAAGATTTGGACAATGCTGCCCTCGATGTCGACTAATCTCGAGGTTTATTGTGCCAGGCTGATTCGCCTTGGGATAGGCAAGAAGTCCCTAGAAGAAATTAGAGGGAGATATGGCCTCCTTTGTCCTCCTCAAGTCCTCCAATGGAGGTAGGTTGTAGGTAGCTATGGAGGAAAGAAGGATAAGATGAAAGAGATGATAGCTCATGTGCACTTAGTGATAGTTGAGACTAAGGGAAGCTAAGGAGATCAGAGATGGCTCTGATACCAAGTTATAAACTAGAGTTGCAGCATTGGAATGTGTGCACAAGAGGGAGAAGAGAGCTCAAAGTACAAGAACAAAATCTTGCTTACTAAGTTGCTTAGAGTACAACTTGGGTACACTCTCCCACACTTGATAGTGACCCATAGGTTGTTTATATAGCCTCTGCCAAGCTACGGTTAGGGTTTCCCCTGCCCTTAGGGCTATTCACACTCATCTGCCCTTATACTCCCTTGCTTATAGTGGGTTCCTATGCATGTCTTCTAACACCTACATGTAGAATCCCTCGACCCTAGCTTCTACATCACATACAGCATCCCCCCCCTCCCCCCCAAAAAAAAGAGGACTTTTCTCATGCCATGGCATGATGGGAAAGGGCACCCTACTTGAGACGAGGATGTGGAGACATCTATGGTTAGGTTGAAACTTGTACAAGCTATAAGAGATATTTATAAATACATGAATGGCTCTGTGTGCTAAAATATTGAACATGTTATGTTGTAATATGTTTGATATAAATGTGGGTATATTAGACATACTAATGTTAATTTATTAAGTATTAAACATATGTTCCCAAAGGTCAACAACACATGGGGACCCAAAAAATCCCCATATCCCACAAAAAGCCAACAACCTTGCATTACGAACTCTATAATTCCCAAGAATTTCCATTTTTTGCATTCTTCATTATTATTAGTAGCAAGATTGATATTAATAGCATAGTTTTAAAAACGCTAAGATACCCTCCTCTACAAATTTGTGTTAAGGTAAATTTTGTATTCAACTTACCCACAACTTATGTCTCAACAACTCCATCCCAAAAGAGAAGTAAACTCAAGAGATAGTGAAGATATTTCTACTAAAGAGCCAACCAAATACAATCCAAACATATAAAAAATACATTAAATTCTTTTGGTGGGTTAGAGAGAGAGAGAGAGAGAGAGAGAGAGAGAGAGAGAGAGAGAGAGAGAGAGAGAGAGAGAGAGAGAGAGAGAGAGAGTGTGTGTGTGTGTGTGTGTGTGTGTGTGTGTGTGTGTGTGTGTGAAGGAACTTTGGAAGATAAATTACAAAGCTCCTTCCTTTACCTAACTTCTTGAATTGGATAGGATCCCTTCTTAAAGGTTTTGTTGAATACTTTTCATGACACCTTTTTAGGACTATTAGCATGTCCCCCATGATATCTACATTGTATGTTCCTAATTAAAACTCTACTGAAGCCAAAATCCACATAATTATCTCCATCAATGTCTAGGCCCCATGCCTTGATTTGATGGTTTACTACAAGGGTAATTCTCCCCTATCCATATCAATCTCTTGAAGTGACCTCAATCCACCTCCTCATCCTTGCCAATGACTAATAAAATGATGGGATAGGGAAAACAAATTATGTCCCTAAGAAAGCATGCCTAAGAGAAAACCTTGATTAGATGTTCTCAAATAATAAAGAGGGAGAGAAGAATACACATTTGGAAAGAATGAGAGGGAAACGTAGAAAGAGAGAGAGAGAGAGAGAGAGAGAATATAAAAATTTGAGGACATAATAAAAGTTCTTCAAAGCATTAGACTAAAATCAATGTGAAATATTGGTCTAACACCCGTGTGAAGCACCAAGAGAATACAAAGAAATCCTCATCTCACAAAAAAGCTTTGGGGTCTCTCACAATTGGTCTCTTTGTGACTCAAGCACCCATGAACCTTCTTGCCATTTGAAACATGCCTTCAAATCTCAGTGTGAAGCATTGAAGAATATGAGTGCTTTGAGAATACCAATGTGAAGCACTAGAGAATATCAGCACAAAGTGCCTAGATTCTGTGTGTGTGTGTGTGTGTGTGTGTGTGTGTGTGTGTAGATACATACATGCATACATACATATATATATATATATGAAGGTAATGGTGTAAAGTACATAAAATGTGCATTAGGACACAAACATTGGCACTTTTGAGCTTTAATGCAAACCACCGAGACAAGACCGGTACGAAGTGTTGGCAGAACACTCACATGAAGCAGAAGGAGAAATGCATTAACCAATAATAACAGTGGTGCTTTAAAGATTGGTGCAAAACACCAAATTTAAGTTGGCGTGTACTGTTGCGAAGTGGAACACGTGGTAAATCTAGCAAATCAAATCCCAATCATAAACAAAGAACTTAGTGGAAAAATCTAACAAATTAAACATCTCAACTATTCAATACAAACAACGTTATAATACATAAGAGGATTTGAATAACTCAATAGATTGAGAAAGACAAGAGAAAAACGCATTATTGGGCCCAACCTCCCCCATGGCAAAATCCATGGTTTGCCATCCTTAATTACATATTATAGTTTTACATGGATATTCGCATTCATATTTTACATATAATTATAAAGAAAGTGTAAATATCAATTGAAATACAGAGTTTTAAGAGTCAAGAGGTATCCTGTAACATGCTACAATTGCTATAAAAAATTATGTGCTCTGAATCTTGACGTTTTGACATCACCATCGCGTATGAAGGCTTGCCAAAACCCCCAAAACGACTCTTGAAGCTTTGAATTTCGATTCTGGATGAGGGAGCTACAAAAAAACTCAATTTTCACCCTCTTCTCCTGGTTTGCGCGATCCTGTTGCTTTTATAAAGAAAGCTAGAAAAGCCTTCTAAACTTAACCACATTAAGAAAATAGCAAGTATTCCATAAAGAAAGCTTATTTCAATAAAAGCATATCTTAAATCTCATATTCTAAAATAATCTGTATTAAAAATAAATAAATTAATAGAATAATGATCTAATTATTACTAAAGAAGTTTAAACTTATAACTTACAAATAGAGTAATAATTTTAATAATGAAATTTATGCTTAGAGTTATGCTAACGCCTAGTGCTACCCAAAGCCACCGCTATCTGCTCTACACATCAATTGAAACATTCACAATCGTTAGAAATTAATAAAATTAAACCGATAAAAGTGAATACTTAGCAGTCTTTAGTTACAAAATAAATAAATAGGTTGGAACTCTGTCCTGAACTTAATTTAATACAAGTACACTCTAAACTCATAAACATCCATTAACTTAATATGCATTTTGCAAAATCACCCGTGTGGAAACACCCACATGCACATTAAATTAATCTGACACCCAAAAAGGACAAGCGTCCCCGTCAACTTCTCACACAAAAAATCCACATTGTGTACGAGCCCTGGAAAATACATATAGTTTTACGGAATCCACCAAAAACCCCACAGAATCCACCGTGGAATATGCCTCTAGTTTTACGAAATCCACCGAAAAACCTCACGGAATCCGTCGTGGAATATGCCCCTTGGCATCATAGTGCCAACCCTAGCACAAAGCGCCGAGAGGAAACTAGGCATAGAGCACCTAGTATTTGATTCTAAGCATGATTGATGTGTATTTGAAGTTTTAGTGCATCAACATGTATACCACCATGGATGTCAACACAATGTATGTATGTATGTGCATGCACATGTCCATGCGTATTTGTGCACTTTCACATGTTTCAAATTTGTAATCCAAGCCCTTAAGAACTTCCAACCACTCTCATTCAATATTCATTTCAATCATTCCATTATGGTTGAACAAGCCAACCAAACTATCTTCCCAATCTATAAAAGGAAGACCTCTCCAAAGCCATTCTCAATCTATCTTTCACCTAGTCATAGTTTTTCTAGCAAGCCCTAAGCTCTTAGCCTATCATCTATTTGGATCACCATCTAGGCTTCATAGTGGAAGGGCACACATGGATAGAGCATCTTTGTATTAGTTCATTTGAAATTAAAGTAGTTTTTAGTCTTCTTATATTTAATGTGTACTCTTCAATTTTTGCTCAAATTCTGTATGTTGTAACATATCATTTCTACATGGTATTAGAGCCTAGGGGACTCTAAGAAGTGAAGAGTATGTGAGAAGCAAGGTCTTCAATACCAAATGTGAGAAATATCATCTACTACATCAAATAGTGGTGTTGGTGCATTAGTTGCTCTTGCTGCTATACAATTCAAACACTAAGGATTCGTCCACCAACCTTCAACAAAGGCAAGTTATACGGTATAGCCTACATTTTGTGGAAGTTTAAAATTACAACTATCCTTGATTCTTATGAGCTTCTAGAAATGGTATTGGGGGCTGATCCAAAATCACAATCCACCCTCAATCCATCAAATTCAAGTGTTATAATTCCTCTAAATGTAGATCTTCTACGAGCTTGGAAATAAAGGAATGCAAATGCATTGTGTGTCTTAGTAACAAGATATTTTGATAGTGTTTTGATCTCATTTTGACCTTGAATTAGCATACAACCAAGGCATCAGAGGCTTGGAATAGATTAAGGAGTCAGTATGAAATGCAAAATCAAATAAGGATTCAAAACTTGGAGAATCAACTAGTAGCACATAAGTTTGTTGAAGAAAAGATAGCTAAAGCATTCATCACTCGAATCAAGAATCTGCACGACCAGATAGCTCACGCTAAGATATAAAAGGTTAGTAAGAATCTAGCTTGGAGGTGTCTTTGGATTTATCCACAAAGTTTGATGGATTGGTAACTATCCTAAATACTCAAGGTGAGACCCCAAGCTTTGACGTTTGATGAATTTTCTTCACTACTAATGGAGGAGGAGTTGCTCTTAAAGCCCAAGAAGGTAGAAACTGTGGAAATGTTGCATTCTCCACTAATGCAAAAGGCAAATGTAGTTTCTCTACTAATAATGAAAAAAATAAGGATGGTAAGAAAAAGTTTCAAGGAGAGTAATTCTACTACAAGAAGAAAAGACATGCAATTGCAAATTGTCATATTAAGAAGGCAAATGAAAAGAATAGCACCATGAAGACTGAAGGGAAGGAGATAGCCAATATGAATAAAGCATAGTTGGAGTTATTGTGTTCCTCGATGCAAGAAATATCTACCATTGACTCATGGGTATTGATGGACCTAAAAACGGGCCGGCACTGGCTCATGCACTAGCCGGACCTCGTCACTATGCACAAGACAACCCCTCGGCCTCGCGGCCAGGAGCGTCTATCAAAATCTCTGCCTTCCTAAACATTGCGTTTGTAATACGTTGTAGTCCAACTGATCCTAACCCAATATTGCTCCTCAAAGGGAGTCCCTTTCACATAGCCAAAAGGCTCGAATCACATACACATGGGGTTCCTCCTACGGCTGAATGCCGTCAACCCTCTGCGACTCTCCTACACCTTGGGGATTGGCCCCTCGATGCGCCGCTCAACATTTAGACATTTCGCACAAACGTCACTCAAGGTACCAAATAAACGTATCCAGGAATGTACCATTGTCCTTACTTAATTTCCCCTTTATGATCCCACGACTAGCCTACAGCATAGGAACCTCACACTCTCAACGTAGGTCATATCCCAAAAACAATTGCAATGCATATCCAGGAGCTAACTCTGATACTTTTAATTTCCTCTAAATGATCATGCAAAGAGGTGGATGCCTAGTGCTCAAACATCTTAAAAATCAGCAGCGTGCAAGTGCAAATCATCTCTTTCATGCTTTTCTTTCTAACCGCTTTGTGCTTCGTTGCAACACCTAGCACCGAAGTGATCTTCGTGCTACTAGGTTTTAATTCTTATCATTATTATTCCGTCCTAGTTGCAATGCATATAAAATCAGCAAATTATTCCTCATGCTCAGCGTCATTTAACCATTTTTCCACAACTCTACCCTTCCCCGTTGATAGTGCATCATTATATTCATTTCTTTTAGGGTTTCCTTGTCATTTTATGTGGAGAAAGGAATGAAACACGCACCAAAACATATAAACAAGGCTGAACTGAAGCATAACTTCATGCCCCAACCTTGCTATACATCAACAAACATAAATCCTATTTTTCTGTATTTTTCGTAGCCCCAAATGTATTTTTCCCCTATTTTTCATGGTGTTTTTATCATTTTTCCCCATTTTCTTCATTTTCTTGTATTTTTTAAATTGCTGAAAATGAAAACCAGTTTGTGGGCTGTGGCCCTTAGTTCATTTGCAACAAAATTGAAAGATTAGTTGATGTGTATCGACGGTTTTCCCCATTTATATGCCCAAAACCCTTGTTTTTCCCCATTTTTATGGTTTTTCGTGTCTCGGTTCCCTATTTTCTGCTATCCCACACATGTTTTCCTGATTTTTAAATGATGAACAGCTAGAAACCAACTCAAAGCACGACATACTCAAAACTCAATCCATATGAACACATTTTTATCAACCAAATTTGCATCAAAAGACCATTTTCCTTGAAAAAACAATTATTACCGTGTCTTGCGGGTTTTTTCATTAAATTTGGCACGTCCCACGATTGATTTCCAGCCATGAATTCTGCTTGGAATCAGCAATCTACAATGGTTTTGCATTGCTCTTTCATCCCGTCAAGAATCGGCATCCATCCGGCCGTCCATCTTCATCCTATTCCTTCAAGCACGAACGGGGGCTAAGAGGAGAGAGAGAGAGGAGAGAGAAAGACTGGTTTTCTCTCTCTTCAACCAGTCCACCATTGCGGGAGCGGAGACCGGCGAATTGATCGGCACATCATCTTCATCAGGCCTGGAGGTCCATAACCATGGCTTCTTTGTGAGCCAGCAATCGATTGTGGGGGGGGGGGGTCGCGTTTTTTTCGGCGGCTGTTTTCAGCCGCCGCCCCCCCTCCATATCCACGATTTTTTGAGGGGGGGGTGCCAAAGGTCACCCCCCCTCCTTCACACCTTTTCAAATTTCCATTTTGGACCCCCTCTTGGGCACCCCGGCCGGTTTCGGGCCATCTTCCGCACCCGGACTCGGAACTTCGATCTGAAAATTCCTATGAGCTCGTCTCAACATCCCGGACAGGCCTGCAGCTTCACTGACTGGCACAGGCGCACGGAAAAATTATGAAAATTCACGGAGTGTCGCACGGGCGCCCGTCAAGCACTTAATGCTTAAAATCGTCCTAGGTCGAGCTGCCGCCTTCGTGGTTGAGCATTTTCCCCCGCATTTCCATATTTTTCCCCTATTTTTAGGCATGTTCCGGGGCCTAAAATCCATCCTTCATTGGCGACCACGGGATAGGACGACTCAGTCCGTCGAACCCACGAACATATCTGCACATAAACAACCAAAGAAGCATCAAACTGATACAAAACAATTATCACCATAAAACTCAGCACAATGCTCCCCCTACCCCTGACAGAACCAAGGCATAACATCCACAAGGAGTAGGCCTAGCATCATCTAATAGAAGATCCGAAGTGAGTCACGAACCAGCTGCTCCAACACAGCCAAACTAAAAAGAACTGTCAAAGAGGTTGCCCTAAATGGTAGTCTGAACTACTTACCAACTAAAGACAACGCAACTAGGAGCTCCTACAAGGCGAGGACTCCTATAGCCTGAGCAAAGGATATTTTCTTTCAGTATATCTCTTCTTTGAGGGTTTTGATTGGATGAACATACTTGGCATGTAAAAAGGAGGGAGCTGAGCGTAGTGACCCAAGGAGAACAGGGCATCGGTCTCAGGACCTGTCTCGACACCCAAGAACCTACCAAGCCCTCGCAAGGCGACACTTAATCCTTTTCTAACGCTCACTTTTATTTTCGCTCCAACCTTCCTTGTTTTGATATTATTTTTCCAGCAAGAAGCCACCCCTAGGAAGACAAGGTATCGGCCCCGGGTCTGACTCGTCCCCAGGAACCTACCAGGCCTTCGCAAGGCGATGATCAACTGCTTATATATTTTTATTTCTTTGCTTTTCTGTGATAGGGGTTAGAACCCCTTTTTACACACCTTCGTATTGATATTCATCTTTTGGGATGTTCAGGATTTCTTGGCATCATTATTATTATCTTCTAGCAGGCTTCTCTAACTGCCTCACTACTAACAAGAACGCCTAGAACGGCTGCCTAGCAGGCTGGCAGAACAGGGTCACTAGGACTTCTTTCTCAAACAGGTCTTTTAATGTCTAACAATGTCTTTACAGGAGGCAATGACTACTCCGACCTCCCTCAAACATACTTAGCCTAAACTTGGGACTTTATGCCTTGGTCGCCGGTCCCCAACAAAAAGTATCCCCTCAACAAGTACAAATACACATATAACAGGAAAGAAAGGTACTTGTAAAGGAGAAATATCACCTGGAGTGGCCACAAGAAGCTTCCATCGCAGCAAAGGCTCCTCCAGGCTCCACCAAATTCCACGAACCACGAAACCTGTCCAGCACAACACTCAACAAAAACCCAATTAAACGCACCCGCACTAGACAGGAAAATGGCCCTCTTGGCCTAATGAAATCAGACATGACTTTGCTACAAAACTGAATCGGCCCTCTTGGCCTAATGAAATAAACCAATATTATGCAGAACATCCACCTGGAAACAACCATGATAGACATCAAAGCATACCATTCCCAGGGAAACAAAGGCTCGTAGCCCTAAACTAGGTGCATTAAATTATGACCTATCCCTCCTGCGTATATCGCAAGAGGTGTTCGCATCACATGGCGTCGAATCAGTCTATGGGTCCGAGATAATAAAGGTAGATGAGTCTCGCTTACCCTCTGCATCACCCAAATCAACCATCGTCTGCCAAAGAGGGCATGTTCAGAAAGCATACCCCACAAACGACCAGGTCTTGTCTCACCATCAATAGATATATCGGGACAAGGGCCACAATTAAAGAAGAGGTCCTCTTCATACGCAAGATTAGCCAATGAATCGGCAAACTGATTCCAATTCCGTGGAATCAGCTGAAAAGACACTCTATCGAATTCGTCTAGCAGGGCTATGGCAGTATGATGGTACATACAAAGGATGGGGTTCCGTACCATGTACGTCCCATTGAGTTGATTTAAAACCAACTGAGAGTCCCCTTTCACCAACAACTGGCGGATACCACCCTTCTTTGCAATATTCAAACCCATAATCAGGGCTTTGTATTCTGCCATATTATTGGTAAAATTCGCCCCGAGATAAGCAGCTAACTTCATGACAATGCGTCGTCGGGGGTCTCGGATGACAACTCCTACACTTCCTTTTTTGCATGCACCCCTGGACGCCCCATCAAAGTACAAGGTGTACGTCCATAAAGGGTTTACATATCCCGCCATCCAGAACTCTACTCGTAATTATGGTAATCGAAATTCAGCATTTTCAACGGGTGGACTGTAGGCTCCATCCCTCCATCATCATTGAATTCAACAGGGATGCTCGTCAAAAGTTGTAGGCAGTGATGGCAGAAGACCTTGATTTCCCAAATGAATGTCCCGCCTTCTTGCTCAATCACCTTGTATCCTTTGCTCCACCAAATGAGCTTTCCCTGATGATATCTTTGTTCCAAATATGGGTGTTCTAAATAAGGGATCAGACGACCCATCAACCTCTATCACGATTTCCTTGCAGATGTTTGATCGATCTTGCCTAGACCTGCAAGGCAGTCATAGCATTAGTGCAATCAGAAATAATAAGGTTTAATCTTGTTAAGATTAACCTTATTTTTAAATTCTATCCCCTCAAGGTCAACTAACAACACTGTAGATTTATTCTTTCCTATCCTAACGATCTTATAAGGCCCATCCCATTTGGGTTCTAGCTTGCCTGGGAATAATTCACGTCGTGCGTCATAATACAGAACAAGCTGTCCTTTCTTGAAGGTGTATTTCTTGGCTTTGAGGTCGTGTAGCTGCTTCATTCGGCGCTTCGCCACTTCTTGGTGCAACAAGCTCTGCAACTTAAGCTCATCTAAATGTGCCAATGTCGTCAAGCGCTCAAAAAGAGCGTCTTCATCGCTCAAAGAATGATTGATGGCAAACCGAATAGTCGGCAGCTCAATCTCTAAAGGCAAGACACACTCCTCCCCATATACTAACTTGAACGGGGTATGGCCAGTGGCTCGTTTGAAAGTCGTATTATAAGCCCACACTGCCACGTATAACTTTTTATCCCAATCCCGTTTCTTTTCCGACACAATTTTGGACAGGATGCCCACAAGCTGCTTGTTGGTGCTCTCAACTTGCCCATTGGCTTGCGGATTATATGGGGTTGTCTTGTTATGCTGGATGTTCCACAACTCTGTCAAACCTTTGATCACCTTATTCAGGAAATGGGTTCCGCGGTCCGACACTAATTCTTTCGGTGGACCAAACCGGCATATTATCTGCTCTAAAAGGAAACTAGCAGTTTCTTTAGCATCATCTTTCCTTGTTGCACGTGCTTCTGACCACTTTGTGAAGTAGTCAGTTGCTACAATGATGTACCGTTTTTGCGTAGTCGATGACGGAGTAATAGGACCCACAAAGTCTATTCCCCACTTCTCAAATGGAAGTATCGCCATAATAGGGGTGAGTGGTCGTTTCCTATTCTCTCGATTATCATGTCGTTGGCAAATATCGCATCGCTTAACATACGCAAACGAATCCTGGAAGATGGCAGGCCACCAATAACCTGCTCTTAAAGCCTTTTGTGCTGTAAGCCGTCCAGCAAAATGGCCACCGCAAGCAGAATCATGGCACTCCTCCAAAATGAATGGCACCTCGTCAGGCATCACACATCGGCGATAGATATCATCAACCCCTTGCCGATATAATGTACCTGCGATCAAAGCAAACTTTAACGCTTGCTGCTTAATTTTCCTTTTCTCAGCCTTAGATAATTCGGATCCCGCCTCTCCTGTTGATAAATAATGCGTTATTGCAGCATACCAGGAGGGAATAGATGCCGTATCTATTTTAAATATCATCTCCATGTCACTACCTTCAGCCACAGATTCTTTCGGCTCCCCAAAGTCCACTAGACATTCCACGATGCCTTGCAACCTTGGTGGCTTACTCTTGATTTCATAATCAAATTCCTGCAAAGTGATCAACCACTTCGCTAAACGATCAGGCGGCTGTAACTTATTCATCAATAGTCGAAGTCCCTCCGCCTTCGTATAAAGCACGACTTTCTCATAGAGAATGTAATGCCTGAACTTCTTGGCCCCAAAGACCATCGCTAGACACAGCTTCTCCATGTAGGTGTAATTGATTTCGGATACCCCCAGCTTCCGACTAGCAAAAGCAATCGGGTGGTACCACTTCTCTTCCCAAATTTGGGCTAAACAGCAGCTGATACTATACATGGTGGCTGCTGAGAATATATAAAACGCCTCACCTCTTTTAGGTGCTTTTAAAACGGGCGCTCTTGCTAGCTCTTGTTTCACATCCTCGAATGCTACCTTACAAGGGTCACCCCATACAAACGAACAGCTAAAGGACAATAAATTTGTAAGTGGCAACGTTCTTTCTGCTAAGGCGTTAATGAATCTACGGTAGTAACCAACCGAAGACAGAAAGCTATGAACTTCTTTCGGAGTGCGTGGTGGACCCATGGCAACTATGACTTTCACCTTCTCGGGGTCTGTCGCAATTCCTACCGAACTGACCACATGGCCCAGCAATAGCCCATAAGGTACTCCAAAAGCACACTTCCGTGGGTTTAGGGCGATGCAAAATTGTCTACAGCGCTCAAAGCATTTTCTCAAAATGATCAACTGCCTTTCTCTCACGGTGGCGGCCCCTAAGTCATCAATAAACACCCTCAACTCTTCAGGGGATATGTCACCGAATGTCTTATCGGCTGTTCGTTGCCACGAACCAGGCGCATTGCATAAACCAAAAGCCATCACGTGGTAAGCAAAAGTGCCAAATACAGTGATAAAAGTTGTTTTCAACTTATCCTCTTCTGCAATTGCCATTTGGTTGTATCCTGCAAAGCAATCCATAAACGAATATATCTCCCTACCCGCTAATTGATCCAAAATCTGGTCAATAAATGGCAATGGGTAGTAGTCCTTAACTGTCTGCTTATTCAGCTCTCTAAAGTCTACACATAAACGGATCTGATTATTCTTCTTCTTTCTAATCACAACTGGCGAACACCATTCCGTGTGTTGTACAGGGAAAATCAAACCCGCTTTTCGAAGCTTCTGTAACTCTTCAAACAACCCGTCCCTTAATTCGAAAGGCATACGCCTGACTTTCTGCCGTACAGGACGACTACCCTCTTTCAACGGAATTGTATGAACAGCAAGACTGGGAGGGATGCCTCTCAACTCATCATAACTCCAGGCAAAGATATCACGGAATTCCTGGATCAAGGCCACATAGTCCTCCCTTTCTGCTGAGCTGAGCATAGAGCCTAATTTGATTGGCCGCGAATCATCAAGCGTACCAAGGTCTAGCTCGATAACATCTGCATCTCTTATACGATCTTGGGCCTCTATCGGCTCGTTCAAAGTGATCTGATAGATGTCCTCCGTGGTGGATCCCTCTTTGGACTCATCACTCGATGATGTCTCACTAGCAGATAAATCTTCTAATGTCTCCAATTCTGTAGAAGATAGAGGAGCTCTCTCACTCTGCGGGGACTCAGGATAAGCATCAACCACCACACGCTGGGCACCTCTGCCGAATAACAATCGACCGGCGGGTATATCCACTTGGCAATCCGCTTGCAAGATCCAAGGTCGTCCAAGTAATACTTGGTAACTTGGCCGCCCTGCAAAACGAATCACCCTAAAGTCCAACAGGCATTCTACATTTGCAACAGTGACATGGACCTTAGTAATGCAGCCTTCCGGCTGTCTCAAACTGTCATCTGCCATTCTGAGAATTGTGGAAGTATCTTTCTGAATCGCAAGACCCAACCTTTCCATCAGTTCAGAACTCATAATGTTAACAGATGATCCCGTGTCGACAATGGCATAATCTACTAATATCCCATCGACATAGGCTGCAACCCTTGGGCAATGCTTCTCAGCATGCTCGAACCAGTCATCACCAACTCGCGCAATACCCAAAGGTTCTACAATATACCCGGTACGTAGGATCTTTCTAAATTCCTTACGTACTCCTGGGGAAAGCTTAATAAGCTGCAAAAGGTTCACATCCGGCTTGACTTCGCAAAGAGAGCCCGCCAAATCGAATTCATGATAGTTCGATAGGGCTCGCTTTTCACGCCAAACCATCCGCTCTTTAGGTCGCTGAACTGGCTTCATTGCCTCTTTCCTAACTTTCACCTTCTTCTTTGGTGCTTCCTTATCGGCTTTACTCTCTACGGGCTTCAAAGGTCCCCCTTCTAGGGCAGGATCCAAAACTTGCGTTCCTTTGTCGCCTTGTTTAGGGTTTCCGTCGACAGGCTTATCCATGTCGGCTTCTCTACCCTTTTTACCTCTTGTAAGGACAGCTCGTAGATTAGAGGTTTCAGTATCATTAACGCGTACAGCCTCAATCAAACTAACCCCACTTCCACTTGGTAGCTCTTCCACTGTAGTCTTTGGTCGTTGAAGTATTTGTTTAGGCCCATCCTCTCGCTGGGAATCATTTCCTTGGGCACGATGATTAACAGGCCCTGGTTGCCGACTACCCCGCTGGAGGGAACTGATCTTACTCCAGCAAGTAGCTGCTAGATGGCCGGATTTTCCACAAATGTCGCACTTAACATTTGGGCAATTTCTTGGATAGTGCTGCCCGCCACACCATTTGCAACTAAACCTCGACGGTGCACCCTCCTCCGGGTATCTACTTCCTATCAAATTTTGTTGTTTTTTAAGGAAGTTGACATCAACAGCTATTTGTCGATACTGCTCCGTAATCATGTCGGTATAATGCTTCATCATGTCCTTAACCTCGCCAAGAACATTGGAAGAACTCGACTCATAGCCTTGGTCATTACCATGTCGCTCCATCGGCCTAACAATTCGATTAGGCACTGGTTGTTGAACCACAGGCATGGGATTAGAATTGACCGCCTGGCCTCCACCACTTGGAGCCATTTGACTGCCCGTAGGCATCGACATGCTAGGGGGAGCTGGTAATAAAGGCACATTCTGCATCATGTTCCCTCTCCCATTAGGGTTAGCCATCGCTATCCCTTGGCCACTACTGCCATTGGCTATTGCCATATTGTTTCCCAATACTAGACCCATGTTCGAATTGCCTCTAGAAGCATAGGCTGCTTGTAGTCGGGATTCCACCTCTTGTGCTCGTGTAATGGCAGTATCTATATCCCCCAAGGGAACACTACTCAACTGCAATTGGATATTAAAGTCCAAACCATGTAGGAAATATTGCAATTGGGCAGCTGCGGGGATAGGAATAGAGGTGTCCAACTTACGGAAGACCTCTTTTATCTTCTTCGCATAAGCACGAATATCCTCGTGTGGATCTTGGCGGGTCACGTTGAGTACACGCAACCAATATTGCCCACCCCTTTCAGGGGCAAACTCCCTTCGAAAAGCTCCATAAAATGCATCAATGTTCAATATGGTTCCGGCTTCTAAACCATGATACCATATAGCGGCTCTTCCTTTGAGAGTCATGTTGAAGAACATCATTAAATGCCCTTCTTCTTGAATGCGACAGTTAAACATCAGCTTTTGAAACTCCCTAATGTGGAGTTCCGCATCTTCCTCAACTAGCCCATTAAAAATGGGCAGCGGGTAACCTAGAGCCGGCAAATCTGTCGTTCCTGCTGGAATTGCAATAGGCTGCGCCATGACGAGGATTGGATTTGCACTAGGAATAGGGAACGGTGGGGTTACACCTCCCGCAATTGACGTGGACTGACTTATGGCAGGAAGGGGAGCACTAGAGCTTCCACCTTCTCCTAACTTACTGCTTGTGGTCCTAAGACCACTAGATCCACTCCCTCGTAAGGGTTCAGCACCGCTCCGCTTAGGGGAATATCTCCTAAAGATTTCAGCACGTCGCCTAGCTCTCTCGTCTCTTTCTTGCTTTTGGATTTCTGCTAGACGATGCTTATCACTAAATAACGGATCAAGCTCAGTATCCTTTGGCATAAACTGCTAGTTGGTCCCTAGAAAACCAGGATTCGAGAACCGCCACTTTTAAGCAGCTCCCGGCAGACGCACCACTGATGGACCTAAAAACGGGCCGGCACTGGCTCATGCACTAGCCGGACCTCGTCACTATGCACAAGACAACCCCTCGGCCTCGCGGCCAGGAGCGTCTATCAAAATCTCTGCCTTCCTAAACATTGCGTTTGTAATACGTTGTAGTCCAACTGATCCTAACCCAATATTGCTCCTCAAAGGGAGTCCCTTTCACATAGCCAAAAGGCTCGAATCACATACACATGGGGTTCCTCCTACGGCTGAATGCCGTCAACCCTCTGCGACTCTCCTACACCTTGGGGATTGGCCCCTCGATGCGCCGCTCAACATTTAGACATTTCGCACAAACGTCACTCAAGGTACCAAATAAACGTATCCAGGAATGTACCATTGTCCTTACTTAATTTCCCCTTTATGATCCCACGACTAGCCTACAGCATAGGAACCTCACACTCTCAACGTAGGTCATATCCCAAAAACAATTGCAATGCATATCCAGGAGCTAACTCTGATACTTTTAATTTCCTCTAAATGATCATGCAAAGAGGTGGATGCCTAGTGCTCAAACATCTTAAAAATCAGCAGCGTGCAAGTGCAAATCATCTCTTTCATGCTTTTCTTTCTAACCGCTTTGTGCTTCGTTGCAACACCTAGCACCGAAGTGATCTTCGTGCTACTAGGTTTTAATTCTTATCATTATTATTCCGTCCTAGTTGCAATGCATATAAAATCAGCAAATTATTCCTCATGCTCAGCGTCATTTAACCATTTTTCCACAACTCTACCCTTCCCCGTTGATAGTGCATCATTATATTCATTTCTTTTAGGGTTTCCTTGTCATTTTATGTGGAGAAAGGAATGAAACACGCACCAAAACATATAAACAAGGCTGAACTGAAGCATAACTTCATGCCCCAACCTTGCTATACATCAACAAACATAAATCCTATTTTTCTGTATTTTTCGTAGCCCCAAATGTATTTTTCCCCTATTTTTCATGGTGTTTTTATCATTTTTCCCCATTTTCTTCATTTTCTTGTATTTTTTAAATTGCTGAAAATGAAAACCAGTTTGTGGGCTGTGGCCCTTAGTTCATTTGCAACAAAATTGAAAGATTAGTTGATGTGTATCGACGGTTTTCCCCATTTATATGCCCAAAACCCTTGTTTTTCCCCATTTTTATGGTTTTTCGTGTCTCGGTTCCCTATTTTCTGCTATCCCACACATGTTTTCCTGATTTTTAAATGATGAACAGCTAGAAACCAACTCAAAGCACGACATACTCAAAACTCAATCCATATGAACACATTTTTATCAACCAAATTTGCATCAAAAGACCATTTTCCTTGAAAAAACAATTATTACCGTGTCTTGCGGGTTTTTTCATTAAATTTGGCACGTCCCACGATTGATTTCCAGCCATGAATTCTGCTTGGAATCAGCAATCTACAATGGTTTTGCATTGCTCTTTCATCCCGTCAAGAATCGGCATCCATCCGGCCGTCCATCTTCATCCTATTCCTTCAAGCACGAACGGGGGCTAAGAGGAGAGAGAGAGAGGAGAGAGAAAGACTGGTTTTCTCTCTCTTCAACCAGTCCACCATTGCGGGAGCGGAGACCGGCGAATTGATCGGCACATCATCTTCATCAGGCCTGGAGGTCCATAACCATGGCTTCTTTGTGAGCCAGCAATCGATTGTGGGGGGGGGGGGTCGCGTTTTTTTCGGCGGCTGTTTTCAGCCGCCGCCCCCCCTCCATATCCACGATTTTTTGAGGGGGGGGTGCCAAAGGTCACCCCCCCTCCTTCACACCTTTTCAAATTTCCATTTTGGACCCCCTCTTGGGCACCCCGGCCGGTTTCGGGCCATCTTCCGCACCCGGACTCGGAACTTCGATCTGAAAATTCCTATGAGCTCGTCTCAACATCCCGGACAGGCCTGCAGCTTCACTGACTGGCACAGGCGCACGGAAAAATTATGAAAATTCACGGAGTGTCGCACGGGCGCCCGTCAAGCACTTAATGCTTAAAATCGTCCTAGGTCGAGCTGCCGCCTTCGTGGTTGAGCATTTTCCCCCGCATTTCCATATTTTTCCCCTATTTTTAGGCATGTTCCGGGGCCTAAAATCCATCCTTCAGGTATTAAGTAGTGATGCCTACCATCATATGACTAACAAGAAATGTTTATATAATTCTATGAAACCTTTACAAGAATCCATCATTATGATGGTTGGGAATGATGCAAAATGCCCTACTAAGGGCATAGATACTATTTTCTTTGTTGCTACAAATGGAAAACTTAAAAAATCTTTCAAATGTGTTGCATGTTCTAGAGATTAAGAGAATTTTTTTGTCAGTTGCTTCTATAATTGATATTGGCCCCATGAGGTTCACTAAGATAACTATAGAAATTATTGATAGTGTTGGCAAAGTTATCAACAAAGGAGAAAGAAGAAACAACTTGTATGAGATAAATGCTCTTAGAACCACCACTAGTGTGGGTACAAGTAAACTTTGGCATGAAATATTTGGTCACATTGGTTTTGCAATATTAAAGGAGATGCACAAGCAAGGTATGGTTGCTTACCTACTTGCAATAATCAAAATAAAGGGACCATGTGAAGCTTTTGTATGATGGACAAACAATAGAGAAATGAATTGCCACAAGAAAGTAAGAATAGAGTGAAGGCTCCTTTAGAGTTAGTGCATGTGGTAAAATGCCTACACAAGCCTTAGGGGGATCTTCTTATTTTATGTTGATCCTTAATGACTACATTATGAAGATGTATGTATGCTTTCTTCATGATGAGGGTCAAGCTTTTGGCAAATTTAAAGATTGGCTAAACTTGTTAAGAATGAAATAGGTCAAAGTTTGAAGAAGTTTAGAATAAATGACAGCAAATCAAAGGAGTTTGAAGAATTTTGCAAGAGCAAAGGGATTAAGCATCAATTGATAACACCTCATACACCTTAGTAGAATGGCATCGTTAAATGCCAAAATCACACCATTGTGGAAATGGTAAGGTGCATGCTTAGGAGCAAGGGATTGCCTAACTAGTTTTTGGAAAAAGCTATTAATACTACAGTCCACATTCTCAATCAAAGTTACACAAAGGTCCTTAAGGGCAAAACTCCTCATGAGACCTATTCTGGTAAAAAACCATCTATCTTGCACTTTAGAATTTTTAGATGTGAATATTATGCACATGTTCCAAAGGATAAGAGAAACAAGTTAAAACCAAAAGGTACAAAATGTATCTTCTTGGTTTATAGTGATGAGCAAAAGGCTTACAAATTATATGGCCAAGAGGCAAAGAAGATATAGCAAGCCATGATCTGGTGTTCAAGGAGAAGCCACATACAGTGGAAGAGAAGAATACAACTTCTTCTAGTTTATCATCTAGTAAAGAAGTATCCACTATAAACCTATCCCAATAGCTATCCCTACCCTCAAGGAGGAGGAATCATTGTCTTCAATGATGAGGAAAAAGTTCACCAACCTACAATCACACCATCAAAAAAGCCATTGATGTGATGGGTAAAGCAACTCTATGATCGCAGTAATCCTCTATCTACCATTACAGAGGAAAAGACAAATAGACCAACGAGGTCTCATAGAATAGAGCAGCGTATAAAGGCATCTACTCACATAGTCAATGTAGCCTTGATAGCTACGATTATGAGAGAATTAAAGGCGCCTATAGACTTGGAAGAAACACTTGCCTATCCAGCACAGAGAGTAGCCATGCAAGTGGAGCATGACTGCATAATGAAGGAGCTAGTGGATCAACCAAAAAAGGGAAAGATTATCGGCACCAAGTGGGTCTGGAAGGTAAAGTACACAACTGATCGCGAAGCTTAGAAAAGTAAAAATCCAAATTAGTTGCACATGGATTTTCACAAGTTCAAGGATTTTAATTCAAGAATCATTTGCTTCGACTGTTAAAATGACCACTATTCACCCCCGTTTTGAGAACAATGTCTATAAACTAAAGAAGATATTATATGGGGTGAAGCATGCTCCTAGAGCATGGTATTAATAGATAGACAAAATTCTTTTTAGGCTTAAATTTCAAAAGATGTGTCTCAAATGCTAACTTGCATGTTTACAAGGATAGTGAAAAGTTTATAGTGATAGTCCTATATGTGGATTACCTTCTTGTTATAAGCGACTATGAAGCTATAATCCATCAGACACTCGAAAGGCTTTGAGCTCTAAGCTTGAAATGACAAACTTGGGCTTGTTGCTTGTTTGGGGATTCAAGTCTAGCATGACCAATTGTAAGGAGATAGCTACAACTACGAATGTCAATATGAAGTTATCAATTGAGGATACATCAACACTAACAAACATTAGAAGATACAAGAGATTGGTTGACAATCTCATGTACTTGAGTAACGCTAGGCTAGGTATTAGTCTTGCTATTGTTGTCTTGAGGAAGCTCTCAAAAAAAACACAAGAAAGTCATTAGAATGCTAGGATGTGGATGCTCAAATATTTAAAGGAAACTCTTGACTATGTCATCACATACAGTTCTGGAAGTGCTCGTAGGGGACTATGATTTAGATTGGGCAAGTGATAGTGATTCCAGGAAATCAATTTTTGGATATTATTTCTCTTTGGGCTCAAGAATCTTCTCTTGGATCAGTAAAGAAGCAACCAACTACGACACTATCTTCTATCAAAGTTGAGCACAAGGCAGCTTGTTTTGCTACATGTGAAGTAGTACAATTAAGGAGGATCCTATGGTATATGGAAGTACAAGATGAAGATCCAATAATGCTAAAAAATGTGACAATCAAAGTTGCATATCCATTGCCAAAAATCCAGTTTTTCATGCACGCACCAAACACATTGAGATCTAGTATCACTATGTGTGTGACTTGATCAAGGATGGTGACGAAGGAAATTCGGTATGGCAACCTCTATACTATGCCAAACTCCCTTCTGCCACAAAGTGAATGAGATAAGGACACCACCTAGTCATGGAAGAGGAGACTAGGACGCTATGCAAGAGGGAGAGGAGCTTGTGAGGGAGAAGAGAGGAAAACTAAGAGAGGGAGAGAGAGAGAAGTACAAAAAATAGATGAATCAATAAAACTTAAGAGGGCACAAAAGATGGAGAACCCTCAAGACATAACCAATATACACAATATGGACACCATTAGCATGGGCTTATTACACTGTAGAGCATACATAAGCTATAGTAAGGGAATGAACTGCATAAGCTCATGAGAGAGAATGGGGAAGGCTCAATAGGGCTGAAGAATGCCTCTTGGCTCTCTCTTACAAATTACAAAGGAGAAGGCCTCTTTATATAGGCCTTGTGAGGGTGTTTAGGGAGGAGGTTAAGATAGAATAGGAATTAACACCACCAAAGCTGCATTAAGGCAGTTCCATCAATATGGAAGCTCCATCTAGATGTTTTGTTGAATAATTTTGTACTTAATCAAGTTCCATCATAGGTGAGTTGTCTCCATTCTCCCCCCCACAGCTTGAGTCCAAGAGCTCTCCTATAAAAAAATATAGAGAATCTTCATAAAATAAGATCATATCTAGCAATAGTAGAGAGAGAGTAGTGAGAATTCATACATTGCTACTACAATTAAGGATGATTTGAGGGTGATTTAGGAGGGGAATTCTAATGGTTTATTAGCTTTTGAGATAGGAGAAGAGAGGGGAAAGGGTTGGGGAGTCTAATGAATGATGTTTTATGGAAGTGTTAAGTGTGGGGAAGAAAGTGTGGGTGTGTATAAAATTGGGAGGTGGTCTCCACCGCAGTTGAAAAAAGTTGGTGTCCACCATTTTGGCCATATCTCCCGACTTGTAGCTCCAAAAAATTATAAAAAAATACCAACCAAAACTCCAGCTCACTCGCTACAACTTTCATGTTAAAAAGTTTTTTCGGATTGGAGTGGAAGTATTTTTTAAAAATATTACAAAATCATGTGCCCGATTTTTCTTCCACTAATGCTTCTAAGAAGGGTCCCATTTGTTTGAATTATCATAAGGCTCCAAAGCCATGACATTATGAGCCTCACATGCCCTTTGGATGGCTCCAAATCCATTTCATGTCTTTTCTTTTCACATTACACATTTTTCCTTCACCTTCCTCCATTGATCTTTACTCTTTACCCCCCCTTGGTAAACCGGTCCATGAAATATTTTCATCCAGTGATTTCTTGGATTTCCCAAGAGGTTATTCCCACCCTCTTCTTTATTTCAAACCTCCAAATGTACAAAAAATCAACAAAGTGTTAGACAAATATTTTTTTGTGATTTTCTCGAATCAGATGGGATAATAGAACTTGTCTACTATCCAACGAAGGGGAGTGGAGAAGATATCTTCACAAAAGCTCTTACGAAGGATCTACTTCAAGTTCATCTTCAAAGACTCGATGTTGGACTGATGATGTAGTTTACCCTATGGGTGGACATTGAGGGGGGGTGTTAGATATATTCAATGCCCCACCCTCATAAGGTGCCACAATGATCCAAGGTTCTCTAAGTTTTAAAGCCCCCATTATGAGGAGAAACCATGTGTGAGCTTGGATATTGGTTGGGTCTTGACTTATATGTTAGATGAGGTTTATGTGATCAGATGGAAAAAAGGTAGCCTTTGTGGATCTAGCCTTTGGGTTAGAAAGAGTAAATAATTTATGGTTCTTTACTCAAGGCTTCATCATTTTATTTTTCATCCAAATACTCTTCTTTGGAAATTCCTTTTGAAAAGGTATCATCAGTCCTAGTCTCTCATGGGTCTTACGGGCTAAGGCTACACATTTATACATGAAATTCAATTTTTGCACCTTAGTCCAACTCTAGTTCCACACTTCCAAGAGCTCTTCCAATGACTTAAGGTTCACTAGAGGTGATTGTGTTCAAGTCTTTCTCATTGGAACTCTAGTGCTCTAATCAGATCAAATTTATTCATTTGTGCCTTGTATGCATTCTAGACATCTTTTTGTTCATTGATGAGTTACATATCATGTAGATTGGTATAGAAGATAGTTCTTCAATCTTAGATTGATTGGAAAAGGTTATCTCCTATTTTTCCCGTATACCCACAGGAGAAGCCGCTGGACAAGGCATCATGGACGAGTTATCGGACAGCCACTTATTCCATCTGTCCAGCGAAGGAGACCTATTTAGGGCCGATCTGACACCATACTGGGCAGACGACATAGTCCAAGTGCTCGAGCATGGGCTGCCCGAATGACCAATAGAACGGGCACGGCTTAGGCGCTTGATCCTGAAAATCCAGCCCTACCACCTGATTGCAGCCCAACTCTATAGGCTGGGGCAAGACGGATTGCTACGTAGGTGCATATGTGAGCATGAGATGCATGATGTGCTCTCAGAGGCGCACAACAGTATTGCAGGAGGACACTTTAGTAGAGACACGACAGCATGGAAGGTGCTGCAATCCCAGCTATGGTGGCCCACACTTTTTCGCAATGCTACACAATTCATCAAGCATTGTGACGAGTGCCAACAGACAAAAGTCCTGATTCGTAAGGATTAGATGGAGTTAACCCCTGTTATTGCTCGCCAACCTTCGAAAAATGGGGGATTGACTTCATAGGACCCATCAGCCCCGCGGCGCAATACTCACAAGCCAAGTACATCGTGGTGGCCACGGATTACCTCACCAAATGGGCAGAGGCGAGAGCCACATGGAGAAAAGATGCTAGGACGACTGCCAAGTTCTTATGGGAGCAAGTAATCTCGCGCTTTGGTTGTCCCATCAAACCGGTGAGCGACCAGGGAACGCACTTCATCAACGAAGTGATAGCCCATCTCCTATCCGCCTTTCTTATCATCCATCGCAAATCCTCACCATACTATCCTCAAGCTAATGGCCAGGTGGAATCAACCAACAAAATTCTCATCAATGTCCTGACTAAAGTGGTCTCAGCCTCACGAAGCGACTGGGATAACAAGTTGATGGCAGCCTTGTGGGCCTACCGAACAGCTTATAAAATGGCCGTCGGTCAAACACCTTTTAGGCTGACCTATGGGACTGAAGCCATTCTCCCATTAGAATTCTTCGTCCCTAGCCTGAGAATAGCGCTCCAAGAACGGTGGGAAGGGAAGGAAGCATGGATGCAACGCTTGGTTGAGCTGGAACGCCTATCAGAGATTCGTCTTCTAGCCACCCACGCACTTATCTGCGAGAAAGCCCGACGCAAAAGCTGGTTTGACAAACATGTCAAGCAACGGGAGTTTGAGCAGGGTGACCTAGTGCTCCTCTACTCAGTTAAAGGACATAAGCAAAAGATGAAATTCAGAGGTCTCGGACCCTTCAAGGTCCGGGCAATTAGCTGAACTGGTAATGTCAAGCTTGAGACACTGGATGGTGAAGGAATGGGCTTCTTCAATGGCAGCCGTGTCAAGAAGTACTACCCGCCCACTCATCCTTTGCATGAGCCACCAATGGTAGAACCATCTGTCAAAATACGAGTAGCCACAATTACGGAAATCTACGAGAATGAGGAGGAGCCTGTAGAACCCGCCTACCTCCGTGTCACGGTCACTGCCAACCAAACGTGCTCCTTCAACGCCCTGATTGATGAGGGGGCAGATTTCAATGTTTTAATGTATAAGAATTGGATCCAGCTCGGCAAGCCAATATTTCATCCCACAACAGCCAAATTAAGCCCATACGAGGCTCAATCCTACCCGCTTCTCAGCACATGCTGCGAGTCGTCGTTTCTATCGAGTCTGAAACTATCCCCATGCTATTTTACGTGTTGCCAAGTACCATGGATGCAAGCACAGAGTCATTGCTCGGGCGAACCTTTAAAAAGCAGACTCGCTGCAATGTTGATTATGAGACGCAGCGCATCCACTTAATGATCGGCAACGTGCGTATTGTCACGACTTTCAGCAAGGGCCTCGTAACCCTATCACCGCTCACAGGGCCACCGATAGAAACAACCGTAGGTAGGACTAAGGAGGGGGGTCATGCATATCTGCCGCACCCAGATCCCCATAAACTGCAGGCCGCAGCACCCAAAGCAAAACCCCAACAGCCTCACTTGCAATGGGTACCTAAACAGCCTCGAGAACCGCCTAGAACTAGACGTGCATGTCTGCATAAGACCTACAAATCTAAATCTAGGAAACCAAGACTCCATCACCGCAAGTGTCTCGCGATTAAACAAATATGGGTCCCTAAAATCCTCTTGTGTGCACAAGGCTACTATGAGGGGAATGCCTCGCTGTGGATCCCTAAAATCCCAACTGCCAAAAGCACTAGTCCTACATCGACCTGATCAGTCCTTGTCCCCCGACGCCTCAAGACCATGAATCACAGTGCTCACCCCACTCATCCAACCCCTCTACGCATCAACCCAAGAGAGTCGCACACGCCTATCGGCCCAAACAACGGCCATCACCACAAGTGGCATCATCCAACCAAGTCAACCTGCCGCTCCGCAGCCTAGCTGACTGCAGCAGCATAACTACTAAGATCAAACCCGACCCATCCATCCTGCCAACAGCCAGGTTGCCGGCTCAAACGGACCCCCAGCCAACTCTGTACTGTCAGAGCCTCCAGTTCCAGCAAACCTCAACCACCCGTCGGCCTTAAGCCCTCCTATGAACGAAAGTCATTTCTAACGCTGGCCGCTGACCTTGCAGAGGACACTGGAGATGATGTGGTGGACTGCATCAAACAGCTCGATGCCACCTTTGTTGCACTGGCCCTCAGCTATGACCGTCTGGACTTGGGTCTATTATAGCAAAACCCTTTGCAACAGACGTGCACAATATACATTGCTCTTGGGAGACTTTTGAATTCGCCTTTGCACAGGCTTCTCGCTCTGCCACTGATTTGCTCTCTAGCGAGGTCTCCAAAGAGCAAGCCATTAAGCAACGCCTCATCACATCATTTGACCCACGGACAACGTCTGCCATCACTGACCAAGAGAGCGCAAGGTTATCCCACCTGGCGGATACGGGATCACCCTTCTTGAAGCAGTGGTACGCTCTTAGGTTGCAATGGGAAGTCGACGGATGTCGCATAATGACCAACGCCAAGCCATCAAAACGGCCGAGTATGATCCCACCTACATCGCGTCCACCTCGTATAGAGTGTTAACCACTCTTCGAGGTCGGCCCATGGACGATCATATCTCAGGGCACCCCTATCTCGACTGCCTCTTAACAGAGGAAGAGCTCCACATCGCAAGTCGGGTCGACTCCGGTGATTTGCTCACAGATGTCCTCACGTACATCACACATGTAGGCATTCGACCCTGTGACCTGGACTGCGCTGCACAATTGGAATATAACCCCAACTTCTATGTTTGGCTCCTACATAAATAAACATGAACGCCTTGGCCCCACAACCTCCAATCCTGGGACAGATTCTTCTTTTCCAAAAGGGGGAAGGGGAAGTAAGGGGATAAACGAAATAAAATCTAAAAAGTAAACCAAGTGTGAAATGCTCAAAATTGAAATGCAATATAAAAGGAGGTGATAGAAGTCTTAAAGGAAAAGTTAAGGCTATGGGCAATAAAATCTGCTATGCTTCTGGTCGTCCAACAAATTAGTTGCCAAAAAATACTAAAGAGGGAAATGGCTAAATGTGCAGGTAGCAACCATGGCAAGCCAGGACAAAGCAGGCAAGCTCCCCTTCTCGGAGGAAGAACAAGTAAAGTATAGCCTCACGATGGAAACAAGAGCTTTCAACCAGTTAAAGTTCCGCCGCCACGTATTCAACCTGGAAGACGTAGTCATCGAAGAACCGGCGGTACGTCCAATTATAGAGCAGTGCCACCTATAGAAGTACCTGGATGCAGTGGGCCGGAGGATAAACTACACCCTATGCGTTGATTTCTTGCGTACCTTCAACAGAAACAAGGGCACCGTCACGGTGCGTGACAAGGAAGCTACCAGACAGGTGCAGATCGAGCTAACCCTCGAGCTGGTGGAAAGGGAACTAGGGCTGCCAAATAAGGTGGAAAGGAAGCCAAAAAGAGACATATATGCCATGTTGGGGATGGATAAAGTGAAGGTTCACACCAATGACGGAATTAGCCTGGCGGACATCCCCAACCAAGAAATTCAGCTGCAGGCAAAGATGGTGCACGCCCTGTTCTCAAGCTAGAGGTACAACAACATTATGGCCCGAATCAATGTACCTCTGCTCGACAGCATCACGGCGCAATCGCTGGACGAGGTGAACCTCAATGGGTTCGTAAGAAAGACAATTGAGGCTTCGGCAAAGGCCCTAGCGACAGGAGGAAGAGCCGTGGCAGGAGAGTCCCCGTCATCCCGATCGACCCGCAAAGCCTCATCCTCCAAGGCCTCCACCATAGGGTTTGGAGGTGTCCTTACGGCGATCATTCAAGAAGCGATAGGGCAGGGACAAGCAGGAGAAGACAAAGAGGGAGGTGAGAGGAAAGTGGCGAATCGCCGTCACAGTCCCAGCCTCACACAGAAGAGCAGCAAAGGTCGTCTGATGAAACGGAAACGGACACCGATGAGGAGGGAGAACCCCAGGCTACACCACAAAGGAAGGCAGAACAACGAACTAAGGCCCTACATGGAAAAAGAGAGGAGGAGCGAAAGAAGAAAGAGAAGGAAGATCTGGAATGGACCCAAAGGGAGTCGATAAGGGATGAGGAGGAAAGAAAAAAGAAGGCCGAGGAGGAGCTGAGAAGGAAGGAAGAGGAAGAATTGGAGCTGCCAACCCGTCGCTCCATTGAGGAACAGCAAAGAAGAGACGAGGAAGGAGCAGAGGGTCCGCACCAACCTGAGGTACCCAGTCCCAGTACTAATGTGTCGGAAATTGCGCCCATGCCCCCTGCAAAAGGAAAAGGAAAGGACCTAATCAAGCCAGCTTCCCCTCTCCTCATACCACCCATGCAAGCCACCCCTATCATGATGACACCCCTTGCCACCGCCACCCGAGGGCACACCCCAAAAGTCGACGAGAGCAATGTGGTCACCTGGCTACAGTTTCTGGTAGAAAGGGAGCTGGCAAGGGAAGCGGTCGTGGCCACCCCAGCTTCAGGAGCCAAAAGGGCAGCCACGGCCGAACTGGAGCCAAGGTCGGAACTGAAAAGGCAAAAATTAGAAGAGGTCGCCACCACTACGACCATGCCCCACCCCCCACCTCCAACAGGCCAATACGATGAGTACGTGAAGGAGCTGCTCGCGCAGTTGCAAAGGGCCAAACAGGAAAGGAGGATAGCCGTGGAGGAGCTGGTAGCGAAAGAGAATCACAAGCCACCCTCCAGCTGGAAAGAATGAAGCAGATAACAGAATATCAAAGGGAAATCGTTGTGCTCAGGGAGAAAGCTAGCACTAAGGAGGTGGAAGAATTAAAAGCCCTGGAGGAACATGACACTGCCTGGGAGGGAAGAAGAAAAATCTTGATGGAGCGTCTCAACGGGGAGAGGGAAACGAATGCCTACCTTCGGCTCAAAAATGATCAGTTATCTGCAGTCAACCTGGAAGTGCAAAGCCAGCTTGACAAAATCAAATAGGAGGCTGCGAAGCTGGACTAATTAAGGGCAGAACAGGTGCGAAGGATGCAGGTGAAGCTGGACCAGCTAAATGCGCAAATCGCAGAGGAACGCCAGGAGCAGTCCCGCCTGCACCGTGAGCTCGAGGCCCAGCAGCAACAACTCATGGCAATGACCCTCCATCAGGGGGAGAGCCTGGAAGATATGGAAAGAAGGGCAAAAGAATGGTCCAATCATAACGAGCATAGAGTACGGGACTTAGCACGTCGGCTAGCCAAGGCCGAAGGAGACAGGGTGCTGGCTGAGAATCAGGCAGAAGCGGCCCAACTCTCCATGATAGCCCAGCAGCACACCTTTCTCAATACGCTGCTCCACGCCACCAGACCAGAAGGAGATGAAGCCAATTATCAGCTACAAAGGAAACTAACTGTTGCGCGCAGAGCTCTCACAATAGGCCTGCATGTGCCGCTGCAGCTAGGAGGCCCGCTGCAGAGCCTAGAAGAGCAGAGAAGATATCTTGCATAGGTAGGCCTGACGGCGCAGGAGATAGATGACCTCGGTTTCACAGAGGAAAAAACACAAGAAGACGAGCAAGCAGAAGGGGGTGAAGCTCAATCTGGGACCTCAAGAGGAGGAATACGTCCCACCACCCCCTCAACCACAACAAGCCGAAGTGCAGCCCCCTGATACATCTGCTGAGAGAAGAGCGGCCCAAACCAACTGTAGGAAAGAGATGGTGAAGAAGGCAAGAAGAAAGCTGAATGCCAGACCTGTCCCAAGACAGCCTGCCCCTCTCCTACTACGCACCCAAGATTCCCTTGCTGAATTCTGTGCCAAATTGATTATCTGGGAATAGCAGGGAGTATAACCGCGACCCCTTCGACTTGCGCTTTGAGTTTCCCACTGCCTTGAATAGGGTACTACCCATTCAACCGATGAAGGATGTCATTGCCATGGGGGCAAGGCTCAAAGCCAAATGGTTAGCGGAGCGTGAGGCTCACCCAACTGCTTGGGGAGCCGAGGACCGCGAGTTTTGGCAAGATAAAGTCCTCCAGGTGCCTAAATCAGTGGAAGGCTATAATTGCCAACCCATCTGGAGGAGACGCATTTTTTATGTCAACCTGGAAGCGTGGATGGCATTTTGCAACACCCTCCCTTCAGAGAGAAACGACCCCACTTTTATGCCGTATGCTCGAAGGGTAGGGGTAGACTTCAATCCGTCCATCCACGGTAGGTTCGATTTCCCCATCATCTATAATACCAATAGCACCTCCCATAGAAACGCCCTTCTTTTCACCCTCCACGACTTGTATAGCTCTATAGATAAATTTCTTAGTGAGTTCACCTCTTGCCCCGACCCCGCATTCATCACCACTTGTAATTATCTTAGGTTAATTAGGATCCTAGTCCACCAAGAGCCCGCACCCCAAGAACGCCACCTCCCACCCCTCTATTTTGACCCCAACGCCATAGACAGCAACACCATGACTCGCCTCATGATGCGTGCTTCTCTTTTGCCATCTTTCTATGGTGCACTACTCGAAGACATAAACGACAGCAAATTCACCCAGTGCAACCACCCCTTCCTTTCTACCACCACTCTCAAAACCCGCCTCCACATCAAAGGCTACTTGTTGAGTCGAAAATTCCTTGGTAAGGCCCCCTGCCCTCCACCCTCCCCTACCCACTATTCAGATGACGAGGAGTAAACTCCTGTCATGCCCTTGCACCGCTTGCCTCCATGTATACGCCTCCTCATGCTTTTTTTTTTTAAAGGACGGAAAGACGCACCACAATCACCGCACCTAGGACCCTCCCTAGCCCCCCCCCCCCCCCACTTCACACTTAGGTCACATCAAGGGCAGGACGTTCAGACCTGTCACCCTAAGACTTGCACTGCACCACCAACAAAGCACAAACTAGGTCCTCAAGTGTGGGACATTACCAAGGGCTTGCCCAAGGTTAGACCCATCTCCCAGTTCCACTGGCACGGGCACCATGCACTACACAGTGAGACAGACACACCCCCTAAGAAGTGCACCACTTTCCTTGCATGCTATGTTCATGTTTCAAGAACGGGATGTTGGGTTGAAGGGGATCATCTACTACATCCTCCAATGATAAGGAATTTTTCCAGGAGTCGGACATGACCCCATTACAGCAACTTCAGGAGCTTTGCTGGCGAACGTTTCAATGGCTCAACGGATTTCATGTTGCCAGTCATCTGTCTACTGATGTGGCTGCCATGACTGAACCAAATCAAGCAGAAGGAAAACCCCGGGATGGGCTGCCGTTGGCATAGATCTTGGAATCTCACCATCCGATGATCCATGCCCACCGCCTCAAGATCTACGGATCGCTTATTAACACCACAAGCCTGAAGACTTTCGACTCAAATTTGAAGATCCTCTACTCCCCGACAAGGGCTTTTAGCCCAGGCCACGGCTTTTCAAGGCAAACAGCGTTCGGAGGGTTTCTCCAGAATAAATCCCTCCAATACCATCCTCCTAAGGGATTACTTATTGTTTCAAGCGTTTCGGATACTCAAAAGACGACCAGCTCCATAGGGGCGTCAGAACAGTGAGAAAGATGCCACCAATCGTCAGAAAACCTAAAGCACGCCGAAATCTCTCCTGGTCATCGTCATCAAACTCCATCACTTCTCATTCACAAGCCTCAGTGTCATCTACCCAGCAGTTACACCTAGCAATAGCATCATATATTCCACTACTTCCCACCACATTGCCATGGGACTGGCACTCGTCTAGGAGGGGGGTAATGTTAACCCCAACATGAAGAAAGCAAAAGAAAAAAGCAAAAGAAAGTGGAAAAGACGCAGGGAAAAGGTAGAAAAAAGGTAGCCCGACTGAAGAAAGAATAGGAAAAAATACCAAAAGCGCAAGGGCAACCTTAAAAGTCCAAGGGAAATGCAAAAGGGGAAAGGCGCATTTTAAAATAAAAAGGCGTACCCTGAAATCTTATAAAAGAGCGTCGGGCTCTCGCCCATGCAATTTGTAAATGTAGACAGGCGGTGGAAAGGAAGCTAGGAAGATAGAAGGACAATGAGAAAAGGGGCCTAGGCTAATGGCCGGCCATGTAAAAAAGGGGGATGACCGCCCATGGAAATTAGGGCATGTATATAAAGTTGAAAAGTGAATGAGAAGCTCATTCTTTGGTGTGTGGCAAAAGGAGTCTTCTTCTTCCTCTCTTCTTCTCTCCTTCTTGCTTGTGTGTGCTCTTGAGAGAGGGAGTGTGAGAGTGCGAGGGACTGAGTGTGTGTGAGAGTGAGGGATCAAGAGGGTGAAGCTCTTCACCATCTCCTCTCCTCTTCTTCTCTTCTCTTCTCTTCTCTTCTCTTCTCTTCTCTTCTCTTCTCTTCTCTTCTCTTCTCTTCTCTTGCGCGCGCGGCTATGGAGGATGGAGCTTGGAGATGGAGGAGGCTTAAGGATGCTTGAGCTAGCATCTAGGATCGTGGAGCTACCGGAGTGCAAGAGAGAGGAGGGTACTCGATCGAGCATCAAGGTAAGATCACTACACTGGTAGGATCGACGGCGCATCGGCTAGGTGAGAGATAGCCATTAGAGCTCGCTTGGAACGCTTGAAAGAATAAGCAGTCCGAGGGTCTTGGCAGTTGAGCGAAAGATCCCACAAGGGACTGGCAACATCTTCTTCTCTTTTCTTCTGCCGCAGCTTCTTGATTATTGATTTCAGCCAACTGAGCGAAAGCTGAAAATGAATCAACCAGCTCGGTCCATCCAATTCTTCCTCGGATACATTGACTGGCAGTAGTCAAATCATCTTTTGATGCCTTGCCTCGCTCTGTGCCATCTAAGGCCTGCCTCGACACTTTAGATTTTACATCAGCTTTACATGCTTTAACAATCTCATTGGTTGGCTCAATTTGCAACCCATAAGTAGCTGCATCAACAGCTGCATAGGCTGTTCTTGTTGCCAAATCCTCCAGTCTTTTCTTCATGCCACCGTTACCAAAATTTGGCTCAAGAGAAAGCCCAGTTTCAGTCGCATGAATTTTTCCATCCTTCCCAAAGACCAATTTTTGTGCCTCAGCTTCACGGAATGCATTGCACTCCCTCTTATCATGCTGTAGGCTGTCACACCAGATACAGCGTCTTTTGAAGCCTTCTCGTATGGGTCTTTGGGCAACTGTCTGCCCTCTTTCTTCCACTTTCATATCAAGCCTTTCCACCTTGGAATTAATCTCTGTTAGATTAATATGGAGATCCCGCATGCTCTTGATCAGCTCATCCATGACATCCTTCTTTGGAGGTGGAACAACAGGATTTCTTGGTTGCTCACCCATAGAAATAGGAGGTCAAGATATAGGAATAGGCTCTTTTATGGACTCAGATGGTGCAGAGGTAGAACTTCACCTTAGACGCATCCGCTCTCTCCGAGCAATCATATTAACTGCTTTAGTGACATCACCCCAAGCAGTCTTCAATCCCGTCTCAAAGTCAGGATCTTCAAGTTGATCAGTCAGCTTCTCTTGAAGAAGAGGATCTGCAGCCTTCAGAAACAATTCAATCTTCTGGCTCTCCATACTCTGTTGATCATCAGGATCTAGCTGAGCAAATTTGCTTTCAAATTTGCAGTGAAGACCAATGGCAGTTAGTCCCTTATTGGGCCTTTCAACCCATTCAATGAAGATTTTCTTCATCATGAGGCCAGAATCTTCAAGAAAGAATTCTTCTCGAAGAGCCTTCTTGAATGCAGACCAAACCGCATCTTTCTGGAAAAGACAATGAATCCGGACTTGGAGGCCATGCACGGCCAAACGGGCAAAGTATCGGCTCCAAGCATGATGAGGGACCCCAAAGAAGACCATCTTGTCAGTATAGAGGCAGATAAAAGAGGACACATTTTGCCCATTAAATTGCTTGAGCTCCTGCCCAATTATCTTCAACAACTATCTCCAAAGCTTTAATGGCAACAGCATCACTCCGCTCTTCATCTTGCCTCCGTTGTTACTGTAGTTGCATCTGTTGCTGAAATTGCAATTGTTGTTGTTGGTTCTCTTGCATCAGACGAACCAACTACTGCAAGGCATCTCCTTTGGAACCTGATGATTCTCCCATTGTGCTTTCTCTTCTACAGCTGACCTTCACGTCGGGTTCACCATTGTCATCGTGTTGGGGGTCGAAGGTCTACCACCAGGGTTTAGAGCAGAAGAGGAGTGAGAGATTCAAAGGGGAGAGAGGAAAAAGATTGGGGTTTGATGGATTCTCGGGTTATGGAGAGAGTAGATGAGATAGAGAGTAACCAATATCTTACATAGCCGTGTCATACAAGTTTACCATAATAAACTTGGATCCGATTACATAAAAAACCATGAGGTTTGTGCATAGATCTATATCAGATTTTGTTCCATTTCCTACAACAAATTCAAGCTCTAATTCCCTCCATTTCATGAAGATACATGTATTGAGACTTCAAGATACAAGGTATAGAGAGATAGAACTCATTACAAATGACATAGAGTCCAAAGGATGATAAAAATGCATCAATAGAACCACAAATGTACTTTAGCCATGCATTAAAATAGTAATTTCCAGCCCTCAAACTTGACTCAAAAATGTATACAAACTCATGGGAAAGTCTCTCATTACAATCTCAACCAATGCCCTATTGTTTTGGAAGCATTGTCTACACAAGGAAGTGATGAGATTTTAAGAAACCCCTTCAAATGAATGAGTTTTAATGGCTGCCCTATTTATGACAGTTTTTGGGAGATCTTATTCAGCCCATACATTGGCAAAAATAACCTCTTGACTTGCCCCAAAGTCACTCAAGTACTTGGGCACAAGAAGGGCTTCAATGGTTCACAAATATTACTCCGTGTCACTTGTGGACCTAGTCAACTTTGGAGTGCTCTTGACAAAGGTTGGATCTTCCAAGCTAATGAACTTCATAAACCAATGTGACATAACCTGTGAACTATCAATTACCACATGTTGATCAAGTTGAAGGTCCTCATACACAATATCATTGCCATTTTTCTTGATATAAACTGAAAATTACATGCCAAGTTACAAAGGAACTTATGAACTTAAATGACATCTAAGACTAATGTAGGGGTATAAGAACTGAATGATGTATGACAGTGTCTCATGTGTGTCCTAATGAAGTTCATCTGCAATCATAAGAACTCCATGTTTTATACCATGAACTACAAACCCTTTGACAACGTTTTTTCAAAATGGTGGGCTAAAAAATGATGCCCCCACCCCATGGCAATGTTTTGGGGGAGAGGGGTGATGGGAGGTAGAGAAGACACAATCAATCCAATGATACTCGCAAACTCCCCCAATTTTTTGCTCTCCATCACTTGCTTCCATGTGTAAAATGTCTGCCTAGATGAGAATATCAAAATTTGGTATTTCTCTCTCCTCTCTCATCTCTTCTCTTGATGCATATTTCTATGGTTCAATCTATAAGAGAAGGGGGTGGGCTGATTTAAGAGATTTCGATTGAGAGATGATGTTGAGACACAATGGAGCGTAGATCGATGTTTGGAGAAGTATTAATAGTGGCTGTTAGTGAGCATCAACGACCTTCCAAATACAAGATACATTGAGATAAAGTGAGATTTTATGAGTAAGTGATAAATTTCATCGTTTTATGATAGATCTTGATTCCAAATAGTTGAAAATTATTGATTTTTATTAATAATTATCTATTTTATGAGAAACATTAAGAAAATCAGCACGAATCTGTCATCTATTGATTTTTTTATAAACACGCAAAACTCGTAAAATTGTGGTTTTAGGGTAAATCATGGATTTTGGCGGTTTTGATGTGTCAATGGTGTTCTCATGGAATGAAATGAAGGATGAAAATAATTCTTAGAAAAATTATAATCAAGTCACATCAAAAAATTGGGAAATATTAATATTTATTGATAAATAAATAAAGAAAAATAAGAAAAAATAAGTTTGTCATGCTTTAGAAATAGACAAAAATAATATATGTGTATGTGGATGTATAGTAGGGTTGAACCATGAGGTTTGGACTTAGTTTAGCATTTCTTTATAATAAAATGAGAGTTTATCGCTCTTTATGAAGAAAAATACATTCAAACACTTGCTAAACCTACCATCGAATGCACAACCCTAAATGGTAAGGAGAGGGGATAATAACTTAAAATTATATGCTGAATTTAATTTTTTCTTATGAATTTTGCATATAATATACGTGTGTCTTGAGAATTAAAGGGTTCAGTAGCACGAGCATTCTTGATGTTGACCCTATGCAATGCAGCAACTACACTTAGAATGAAAGCATGAAAAGAAATGATTTTGCACTATCACAATGGTGTTGTAAAAGAATAAAAATGGTTGATCACTATGAATCATTCACAATTGCATTGCATTCAACACATAGTATCGTCCTGGATGCATGGCAATTGTCTTCATAAACATTGACCCGCGTTGAGGGTGAGGTATCCCAAGCCTTAGGGCTAGTGATCGCTTTATTTGGGGAGTGTGCACTGAGGATCATGTTCTATCTCTTGGAACAATTGATTAAAAGAGAGGACTATGTATTGTATGTGCTTTGTGTTTGAACGATACATCTCTAGGCCAATCCTCGAGGTATAGGAGAGTCGAAGTGAGTCATGGCAGTTAGCCAAGGGGCGCTCCTTGTTTTTGTGACACGATTATGTTTGGGTGCTCCCTATGAGGAGTTGGGAAGGGATCCATTGGACTATAAACATTACAAACTCTTATTTAGTTAAATTAGTGTGTAGCCTCTGAATGTTCCTGGCGTTGTAAGGCCATGGGGTGTTTTGGTTGAGCATAGAGGCCCACGGCTAGAGCTTTAAAGCCAATGTCATGCCCATTTTAGGTCTCGACAGACTCTCTCTTGAATCATCATCTTCATGTGTTGTTCAATGCCATTATAGGGTGGAGTAGAAGGGGTAGTCAACTTATGCTTAACATCCCACTCATTGCAAAGCTATGCAAATGCTTTAGAAATATTCACCCCCATTATCTGACCATAGGCATTTCAACCTATACCCATACTAATTCTTAACAAATGCAAGCCAATGCTAAAAGGTAGCTAGTATATCCAGTCTCTCCTTTATGGGATATGCCCAGACCTTATACCAATAATCATCAATGAAATTTGCAAAGATGCCACCTATTGATTTAAGGCATGGGCCACATACATCAAAATGAATAAGAGCCAAAAGCTCACCCATGTGTGTAATATCAAACTACTTATAAGAATTATGTGACTGCCTGCCATAAAGACAATGACCACATGAATCAAAATATTTGTAGTCAAGAAGCACAAGATACTACAAATGAAAAAGCTTTGTCATTCCTCTTAAGGACATGTGCCCAAGGCAACGATGCCATAAAGATACATGTGGTATATCAGTCATAGCCAAACCATAGTCAATAGACCCTACATCATCCAACTGTCTAGCAAAGAGTAGGCTTTTAGTCAAAGTCAGAACATAATGTACATCATGCAAAACAAAAGTACAACTTGAAATAAATTGCAATCTAACATCACCAATTCCAATAATATCCGATACCAAGTCATTTCCTAGTCTCATAGAACATGTCATGCTACGATAGGAATGAAACCAATCCTTTTGTAGGGTAACATGAAAAGAAGCCCTCGAATCAAGAAATCAAAACTGAGAAAAAGTGGACAAGGCATCAGTCAACTAACTAGCATCAAGAGAAGAAGCTGCCAAGATGTAATCATCATTAAACTCAAGCTCCAAGGCATTTATCTTCTCAATTTTCACATTGGACTCAGTAGGACCAATGCTGCAATCATTAGAGTGGTAATGACTATCATCATTACATAATAATGACATGTAAGAGAGACCCTATGACCATGGGACTTACTACGAGGCTACCCAAGAGACTAAGACCTCTATGAGTCTACCACAATAGTCATTACCACTCTTACCATCGTGTCTACCCCTAACAATCAATGCATAAGTACGGGTTGCATCTATATTCTTTTTGTTTATCTCCTATGTGAGTAAGGTACCCTCAACATCCTAGATTTTCAATGGCAATACCCAACTAATTTTCAAACCATTCTTAGATATATTAGTTCAATGGAGAGCTATGTAAGTCCACTATTATATTGTCATTATCAAAATAGGTTTAGTATATTGCCACAACATTGAACTAAACCTGTTTTGATAATGACAATATAATAGTGGACTTACATAGCTAATCCAAGTATCTTGATCAATGCCTTCGAGCTTTACACTCTTGGTTTTCAAAAGCCTAACTTGCTTCTTTTGAACTAGTATCTACCATATCTGCGTCTTCAAATAGGTGAAGTTTGTGTGATCAAGCTTTTCAATATTAAAAATAGCACAATCATTCAAAGAATCAATAATATAGTATAACAATGTAAAATTCAAGAGAATGAGCTATTGTAAATGATTTGCAAATTAGCCCCCAAAACTTAGCCAAAACAGGAGGGAATACCGAAGTATAGAGCTCTCCACCAACTACGAGCAATAGATTGCCAAAGTATAATGTATACTCTCTAAGACAATGTTGAAAAATGTAATTACATGAATACTGAAATAAAGATAGTTATATATTATAATCCAACTATGTGCAAATAGCTAAGAAAGAAAGCTCCCACTGCCAAGGATATCCGAGTAGCACCGAGATACAAAGAATGTAACTAGCAATGACTAAGCATAGGCCACCAGTGTACCACAAAGACTATCACGAACTCAAATTGTCAGTAAGTTATACATCCCATAAGCATATACATCACTAACCAATTGTTGACAGAGGTAAGTGCCAGTATCTAAAGTATACAAAATCAAATTAATCCACAAGCAAAGGTGACTATATCCAATAGCATACAAGAGAGCATATACATAAACCAAGAGTCCCACTATATGAAAGAACCAAGATTTTCCAAGTAAGTATAAGTGTCTCTCACTGGAAGCAAATCCAGAATGAAAAGTAAGCAAAAAAACTCAAGGCATATGCATCAAAGCATTCGATAAGCCCAAGTACATCACAAATACTTTCAAGAGCATAAGTGTCAAATGAAGCTTCAATACCCATAAGTGAGTAAGTATAAAAGCTCAAAGCAATTGACCAAAGCCCAAATACATCAAATATTACTCAAATTCGAGTGTCAAAGCATATCATAACCATATTGAACTCATACATCAATATTGGACATCACCATACACATGTAGCATACCAAAATATCATGTAGACATAATAAGCATTCAAAGCATCAAGCTCACTATTGTATGCTTGCTATCCAAACTACTATTATGACTGTAATAAACCTCTAGAAAATTGAGATAATCACCTCTAAATAATTCAAATATCATCCCAAAATCATAGCCACATCATCAGCACCAAAATAGCATCCTTGAAGTATCAAACATACATTATGGAATTACCTATTTGTTATCCAAATCAAAATAGCAACCCCAGAATATCAAACATACATTATGGAATTTACTATTTGTTGTCCAGATCAAAATTGTTTTGTTCTATATGAAACAAAGAATAGAAAACTGCACAAAATCAACTCTATGAGTGCTCAAATCTGTAGCTCTCATCGTGCTCTTTGTTTCTAGCTATAGAATACTTGAATATGATATCGTATGCAAAAGTTATGGCCAAAATATGGTTGTGCTATCAAGCTACCATAATTGTCCTCCATGACTTCTATAATATGCTCTGTATATACTCAAAATGGATAGAATGGCTGCTCCTTAACTCAGTAAGCACTCAACAAGGCTCAACTAAGCCCAAGGAAGCTCCTCAACAAGCCAAGAGCAAGCTGGAACAAGTCAGGAGAAAGGAAGACTCAATGCATACCTCCAAAGGAAGAAACAATGGCTGCCATGAAACCTTGAGTTGAAGGTCTGAATCTGGGCTAAATAAAAGGATGAAGAAGTTCCTCAAATGATTAGCTATTTTACCAATTGAAAGGTAGAGCCCAAGTGGAAGCACACAAGTAGAAGCAAGAGCTATGGTGGCAGATGGAGCAAGAGAGAAAGAGAAAGAGATACCGTATATGGGAACTCCGACAGTCATAATGCGTGACCGGCCTTTCCTTTTTCAATAGTTATTGAAAGAATAAAGAATAAAATGATAATGATGGACACCCGCCACCTATAGTGTACAAGTGTGCAATCACAATGTTGTCTAAAGTAAATACATGGCAGCATAGGCACAAGAGATTTATCCCCAATAAGGATTCATATCCAAAGGCCTTAAGAACCACCCCCGTACTAGGTTTTACAATTTGCGAAGGAAGTGCTACTTGTACGAACCATTGGTTTGCGACAAGGATTTATCCACTACTCATAGATGTTGTAACCCATAGATATTGTAACCCACTACTTGTACGAACCATTGGTTTGCGACAAGGATTTATCCACTACTCATAGATGTAGATCATGAATTATAAGCCATTAGCACCACGTTTGGCACAAATCCAATGACTGAGAGGGCTTGCCCTATTGCTACATATGTAGCCTAAATTCTTGACTCGACTCCCTCTACTATTATAGCTACATGTAGATGATTTAGTATAGTATTGCTCAAGTGTAATTGAATCATAAAATCCAACCCTCTTAAGAAGAATTGTGACTGAGCAACAAGGGGTAATTGGATAGTGTTACCCAAACAATGAAAAGCTTTGCATATTTTTAAGCATATGCTTTCACACTCTCATTAAATTTGTGTCAAGTCTCATTTAAGATATATAGCCAATAGTGGCTCCCCTTTTCAGGGAAGAACTCCCTATGAAATGCAGTATAGAATCCTTGCATGTTGGTAATTGAATTTGTTGCAAGCCAGTAGTACCAACAAGTTGCATTATCTTTCAAACTCATGATGAAGAACATCAAATGATGTGCTTACTCATCGAATTGATAGTTAAATTCAGAAGTCTTTGATATGTAATTATGCATCTTCATTTGGACTTCTACTAAAGATAGGTAGTAGGTACACTAAAGCGGGTAGGGCCACCATGCCAGTTGGGATTTGAATTGCTTGAGGGGGTATTAAGGGTGGTTGTGCCTTTCTTGTGGGTGTAGGATTAAGCTTAGGAAGGACAACTATGATGATGCTAATAACACTACTAGTTGGTGGGGTTGATCCACCACTTCAGCTACTCTTTGAAGTAGTGGAACCCCCAGCTTTAGGTATTAAGGGTAAACTACTACTTTCGCGTATGTTAGGACTACTCTTACCATGAGGGGATGTAAGCCCTGTAACTTTAAGGGACACATGACTAGTACAGTCCAAGGGAGTATTTGCAAAAAATTTCAATGCACCTCCTTAGCTTTCTTCATGTTGCGCTTGTTGGATTCAAGAGATCTCTAGCGTGCGCTCATGTTCTTGCCTTAATAGCATACTTGAGGGCGCAAATTAAACAATAATAATTTAAATGTCCACCTTCATTTCTTAATATTCACCGATGGTGGATGGGCCTAAATTTAAAAGGCTGATAATAATTACTATTATTACTCTTCAACTAATTCTCTTTCAAATCACGTTAAATCCTATTCACAAGGGCACCTGGCATCGAAGGTGGAGGAGGCGCAAGGCGAGGTCGCGCTCAATGTTGCAAGTGGGGCGATGGTGATTTAAATCTCCCAAGTACTCTTGATTTGCTCCACGGTTCGTAGAAGACCCTTGCATAATCGTGAGTACGACCAGCCAGTATTTCTATGGATTTACCAGTCGTAGAGGGGGTGATGTAGGTTTCCAACCACTCAAGATCCTCTATAATTCACACTCTCTTCACTTAAAACGGGCTTAAAATAGAGATCTGACAATCATAGGGATGAAATAGGCAATTTTGGGTACAATTGTGGGTAAGATGAACTGGTTCAATTTGGGCTAAGAACAGGGTTAATTTCCAGCCACAAGGCTTGCTAGAAACATAGGGGAACTAGATGGTTTAATAGCTCAGAAGAGGAAGCTTGATTCTTTTGGCAACTGGAAAAAATAAGTGGTGATTTAGGCAAGTCGAGTAGGGTTTCAAGGCATGGCATTATCTAAGTTGGATTAGAGCAAGCTAATGGAGTATGAATTGATTATGATAGCATAGGCTCCATTTCCACTCTTGTGTGTAACTATGGTGGCTACTCCATGTTTAGAAAGAGGCTTCTAGCCCTCACTTTCAATGCTCTACAACAATTCAACCCATCTTATTAGCTTGTGCGATGGCATGGATCAATTACCTATAGTTTTGAGTGGTTTAGATTGCTCCAAAATTTCATTCACTATTGTGGACATCAACCTTTTCATGTCTTTATGTTTCTAAATTACTTCAAGACCTTGTTGTGAGCAAAGAACAAGGGTAGGCCTACTTTAGATCTATTAAAGAAGTGCTAGTGGTAGAGGAGAGAGAGAATCAATTTGATGCAATCAAAAGGTGGTTGTTGATTGTGTGAGTTCACGATAGCACATGCTTGTGCAGTGATTGAACAAGGTGAAGGTTTTTATAAAGCTTTGCAACTTTATATTGTAATTACAATATTTTCTTATATCTCTCTATTATATTTTACCTCCTCTCCCATGTATACTAAGATTCCAATGCTTTTTTCCTTCTTCTAAAAGGTTTAAAAGTTGTGTGGGATGCTCTTAAACATTTGCAAATACTAATATTTTACCTCCTCTCCCATGTATACTAAGGTTCCAATGTTTTTTTCTCTTCTAAGGTTCAAGAGTTGTGTGGGATGCTCTTCAACATTTGCAAATACTAATATTTTATGCCTAGATTACTCAATCCTATGTATTTTTATTAGACAACTTTGAGATACTATGGACTTCAAGACAAAAGACAAGGTTGAGCTATTAAAACAAAGTCATACGAGTAGTAAAATAAATTCACAAGATTAGTGGAATTATCCAGATGAGTTTAAAGAAATCATGTTACATGGAATATAATAAGTTCGGGTATAGGTAAATAACATTATCTCCGCCTTAGAGGAATTGAGATGTCCTCATCTCGAGAGAAATTGAGAGTGGTCTTTAAATAGGATAGCTTTATTCCTCCAAGTTGCATCTTCTTAAGAAAAGTCCTTCCACTGCACAAGATGTTCCTAAATAGTCCAATTTTTAAGGATTCTCCCTTTGGGATCAAGATTTCTCTCAAGTTGCATCTTGAGAATCCATTGCCTAGGCACTACAATTTGATTGTCATCTAGCACATGATCAAGATTTGGAACTAGTTTCGTGTAGTCCAAATCATTGGAAACTGCTTTGACAACTACTACAAGAATAGGATTACTAGGCATAGGCTAGTGCTTCTCCTCTATAGAGTCCTTCAATGATTATTGCATTTAGAAATGCGACTTAAGGCATCTATTACCACATTGTCTTTCTATGGACAATATCTTATTTCAAAATCAAACTCATGGCATACTTCTATCCACCTTCTTTGCCTCATGTTGAGGTTAGGCTAGGTGAATATCCACTTCAAGCTTTTGTGGTTTGTGAACAGAGTAAATTTTCTTCCCATCAAATAATGGCACCATATCATCACCACATGTATTGTTGCTAATAGTTCTAGGTCACAAGTAGCAAAGTTCATTTTATAAGGCTTCGAGGCATATGCAATGTAATGTCATTATGTGGGTGAAATACAATTCGGTTGGCCTTCGTGACCGTTAGAAGCTGAGTAAGTATAATAGTTCAGGATAACCAATTGACCATCTATCATGATGCTGGCATTGGTATCCCTAATCTCTAAGTATCGAAAAGCTCACAAGAGGCATGATTCTTTTAGAATCTTTGCTCTTGTCAAATCCCAACTCAAGTGGTCCAATTTCTTAAGATCAACAAATCCTGAAGTTGCTAATGACACTCATTCTTTACAAATATTCCATATTTTTTGAAGAATTCCAAATCCACAATTTCCTTAAAGGTGAGTATAGCAATAAAAATTATAAATTGATAATTGCTTGACCTACAAGAAGCCAAGGCATATAGGGGTTGATATACCTCATCAACTCTCCTTTGTAAGCACTATGTGAGCTTGTATGTATGCACATAATCTTATAAGTTGCATTATCTTTTTCAAGCATTGGTGCTTGACCACATCATCCAACAACAAGAGCATGGCATTTTGATAAGTGTGTGAGGGTCATGTAGGATCCATATGGGGGGCTTACTGTCATGAGATGGGCCTCTTTTCACTCAAAAGAGTGTTGTAAAGGTGTTGAATGAGAGTAGAGTCAATTTTTAGTCAGAGAGGAGAGGATGAGAAGAAAGCATTTTCATGTGGCTATGGATATTTATGTATCTAAGGCCCAAAATGATTTGTATTTATATGAAGTAATCTATTCCTTTATCTATTCTTCTACTATAAGATCAAGTAAGCCATATCATTTTATTGCTAATGAACCATTAAAAACTACTCATTTTTCCTTCTATCATACTCTTAGTTTGTAAATAAATTAGTTGTTTTATTGCATAGTACATATGCATGTATGCATGTACATGCTTTTCATGATATTGTGAGAGTGAGAGAAGTGTTCACTCTCACATTGATTGTAATTGAGTTCATCCCTAAGGAAGAAATACATTCTTTAATGGGGGGGTATATTTAACCCTCATCTTCTATCAATTTCTTTCATATACCCATATCTATAATTTTCTAAATAATTGTCATATTCAATGTCAATGTTTGTTGTTTCTATTATCTTGAACTATTAAATCTCAAAAATAAGTGACACTATATTTATGAGTGTATTGCGTTGTTTTTTGGCATTTATGCGCATTCTCTTAATCTTTTTCAAGCTTCTCCATCCCTTGTGAAAAGCAACATTTTGTGGAGAGGGTTAGACTTTAGTTTTCACCCTAACCATAAGATGTATCCAAAGACTTTCTTAAGGATCTTCGCAATACCATCCAAGCCAACATGAGAGGTAAGCCCATGGAAAGAATACCTACACTAGCAAGTTTGCAACTTGGAAACATGTAATATGGTCTTGATGGACTCGCTAAAGTGCACATACACTTGGATAAGATAGAGAAAGAGGTGGCCACAAAGGCCACCATATCTAACAAGAAAATATAAAAGGAAAATAAGGAAGCAACAACAAAAGGATAAGAGTAGGTACACAAGGAAATCAAAACATGGAAAAAACATAAAGAAGGTATGACAAAACAATATTTTTTCAATAGGCAATGAAGCCACATTACCAAAGAAGATTGAAGCCCATGCACATCTAAGAGACCTCTCTAAAGGATGGCATAGAAACACGAGGAATTAGATGATGAAGATGCCAAAAATGTTTGGATTCATATACGATCCTATTGGATGATCCCATGGTGCATCCCCAAACAAGGAAATAATCAAGCAAATTTTAAAATTGAAGCACTAAAGCAATCAAAATATTTTAAGGGATCAAATATGGATCATTGCACCAATACAAATCAAAGCACAACCATATGAGTTTGCAAAGATAAGGCAACTAGAAAACGAGGTAAATGGCAATTTATCGAAGAGCTAGAGGCAATAACTATATTGTGATTATTCGCAAGTGAACCAATCCTACCTTACCTAGCAATTACAAGACTATCATGGTTGGCCACACATTGGCCATATTATTTGACTCCATTTTTCAGAAAGAGTTAGAGTCAATGGGCAAAGAGAGCAAGCCCCCACCCACAGCGACGTACTCGACTTGACACTGGATTATGTCTTTACACTCAAACTATTGTTAAGGAGGGCCTAGCCCATGGAAGATGGATCTATTGTTGCTTTGTAAATGTCCACGAACCTTTTGAAGATTTCCAAAAGCCAAATTGATGCAATCACTATATGACATGGTAGTATTTAGAAAGCTCATATGGGGGATTCTAGTACCATACGAGGGGAGATTGGAAGTGTAAACACTTGAGGGCCTATCAACAACTCCTATTCACTCCACCATTAAACTAATGCAACAATACATTATTTCATTCACACTAATTGAATTGTACATTGATAAGATTTTTTATTCTAACTCCAAGAAAGGAATTCAAGCTCAACTGGCAAGTACTTTGATACTTCTTTGATTATATGCAAACACATTACATTGACAACTTAATCTCCACAAGGGTGACGAAGACATCTAGATGCAATAAACTAAGAGTCACATTTATAGGGCAAGAGGGAGTAAATAGATGATTGTATATCTCTAAGAGTCACATTCACATGGCCCACTTTACAAGGAAGTAGCAAAGATTACACTAGCACAAGGATACACATCATTGGGCAATTTGGAGAGGGTGAGCTCATAGTTCCATAAGCCCTACACGAAGTAATTGACATTTGATACATTGTACATTGGTCACACGTACACAATTGTATGGAGTATATCTATTGGTGCCTATATCTAACATTGATTATCACAATCAATCAAGCCATACATATGATGACTGGAGATCAAAGGAGAGTCCCATAGTATCCATGATTTCAAAGATGATAAAATATAAGGCTTCCATCCTCCATAGGATGTGTGAGTCTAGGTACTCCTCTGATTGAGTAGAGACTCTTGCTAAATTTATGTCATTCAAACATAAATTGTGGGAGCGACCAAAAGATGGATATGCATGGTTAAAGTCTTCATTACAGCTTGCTACTAAGGGTGACAATTCATGTTCGAATACATGAATACCATGCAAGTTTTGAGTTGCACAACTTTGACAATGACAAATTATCATCCATTCAATACTTCTAATGCATTCTCTCACTTTGAGCCACTCAAAAGATCAATAAAGCCATCAAAAGAATCTTATCCAACTAGATAACAAGACATCTAACACTAGTATATCAAATACAAACAAAGATACATTTAAATCCAAAGCATCTCCTCCACACTATAAAGATCCCATTTTTGTTTGCCCAAGATACACAAATGCCCATTTTATCCATGGGATTCAACATGCTATTGGCTAGATTCAAATTTATTCACACTAGTTAGAGATTGAGACTAGTATTTATTTAGAGCATATGCTACATTTGTCCATAACATGTAGAGAAAGAGGAGCAATACATGTCATTGCTCAACTTGCTTTAAGATATGAGGGACTTTTGTTGTCTATTCACAAATGGTTTTTGGCCATAGTGGAGTGATGGATTTCACTTACGCCTCTCTCTTTCTTCTCAAGATACGAGGGTTTAAAATGACTAGCCTATACATTAGAGCACCAAATAGATTAATGGCTGTGCAAATACAGCTCTCAAATTTCTTCACGGGTATCCATGCCGCCCCAAAGCATTGTCATAGCCCTAGCACCACCTCAACCTACATCTATCCAAAGGACATTCATTAATCAAACACTCAACCGTATACCCATCAATGGCCAAAAAACATATAGCAGGCATGCAAAGGTGGCTTCCATACCTACGCTTCACCCTATAGTGAGAAAGGGGATTATGCATATTTATGTCTTTCAAAATGCATAGCAAGCATTCACTTAGTTATCATGATGATTCAAACTACGTAGCATGCCTGCAGCCTCACGCAAAACTCTATCCTTTGATCTACACAACATGAATCTATTAATCATTATTATCAAATGAGTAAAGAGACTAATATATACCACTCAAGGTACCCTATCTTAAATTCTTGTGGCAATGGCCTTTAATAATGGAGAGTGGGAGCAAGAGTGGGAGCAAAAGCAAGAGCGAGGTTTCGTAAGTTGTTGAGATCCATTTTATGTGGTCTATCCACATTGCTCAACTCAACTATGCACAAGTGTGCTGTGCACATATGCACATCGTGATGGCTTCATCAAGTGAGATTGTGCGCGACCATTGCATGTGCAGAGTTTATTTAAGTTTAAAATGCCTCAAGGAAACATGCACTAATTAAACAGCAAACTGCCAGAACACTCAACTCAAGACCATGTCATCTAAGTAGTTTATGGGATTTGTCCCTTGGGGGTTCTGGTAGAAACCTTTCTAGCTAGCTCACTCTCACTTTGGTACTCTCTCCACTATAAAAGGCTGGAGTTTGAAGATGAGCCATGTTAGACGTTTAAAGCCATTGTAACTCGTTCTTAATGCTGTACAGATTGAGACATAAGACTTGTAGAGCTGTGTGCACACAAGACCACGCTCATGCACACCTTGTGCCGAAGATGATCTTCCTTTCAAATTAAGCGAATCCTTGCATTTAAAAACCATAATAACCCTTGAAAACAGAGTATCATCCCAATTGAAGAAAATATTCCACCAGAAATTTTGCATCAGGTCTGCTCATATACTCCGCATAAGAGATGAGAACTCGTAATTTTTCAGAAAGGGAACAGAGAAAATTTCTTACCGCGAAGCCTAACCCCCAAGATCTCCAACTATCTAGTATCATCATCGCCACTCATATATTCCACAACTCCCTGTGGCTCTTTCTTACTCCTGTCTAGTTCGTCAGCCTCCTCCAGCACATTACCAAGTTCAACATCTGCTATATCATCTAGCTCATCATCCACTTCCTCATCACCAGGAGTTCCAGCCTTCAGGAACGGAGCTCCTCCCCTGACTGCTTTACCACCATCATCATTCGTCGCACTTTCAAGGCCCAGACTGGGGACATTTCTCCGACTTACCCATCGTTCAAACTCTGCTTCAGCATCTGCAAGGTGCTGCTCCATCCTTTCCTTCTGATATTTGCTCAATTCCTCTCTGCGTGTGTTTTTCCACTCCAAAAAATCCTGTTTAAAAGGTAAACAATAGAAGCATAAGCTGAAATGTAACAGCAAGCACCCATAGCTTCCTAAAGATGAAGTTCGATAAACAAAAATGCAAAGAATCAAAGAGCAACCGTACTTTTTAAAGATGCAAAAGATGAACTAAACTTTGTAAAACAGGAACAAATTCCATCACCACTTAGAAGCCTAATCACAATAAGTTAACTTTTGGTTTGTGTAAATAGACTAGCTATGTTAAGCAGGTCTGCCCAAAAGGTACTCAACATTGCACGAATGGACCTCCTGCATGGCCCAACAGCTAACAGAATTTTTCAACGCCATTGAGCAAGTGGGGCCCACTGCCACCACAACAGGATAACAAGAGCCATAACTGCTGAAGGCTAACAACCTCATTTTCCTTGCCAAGGCAAAGTCGCCCTTTGAGTGATTTACTTATCAGTAAGCATGATGTCACTTTCAGCAAAAAAGGGCATATACCTACTATCGACTGCTCATGTTACAAGCATGCTCTTTTTTTTTTACACAAGGAAGCACTCACATTCTGTTGACTCTCCAGAGCTTTTTCCAGTTCTTCAGTAAGCTTTGCTGGCATGTAAAAGATGTGGGGCTCAGATTTTGTTCTGAAAAAGCAAAGAAAACTGCTATCAGAAGAAATGCAAAAAGCTTGGATCTCCAGCTTCCTCGTTTAGATGAAAGATGTAACATGCTAACCAATGAAACTTATCTTTGCTGTACATCAAATCTGTGAAATATGGGTGAAGCACTGGAGCCAAAAAAATAACCTGGACAAGTATGAGCATATCCTTAACAAAACTAAAATACAAGCACATCCTAAATGAAGATGTAAATAATGAACAAGTAATTGTCTGCAACACACTCCTTTGCAAGCATCCAAAAAAGAAAACCACAAATCAACCTTAAAAATTTGTTGAGTTTGCCATGGTGTTCCGTCCATTGCAGAAAAAGTAGATCCAGCCTTTTCTCTTCAGCTTTTGCAGCTATTCGGGCACGCAATGTCTGTATTTTTCAGAATGAATGTAAAAGTGCAATCTCCCATATTACATCAAAACACCAACCACCCACCGGCCAACAGTTTTCAACCAAAGAAATTTAAACTAATGTACCAAATCGGTTCGGCGCCTCTCAGCAAGCTGCTCCCGCTCTTGCTGGCGCAATCTCTCCCTCTCCTCTTGAGCCCGTTGTTCAGCCTATCAGATCCAAAGATTAATACTTCAGAAAGTTGGTCTCTTGATATAGTCCACAATGTGAAAAAAAGTAGAACACAACTGTGGAAATAGAAAAACAACATACATTAGTAAGGTACTCAAAACTAGAGAACAGCTGGTAAAGCCCATAAGGGGAGACCCTCCCCTCTAATTATTAGCCAGGAGAGTAATGCAAGAGCCATTCCAGCATTGTTCCTATGTGCAATTAGGATAGCTCACAAGCCAACTGAACAGCAAACCTTGACCAAAACGGGATCCTCCTCCCGAGTCTCTACTGACCCTATGATGATCAGGAATGACCAAGTGTTCACGCAGGTTATAGCCCAAACTTGTATGGAACACAGTGTGACATAGGTGTCCAACCAAATGATGGTTTCAATAAGACTTGAATTCACAGCCTTGTGATGACCAGCCCAAGCTTTAACCAATACACCACAATCTTTCAGACTTCTGCTGCTAATCTTGCTAAAGGCAGTTAAAGTTGTCAGGAGAACATGATTTATCTTGGGAACTCTCTAGTCCAAGATATTGCATGAGTTATTCCTGACCTGGGCAGCTCCATCCATAAAATGAACAAATTTAATTAATGTGTATCTACATTAAGTCTATGCACACATTCATTAATTTAATCCAATCAGTAATTAAGGTTCTAGGAGCGAAAAAGAAGTTGCTTATTACGCAAGCTTGTACATACATTAATTAATACAATCTGAGTGAACCTTGATGAATGTTTTGTTAGGTTTTTTGAATTTGGGCATGGGTCAAATGTTTGGGCTGGACACCTAAATTTAATGAAGTAAAGATTGAGTAATCAACTTGTGATATTAGAATTGACATGCCCAGAAAAGCTGGAACGAAAAGCATGAAATGCAGCTTTTCTTCATTCAAAGGTCTTTATCTAGGTGGATTGTGAAATCCATTACCTACAAGCGCTGGTCACGGCTGCCCAAAGGATGACTGTGCTGTCTATCATGCAAGCAACACTGTTTTGATGCTGATGATACTGTCCTTTAGTCAGACTGCTGTTTTGATGTATGCAATCCTGTTTTTCAGCCCGAGTGATGTTCTTCCATGGCAAGCAATGGTAGTATCAAGGTAGGCAATAGCTGATATGGTGCAGGCAATGATGTCCTAGGCTGGGTGAAGCTGTTTTTGTAAGCACTGGAAGAATGTGAGAATGATAATACTTTGAACTTAACCAACTTGATCTATTATCACAGTCAAAATTAAGGGGGGGGGGGGGGGGGGGGGAAGGAGAGAGAGAGAGAGAGAGAGAGGAGTCAACACCACGTGGAGGGGGGAACTTGCCCCTCCCACTTGTATGCAATCCTGTTTTTCAGCCCGAGTGATGTTCTCCCATGGCAAGCAATGGTAGTATCAAGGTAGGCAATAGCTGATATGGTGCAGGCAATAATGTCCCAGGCTGGGTGAAGCTGTTTTTGTAAGCCCTAGAAGAACGTGAGAATAATAATACTTTGAACTTAACCAACTTGATCAATTATCACCGTGAAAATGGAAGAGGGGGAGTCGACACCATGTGGAGGGGGGAACTCGCCCCTCCCCCTTTACAGGAATTTGTTGAAACAAAACCATAGGCACCAAGTGCCTCGACCAAATACAAAAGGTTTGTTACATAATGTAAGCCCTAGGAAGAACGTGAGAATGACAATACTTTGAACTTAACCAACTCGATCAATTGTCACCATGAATATTAGGAGGGAGAGAGAGAGAGAGAGAGAGAGAGAGAGAAGAGAGTCAACACCACATTGAGAGCGGAACCAGCCCCTCCCCCTTTACAGGAATTTATTGAAACAAAACCATGGGCACCAAGTGCCTGAACCATATACAAAAGGTCTGTTACAATTTGGTAAACTTTTAAGTGGTTCGAGAGTAGTTCTAAGCTATTTAGTTGTGATTTGAGGCTTTTTGGAGAGAGATGTCATGATGGATTTTCACCAAGTAAGTTTTTCTTGGAAAGATCCGGTATTTGGGTAAATTGGTCTTCTTATGCCTCCAATTGACCTTGACTCCTCTTTGAAGGATGAGATGAGCTTCAAGGGGGCCACAACAAGGAAAAGGAAAGTGGCACAAGCCAAGGGATCCCTCCCTAAATCTCCCTTTGAAGTAGATAGGGAATCTAAAAACTCATATATGAAGACCTACAAATCTACCAAGAAAGCTGAAGAAGATATTTAGGCTGGCACACTGAGCATCTCCAACTTTCTCTCTTTAATGGAGGTGGATTGTAGAGTGGATAGTATCTGACAGCTACTCGCTTAATGGAATGGACTATAGGATGGACAAAATCCAAGAGTCCTTTGTCTCTCAATAGGGCAGATTATAGATCTGAAGGTTGTGGTGAGAAAAGTGGCAAAAAGCCACTATACCTGAAAGTCAGTGGGCTGAACATCCACAGTAAGTTATGTCATTCTCTAGAGCAGCTAGGACTCATTGCCAATGCCTTCATGTGCTTGAAAGGATGGAGTGTGAGTCGAAGGCATCTAATTGCCTTGAGTAGAGAAGTAAGAGAGGAAACATCCACAACAATTTGCATTCCTCTCCACAAGGGCTTACGGTCGATTCCTCAATGTGCTCAGAACTTAATGCTAGTCATAATTTACTACCTTGAGCATGATATTCCAATAACCAATGAGAAAGAACATTGTTACCCATGATGTTGAATTGGTTCAAGGCATGCATTTGAAAAGCCACATATACTCTGATGGTGTAGGAAGCAATTTTCAATGATGACAAGCTATGGCAGAGTAGCTTGCCTTGTTGTAAGCAGGTGCACCCAGTACACAGGAAATTAACCTGCAATGAGAAAGGCATGGCACAAATTGTGCCATGTGGTTACAGTAGCCAAATCTAAATTAGGAGGGCGGGATGGGAGAAGAATATGGAGTTCTCTCCCAAAACAGAATGTTGTGGCAGGAAAGGGCAGATAGAACACAGGTACCTTGGGTGTCAAAAGTTAGATGGTGTGCTCAAAGAAAATTTTGAATCTTTAGCTCAAGGGCACCTCTACCCTAATACCATGTGAGGAACCAATAGGCTTGTAGAGAGAGAAAACACACACACACACACAACAATTAAAATGAAAAAACCTCAAAAAGTTAAGAGTGAATGAATAATGACAAAAGAGAGAGAATGATTTTAATCACTGACCCGATACAAACAAAGCCTCTAGTGGCAAACTGAATGTCAAACACTGTCCAAGTGTTGCACAGAAGCTAGGAAAGGTAGAAGACTGCATTGACCCAAAAACACAGGTATTGAGATGGGTGACAGCAACTGTAGAAATGCAGGAAATCTCCATAAGGCAAGCAGTAGCCTGTTGTTGATGGACAACCACCTGCAGACTCCAAGATTGGCAACAGACTGCAAGGTCAAATGCAGCCATGGTGAGCTTCCAAACACAGGTTGCAAATGACAGCTGGACAAGGGCAGTCACAACCACCAGAGGGGCAGCAACTGTCTGAGTGGGGTTGAGGCACCAGCAGACTCAGTGGCAATCTCAAGAACTGGCAGCGGCAACTAGCTGGGCAGGGACATCAGCTGCTAGTAAGGAGAGATGATGAAGATGGTAAATGATAAGGAAGAGGATACGAATCATCAGAGAGTGAAGGGAATGCCCATAACATGTCCCTAATTAAGAGATTTTGGGCATTTGTCCTACCTCCAAATGCAATATATTTTTCTTTTTTTTAAAAAAAATTGGGGTTGTTTTATGGACTCAAATTAGGCCAAAATGCATAATAATGTATCTGAAAATAAAACCTTTAATTTTACTTGCTTAACAAAAGGCTAGTTATGCCAATGGGAGAGTGCACGGTGGAAACTGAAGCAGTAAACAAGGCACAACATACAATACAATCAACAATGAACAAGAGAGAAAAATAAACTCAAAAGAGAACTTGCTAATGAGCGATGGAATCTATAACAGAAAGCACATGAGCACAATACCACCAGGGTAACCATCACAACCAGTCACAATTCCTCTAGTTCCCTCTCTCCAAGCACGTCAGGCAATGCTATAATGATGAATTAGGAGTGCCTAATATACAAGTGTAACGTGCCCACCCGAGTTGCTTCCTTGGCGGTACATTCTTAGTAGCCCATCAAGAGATGTCTCACAAAACGCCGTCCAAGATTTAGATGAAAATCCTAAGAGTTTGCTAACTAGACTCGCTTGAGTCTACCCCGCAGTGGAAGTTCCAACCGTTCTCATGAGGATCGACCCGAGTCTTTTTTGTCAAATCAACTACTAACGATTGATTAGTTTCAGTGGGTCGAGTTTCCATCCCTTAAGAAAATTGCTGACCGAAATGGGCTTGTGTTGTGCTACGTTCAAGGAGAATGGGAGACGAAGGGGAGTGTGGCACTTTGATCCCTTCTGCCCATGGTTCTAAAGTGATGCAAGTCAGGCTTTTTGATCTCTAATGATTCATCAAAAATGTAATTTTTATTTCTTCTTAGGAAAGCTCTTGGCTTATAGAGACCACCCAACAATAGGTCTAGATCTGTCGGGGGTCCATCCTCCCGCTTCCGTTGAGAGAATATTTTTAATTACCTAATTACCTACCAACTTAGGTTCAGCGTATAAAAACAGCTTCTTTGAATTACCTCCTGATACAAATTCGCTACACACCTTTAATTCACGATACAAAAACAAAGTAAAGCAATCCTTTCTCAATAGTTCCTTTAAGAAAAATAAATTTTTACAATGTTTTCTGTTCTAACTAGAATGATGTCAATCCAGAGGTACTATTCCCTCCATATTAGCTCCTAGATTAGTATTGAAACTTCCGGGATACTATCTGGAATTCGAAGGCTAATTGGCAGTTTGTAAAAGCCTAAGGAGTTTATGACCAAAGCCCCCTGGTATCCTCACCTCTTCTCGATCGCAGACTAGAGTTTCCTACGACAAGACCTTTTGCATTATGATTGGTCTATACTCACTAACGCGAAACAAAAAAGAAAACCCCTTGGGTTTTTATTCATGCTAGCCTTGGGGAGATCTAACGCCATCAAGAACTCAGCCTCAGTCGGCGTTCTGTGCTCATCGAAATACTGCCTCAATCGGTGATCTATACCCGATCATCCATCTTTTAGCCTGATGATTTGAGGAAAGATTAGTTCCTAACTTACAATCACAAACATCTTATTTCGAATGCATTATGCATAAACTTTTAACAAATTTATTTCCAAGACAATCTTTTCTTTCCAAAAATGATAATATCAAGGCAAAACTAAGCGTGAGTGGCAATAGCTTTCAATAGTCTTCTCGGATTTTCCCTTCCTCACGATCTAGTTTGGACTGAATCTAAACAAGAATTCTATTTTTGAGAATAACTCCCTTGCTGGAGTTTCGTAGGTCCTTGCCCGCGATTAAAAAACTGGATCTTGATTAGTTTTATTGCAAAAAATATTCTTTTGACAATTCCATCTCAAGGTCTTTTATATACCAAGAATTAGCATCCATGTTTATCTATCAGAGGTTTCGTTAGATCGATACAAAACAAAAATATTAAGTCTTATAGGGACACAGTACATTTCTTGTACTCTCCTTGGTACATCTTGTACAAACCCAAACTACCCCTTGGAATTTGTGGTTAAGAATTCCTTTAAAGATTATATGCAAGAAATAAATAAAATCCTATTTTATGAATGCAGCTTCTTGTTGCCAATTCATGGAATGACAACCTGCTAGTTGCCTTTGTTATCAAAATATAGTACCTGAGGATCCATGACGAGTGCTTGGTTGATGGTATTCGCAACTTCGTTTATAATCCCAATACTTGTCATACCGTTTGTAGTAGTCATATCTGTAGTGTTATTGGCAGCTTCTGCCTCCACGACCTTTATAACTTTCTTCTTCGGGGCCATGGTCTTTAATCGCGAGATTGTAGAGGGGATTTTTGGCAAGAAAGCTTGGGGTTGTCACAATTGGATTGATAGGAATTTGATTGATGGAGGATGACGATCACTAGGAATTTAGAAAAATCGAGAAGAGTCTTTGATTCCACAGGGAAGTGGGTTAGAAGGATAGAGGATTCGATTCCAAGGGCATGCGGAGTATCCTCCTTGTCTTCATAAACGAGAATTCGTGTCCTGCTTCTCTTGCCCCACTCCCTCTTGCTCTATACTCTTGAGAAGAGCCTCTCGTCTCTTGCTCAGGCTTCACTCCAACGGCTCCTCATACCTTGTATTTATAGTTAAATTGAAAAAAGAAGGGTTGTGGCTAAGAAGAGGAGCTCTTTATGGAGGGTATCTTGGCGAATCAGCAATCTGGAAGCTTTCAAGATGCAATCTGATGTTGGCGATTTCTTTGAGGTACAGAGGCTGCTAGAGATGCTATGACTGATTCGCCTGACTCTCGCATGATCTTGCTTCAATCTAAGCCTCTCGTCAAACTAAGAAGAGGGGGAGATTGCTGGAGTTTTCTGCTATAACTAAAGAGGAGAATTCTGACTTTTTCTCATGCAATCAAGATCTCAAAATTTAGGGGAATTTGTACGCTGTTTTTTTGTCAAAAAATGGGGGAAGGGGAGAAGGAGGAGGCAGCGCGGCGGCCTAATCATCGTCATCTTCCTCTTAATCTTCTTTTTTTCTTCATAAAGCTTTAAGCTTTTAAGCTTGCCTTCCTTTGCTAAGTTTTAAAATGGGCTCGGTCAATTATGACTTATAGCTCATGAGTTGCATTTATGTGGTGACTTTTGTGAAGGACGGCTACAAACCCTATCAACCTGGGAAAGTGTCAAGTTACGAACTTCAAACTATTTTTGTTCGAGACGTCCTCTATTTAATAGTCTAGAATTCTTCATATCTAATTGCGAGAAGTCGGAAGGATTGAAAATAAAGTTAGAATATCACATCCTCTTTCCCTTAGAGAAATCGAGATATGCTCATCTCGAATGAAACTAGGGATTTTAGTTACATAGTGATTTTTTGTCAACCCAAGTGGCATCCTCTTCAGGGTAGTCTTTCCACTGGACGAGATACTCTCTAAGGGTTTTGCTTCTTAGAGTCTTCTCCCACATGTCAAGTATTTTTTCTAGTTGAAGTTCAAAGACTCCTTGACTTGGCATCACAATTTGTTGGTCGTTAAGTTTATGGTCAGGATTAGGAACATACGCTTTCAATAGACTGACATGAAATACATTATGCACTCAAGTTATTAGGGAGTTGGAGCTTGTGGGCATTTGGTCCTAGACACTTTAGCACCTTATATGGCCCACAATACCTAGGACTTAGTTTCTTGAATTTCCCCACAGATAGAAACTTTTCTTTGGACGAACTCATTGGAAAACCATATCACCTTCTTTGAAAATGCGTTCTTACCTTCATTGATCGGCATATGCCTTCTGTCGATCCTTGGCGGCTTGAATATCTTGCCTTATAGCTCTCACTTGGTTGCCGATCCATTTCTTCCAGCATTTGCCTAGATGCTTCTACCCATAGGGTAGGATCGGAAAAATTTAATAGTGTACGACAATCTTGTCCATATGGTGCCTGAAAAGGTTTCATTTTAGGGATGTCAAGTAGCTGGAGCTTTCCTGGCAACTTGACACATTCGGCCTTAATTTGTTGGCAATTTAGACATTCGATGACATACTTGAGTACATCACCCTTGAGTCTTTTCCAATAGAAGCTTCTTTTGACTATATTAAGAGTCTTAGCATAACCAAGATGACCCGAAAATGAAGAATTGCGAGCTTCCCATAGTATTTTCTTATTGAGTTTCTGACTTGAAGGAATACATAGTCTTGTCTTGAAATAAGCAAGCTCCTCGTTTATGGAAAAATCTTGATACTTAGTCTTGAGTTCTGGATTTGAATCCTTGACAAATAGCGATTTCTATGAGAGGTTTACTGGGCATTAAAATCATTATAGCAAGAGTTCTAGCCCTAGAGGGTTTCTCTAGGATTAGGACATTAAGAAATGATTTACAGCTTAGGGCATCCGCAATCACATTTTCCTTGCCCAGTCTATATTTGATTTCAAAGTCAAATCCCTACAAGGTCTCAATCCATTGGCATTGTCTTATATTGAGATCTGGTTGAGTAAAAATCCACTTTAAGCTTTTATGATCACTGACTAGAGAAAACCTATTACCAAGCAAGTAATGCCTCCATAGTTTAAAGGCATGAATTACAGCAAATAATTCTAGATCATGTGTAGCATAGTTTCTTTTGTCGATCTTTAATTTTCCTGAAGCATAGGCTACTGGATGTCCTTGTATAAGCAAGCAACCCAAAGCAAGAGAGCTTGCGTCAGTTATGACTTCGAATTCTTTGCTTAGGTTAGGTAGCCTTAAGATAGGGGCGATTACCAAACTCTACTTAAGCTTCTCAAAGCTAGATTGTTTGGCAAACGTCCATATAATAGAAACCTACTTTTTTAGAAGATCAGTGGAAGGCGCGACGATTGAGGCATAGTCTTTAATGAAGACTCTATACCAACCCATTAGCCCTAGAAAGCTTCGCACTTCCTTGACCGTTGTTGGGGTGGCCAATCTTGTACATCTTGGACCTTCGGCAGGATCCACTGAAATGCCATCTGCCGATACTATGAATCCTAAATATTCAATCTGCTTCTTAAAGAATGCACATTTCTTCTTTTTAGCATACATTTTATGGGCTCTCATTGTTTCAAAAACTACTCGTAGCTGTGGTCCATGGTCTTCTTCATTATTGGAATATGTTAAGATATCATCAAAGAAGACAAGGACGAAGTCGTCAAGGTAGGGTTAGAAAATGTCTTACATCAACTTGTTCAAGGTGGCAGGAGCATTTGTTAATCCATATTACCTCACAATAAACTCATAATGACTGTATCTTGTGTTAAAAGCAGTTTTAGGAATATCTTCCTCCCTAATTCTTATTTGATAATAGCCTGATCCGAGATCGATCTTTCAAATGACATTTACTCCCTGGAGTCGATCAAGCAACTCGTCTATCTTGGGGATTAGATATTTGTTTTTAATTGTCACCTGGTTTAATCCATGGTAATCGATACAAAGGCAATGTGTTCTGTCTTTTCTTTTCTTAAATAGTACCGGGGCTCCCCATGGTGAATTACTTGGCCGGATGTATCCCTGGCCTAATAGCTGCTTGAGTTGTTCTTTTAGCTCAACGGCTTCAGAAATTGACATTTAGTAGAGACGTTTAGCGGCGGGGGCAACACCTAGAATGAGTTCAATTTCGTGATCCACTTCCCTTGTTGGTGGAAGCTCTATCAAGTCTTTTGAAAAAACATCCGCATATTCTTTTAGCCGAGATGGTTGATCCTTGGCTTCACTATCTTGCTTGGCCTTGTTGAGTTTAATTAGATAGACGGGTAATCCTTTCTTTGGTCCTTTTACTATTCGGGAAGCTTTAGCCACCTGAACCTTAAGGTTCCCTGCTTCTCCCTGAGTGGTTATTTGTTCTCCCTTTGAGTTTGAAATGTGATTTGGCCCTTTCCGCAATGGATATGGGCATTATTTGGAATTAACCAATCCATACCTGGCAAACATTCATAAGCCCCGAGGTTTATAATTCGAAAGCTCATTTTGGAAGATTTGCTACCCAAGCTAAATTCTATCTTGCTAGTTTGTTTGGTATGTTGATAGAACTTCTTTGCCATTTGCTAACTCCACAAGTAAACTAGGTGCAAGAGTAGTGTTTATGCCTGGCCTTTTCACACATTTTGGTGATACAAAAGAGTGAATGCAATCGATTAAAAGGGTTTACCTTGATAATTTACTTGTGTTTGAATTACTGAGAATTGGCAATTTGAACCCTTCTTATTGAGAGTGGCATGTACTTTGGCTCTTTCCATATCGGATTCCATTGTGAAATCTTTATCATTACTGACCTCCTTTAGGTTTATTCCAACAATCTTCCCCCTGGCATCTTGGCTTTGCCCGCGAAATTGACCTTGGTGGATGTTTGGACTCAGCTTCAGGCATTGTCTCTTGAAATGTCCCGGTTCCTTGCAATAGAAGCACGTTGGAGTCTTGTTGCTCTTTCTTGTGGGTATAAAGTTTCCCACTACATTTGATTTGACTTTCTTCATCCTGTTTGGTCGATACTGCCCTCGGGCTCTTTTTGCATAACCTTGGAAGTTGCCCTTATTTTGATTGTTCCTGTTCCAAATTTTTGCATTTCTTGGTCTTTGTTTGATCTCCTAAACTATTGGAGCTGCTCGAATCAATGCACCCTGTAAATCCGAAGGGCTCATTGATTCAAGGCGTGTATTCAGGGGCGGATTTAGACCATTGCAAAATTTGAATACTTGCTGTGAAATATCCGTCGTAGATGCATATTTTAGAAATATTATGGAGTAGTAAGCTTCTAGGCTTCGGCTTAACTACTTTAGGTTGAAGAACTCATTCATATTCTGGGCTTGATCTGTGGATGGAAGATTTTCTTCCACTATTCCTGATTATCAAAGAGACAAACGTATGGACAAAAATAATTCTTTACGCCAATAAGAAGGGAATACATTGTTCAAGTAATTCAGGAGCTCATATTATTCTTGGAAGAGGTTTTTCTACCATAATCTAGGCATGGCATTGCAATACATCCATTGCATAGTAATTAGAATTTTGGGAATGAATATCTAGAAATCTATATTTTAGAGGAATATCAAGTAATCTATCTTTCTTGTAGTTGTAGCAACTAAAGCGTCCTACAACCATGACTCTTGATCAACCGGTATAACCTTTGTAACCTCCTCATAGATGTACCGGTTTAATTTGACTTGTCCTCCTCAAGTGAACATGTTTGAGTTTACTCTGGCCTCATAGAAGAGATAAATCTTGACAACCTTAAGGGTTTCCATCCACCTTAGCCTCTTTAAATTATTCTAGAGGTAAGCAAAACGGTTTGCGTCAATGTAACAATACCCTCTACTTAACATCCATCGTCTTTCGTAATACAAGGGTGAAGGATTGTATATCTGATCTAATATTCGCATCTAGTTTCTCCAGCTAAAACTAGAGGAGTGCATTGCTAACATAAACATAACTTGAAAAATCAAGACTCGTTCCCAAGATTTGTCTTTCTGCTTGAAATCAAGAACATATATTAACAAGAGAATATTTTCACCACTTAAGGGAAAGATGTTTTATGTTGTAACTATAACTAGTTATATTTACTTACGTCGTATCCTATATCAATATTCGCTTTGATACCAACTGTAACGTGCTTGCCCGAGCTGCTTCCTTGGCAATACATTCTTAGTAGCCCATCAAGAGATGTCCTAGAAAACACCGTCCTAGATTTTGATGAAAACCCTCGGAGTTTGCCAACTACGCTCGCTTGAGTCTACCCCATAGTGGAAGTTCCACCCGTTCTCACGATGATCGACCCGAGTCTTTTTTGTCAAATCAACTACTAACGATTGAATAGTCTTAGTGGTTCGAGTTTCCATCCCTTATGAAAATTACTGACTGAAATGGGCTTGTGTTGTGCTAGATTCAAACAGAACGGGAGGCAAAGGGAAGTGTGGGACTTTGATCCCTTCTGCCCATGGTTCTAAAGTGATGCAAGTCAGGCTTTCTGATCTCTAATGATCCATTAAAAACATGATTTTTATTCCTTTTTAGGAAAGCTCTCGGCTAACCAAGACCACCCAACCATAGGTCTAGATCCGTCGGGGGTCCATCCTTCCGCTTCCCTTGAGAGAGTATTTTTAATTACCTAATTACCTACCACCTTAGGTTCAACATATAAAAATAGCTTCTTTAAATTATCTCCTAATACAAATTCGTTATATGCCTTTAATTCACGACACAAAAACAAATTAAAGCAATCCCTTCTCAATAATTCTTTTAAGAAAAATGACTTTTTACATTGTTTTCTATTCTAACTAGAATGATGTTAACCCGAAGGTATTATTCTCTCCATATTAGTTCCTAAACTAGTATTGGAACTTCCAAGATACTATCTGAAATTCTAAGGGTAATTGGCAATTCGTAAGAGCCCATGGAGTTTATGACCAGCGGCCCCTGGTATCCTCACCTCCTCTTGCCGACTAGAGTTCCCTACGACAAGACCTTTCGCGTCATGATTAGTCTATACTCAGTAACGTGAAACAAAAAAGAAAACCCCTTGGAGTAGGTTTTATTCGTACTAGCCTTGGAAAGGTCTAGCGCCATCAAAAACTCTACCTCAGTCAGTGTTCTGTACTCATCGAACTGCCTCAGTCAACGATCTGTATCTAATCATCCATCTTTTAGCCTGATGATTTTAGGAAAGATTAGTACCTAACTTACAATCACGAACATTTTATTTCGAATGCATTATGCATAAACTTTTAATAAATTTATTTCCAAGACAAATCTTTTCTTTTCAAAAATAATAATATCAAGGCAAAACTAAGCATAAGTGGCAATACCTTCCAATAGTCCTCTCAAATTTTCCCTTCCTCAAGTTCTAGTTTAGACTAAATCTAAACAAAAATTCTATTTTTGAGAATAACTCCCTTGGTGGACTTTTCACAATGGAGTTTTGTGTGTCCTTGCCCGCAATTAACAAAAATATCTTTCTTAGTTTTATTACGAAAAGTATTCTTTTGACAATTCCATCTCAAAGTCTTTTATATACCGAGAATTAGCATCCGTGTTTATCCATCAAAGGTTTCGTTAGATCGATACAAACCACAAAATATTAAGTCTTTTAGAGACATGGTACCTTCATTGTACTCTCCTTGGTGCATCTTGTACAAACCCAAATTACCCCTTGGAATTTGCAATTAAGAATTCTCTTAAAGATTATATGCAAGAAATAAATAAAATCCTATTTTATGAATGCAACTTCTTGTTGCCAATTCATGGAATGATAGTCTGCTAGTTGCCTTTGTTATCAAAATATAGTACGCGAGGATCCATGACGAGTGCTTGGTTGATGGTATTCACAGCTTCGTTTGTAATCCCAATGCTTGTCATCCCGTTTGTAGTGCTCATATCCGCAACGTTATTGGCAGCTCCTGCCTCCGCAACCTTTACAACTTTCTTCTTCGAAACCATGGTCTTTAATCGCGAGATCGTAGAGGGGATTTTTGGCAAGAGAGCTTGGGGTTGTCACAATTGGATTGATGGAAATTTGATTGATGGAGGATGACGATCACTAGGAATTTAGAAAAATCGAGAAGAGTCTTGATTCCACAGGGAAGCGGGGTAGAAGGGATAGAGGATTCGATTCCAAGGGCCAGCGGAGTATCCTCCTTGTCTTCGTGACGAGCATTCCCATCCTTACGCTTCTCTTGCCCCATTTCTTCCTGCTCTATACTCTTGAGAAAAGTCTCTCCTCTCTTGCTCAGGCTACCCTCCAACGGCTCCTCGTGCCTTGTATTTATAGTTAAATTGAAGAAGAAGGGTTGTGGTCAAGAAGAGAAGCTCTTTATGGAGGGTATCTTGGCAAATCAGCAATCTGGAAGCTTTCAAGATGCAATCTAATGCTGGTGATTTGATCTTTAGGGTCCAGAGAGGCTACCAGAGATGCCATGGCTGATTCGCCTAGCTCTCACATAATCTTGCTTCCATCTAAGCCTCTCGTCAAACTGAGAAGAGGGAGAGATTGCTGGAGTTTTCTGTTGTAATCGAGGGGGAGAATTCACGCTTTTTCTCGTGCAATCAAAATCTCCAAATTTAGGGGAGTTTGTGAGCCGTTTTTTTGTCAAAAAAGAGGAGGGACAGCCTATTCATCGTTATCTTTCTCTTAATCTTCTTCTATTCTTTATAAAGCTTTAAGCTTTTAAACTTGCCTTACTTTGCTAAGTTTCAAATGGGTTTGGTCAATCATGACTTCTGGCTCACGACTTGCGTTTGTGTAGTGACTTCTGTGAAGAATAGCTACAGTCCCTATCAACCTAGGAAAGTGTTGGTTTATGAACTTCGAACTATTTTTATTCGAGACTTCCTCTATTTAATGGTCTAGAATTCTTCAAATCTAATTGCGAGAAGTCGGGAAGATTGAAAATAAAGTCAGAATATCACAACATGCAACAATCAAACCATGAAAGACAGCACGTTGCCCAACATGGAAGACCCAAGTCCTAAGAAAATCAGCTTACTGTAGGGCACTACACATGGTGTAACCACAATAAATATGCAGCCAAAAAAAAGACATCAAGATTGAAGTGTAGCTGGACATTGTTTTGGCTGCCCTTTTGGGCTATATTTTTTTTCATGTCCCACGCAAATAATGACTGTTTATAAGCATCAATAAGCACCCATTTCATTTGTCTTCCAATTACATCGTGGGGATACGGGCCACTAATTTAGTATTTCACCAGCCCACTTAGTAACAATCAGTTTCTTCTTTCAAGCATAAGCTATGTTTTGCAAGCAAGGAGCCCCATTAAGAAGGCTCATGCATCTAGCGATGCACTCATCTACAAAAGAGTAGCAGGCAGTGGGTTTTTATTCCAGTGGCACGTAATTATGTTTTTGTTGAACACTCTAATTTTGTTAAGTGATTTGATACCATAGTCCCTAGTAACAAAACAGTGACATCATAAATGTTACCACATACTACAAATAGAAAAGGTAGAATACTCCTAGCATAGTTAGGGTGGAAAATCATTGTGATAAAGCAACTATTATATTGGCATGAGAGTTTTACTAAGGTCCAGGAGTTCTCACATTCCCTACAGACACCTTAAAAAACCGGAAACTTTTATAAACTTTAACTTTCAGCAATTATAGACCTAAGTACAACTTACCCTCGAAAAAGAAATCTGGTTATATTCAGTAACCTTGAGACAAGCTTTGTAGCAACCAACTTTGCCAGCTAACTGAAAAAATCAAAAGGGTGACACAGAGTAATACCCTCTTTAGCGATTCTGATCTTCGAGCAAAAGCTTCAGATGCTGACAGTTGTTGGTCTTCCTGTTTAAACCTCTGAGACAGGAATCACAAGACCGATTTCAGCTAGTGTTACAGTTTGTTAGTCACAAAGAGAACCCCAGATGAAACAGCAACTCACAAAAACCAAACAGGTAAATTTAACATAGAGCAAGTAACTTACCATGAAATCCAAAAAGACATTATACTTGCACTCACCTCAAGGGTTCCCATCAATGCCCCAAACATCCTCCTATTTCTCTTAGCCAGGCTCGGATTCTCCTCTTTCACTAGAACTCTAGGTAGAATCTCCACCGGTGTTGAGTCAGGTTGCTAAGGACAACACGTGCATCATAACCGACAAGAGTATCAATGATGAGCATTATAAATAACAGTTGGAGAAAGTTGACAGACTCACACCTAAATACACAGCTTTCAAGGAAGAGGATGAAAACAGCCTTAAATTTGCTTTGGAAAAACATTCATGACCTATTTTGGGAACTGAAAAGGCAAGGGTTTAAGAGTGGCAGAATATTTTATACATCCTTCTTAGATCTGTTGGGCAAACAACCAGACTGTCCAAACGGCTACATGGAATGAAGGATATTAATTCTGAAATATGTCTATGTGTTAGCTCACAAAACGTGTGAAAAATAAGAAGCACATTATGCAAAAATTCTTAAACAGCCATGATGTAATAAAGAAATCCAAAAACGGTATAGAAAATTTAGAAGTCCTACTTACTCCATTCTCATGGTTTTTTGGACATGAGATTTATAGCCCTTATATGACACTAAGCTTTCAAAGAGTCCAAACAAGGATATAGCATACCTGAAAATTTCTCACTCCCCTAGTACTTTCCCTCCTAGAGCTGAGAGGAAAATCGGCTCTTCCATTTATTTGACCCTCCTCAATCTCAACTCCTGCCCTATCTGTGATTCTGTCTTCTGATTCACCTTTAGTCAACGGTTCATCTGGCTTCTTTGCAGCAGCTTTCTCAACTTGCTCATCATCCACCTGAGTATCATGTATCAACAGTAATAAATGCTCCAAAAAACTGCAGTGTAACAGAACTTCACAGACAGCAACTAGCTCTTTAGCCCTTTCAATACTTTAGAAAAGTCTAGTTCAACAAAAAACCACATAAAGCAGGAAAATAATGTTTTTCATGAGAAGAAACATAGGAGACCAATACCTTGACAACAGTGGAAAGAAGTCTCTTCTTTGTTGGTGGCTGGGTTTCTGGAACGAAATCATCATTCTACACCCAAAAAGACCAGAAAATACCAATTAAGAGGCTGAGACGACACTCCGAAATGCTGCATAACGTGTGAACGACTACTATTTCAACCATGGAAACCTCACCCTGCGAATAACACCACGTTGTGGACCCATCTGCCGAGGCCCCCCCATTGTGGCAGTTTGCACATTTTGTCCAAATGCAGGAGCCTTCCTGAGCCCTCGGGGATTTTTCAACCTTTCAGTTATCTGATGATTATAACCCAAAAAGGAAAATTAAGCAGAGAAAGACAAACAATTTTGAACAAAAATCAACAATTAACCAAACATATTATTCCTCATGATAAGACTCAATTTTCATGCAACCAAATAGTTCATAAGTACTAATCTAACAAGTATGAAGGGAACTATGGAACCTAAGCATCCAACCTTTGCAAGCTGTCTCGTGACTGAAAATATTTCTGTTTACTGAAAGCAGCTATAATTCGACCTTACGATTACGATCCCTTTCAAAAGTAGAACATAAAAGATACACTCCATGTAACATCTAGCATTTTGAGACAATGTGGACAGTATATATCCCCTACATATTCAGGTTAGTGGAGCTAGAATCTGTGAAAATACAGTCATCTAATGTACCAAAACCCGGGCAACGGAACTGCTAGAGTTACAGGAAAGGGTGGACTTTCCCAAGAAATGTGAATCTAGCACAAAGAATATTTTTCCATGTAATGGGGAAACTCTAGCTCAAGCCCAAAGAATAATCTGCTGATGATGTAAAAAGAAGACAAAGGCATGGATTGATAAATTGATCTAACGAATCAAAGGCATGGATTGAGAAATTAACCCTCAGCCAGCTGACAAAATTTTCGAAAGAGACAAGAAGGGTATGTTTATGTGAAGTGCGTTAAACAGTGATTGTGTACAGTTATGAAGAATTTGCAAATGTAGGTGATGTGCATTATACAGCAATCGTGTACAATTGCGCAAAATTCTAGTTTAAACATACAAAGAACCAGATGTTTCAAAGGAAAACCACTGCCAAGTTCAACAGCTGAACTACCAGGTTAGTATGTTCCAATGAGACAATGAGGGTACACTTATTTGACGTAAGGCCATGTGTGATTGTGAAGAATTTGCATACGTACATGGCATTCATCAAAGGGCGAACATGTGCAATTATGAAAAAAAAAATTGCACAAACAAACCAAAAAAAAAAATTGCTTAAAGGAAAACCATTTCCTAGTCCAAGGCCCTGACACAGGAATAAACTGCCAGAAACCAACAGGAGGGAATTGAAGGACACTAACCTCATGATGCCGACGATTGAGCTCGTCAATCTCCCGCTTCAGCTCTTCAGCTGTTTTCTCCGTGGCCACACTCTCCATCATCCCTAGCGGCTCAATTCGAACAAAAGCTCTATTAACGCAAACTGCACACTGTCTCTGCGGTGCAGAAGGGTTCAAATGAGAGACAGCAGAACAAAATAACACAAAACAAACACTGCAAAAAAGAAAAGAAATAGAGCTACTGCTGCTTGCAAGAATGGACCTGATGGAGGTGTAGAATGCGTAAAATCCTGAAGGAAAGCCACACGCACAGAAAAGAAAAGAACGAGACAAATGCAGTAGACCGAACCCGCAGATGAACAATGTCTGTAATGTTAACTCACCTCGCGAATGCTTCGCAGAGAAGCCGATGACAATCGCACAGTGAAAACCCTCCCAGCCCTAAGCACACCTGCAGGCTTTGCAAGGTTTTAATCGCATATAATTTCGGTGAAGAACCTTATTCGCATACATTAATTTTCATAATCTTTTAAAGCTTTTATCTTTTATATTTTACCTTATATCTCGCATATACATATACAAATCAAGCAATAAGAAAATGTTTATAATTACATCTTTTATCTTTTACCTTATATATCTATCAGTGCAGCGAGCGTATGGCAACTTCGCTCAACAATCGATTTCTTATCTTTTTTTCTTATTTTTTATTTTTATTTTTATTTTTTTAATTTACTCTCTCTCTCTCTTCTTTTCTTCTCTCTTCTTCTTTGTCCCCCCTTAGTCTCTCTTAAAGTATGTAAATTTTATATTTTTCTTATATATAATTCTCTTTTTATATTTATATTCTCTCTCTCTCCTTTTATTCTCTCTCTCTCGCCGCCCCCTTTTTTCTCCTCCCTTTCTCCTAAGTTTCCTTTTTTTCTTCTCTTACTCTCTTTTAAATTATATATTTTTCTTCTCTTCCTCTCTCTTTTTAATTTATATACTCTCTCTCTCTCTCTCTCTCTAAATATTTAAATTTACAAAAGACTTTTCTCTTTTCTCTTTTTTCCCATTTCTCTTCCTCTTTTCCTCTTTCTTCTTAGTCTTCTTCTCTCTCTCCTCTCTTTCTTCTCTCTCCTCTTTTTTTTCCTTCTTCTGTCTTTTTTTCTTTCTTTTAATTTTTCTTTCCTCTCTCTATAATTCTCTCTTTGTGTTCAAATTCTCTCTTCTTATTAATTTCTCTCCTTTTCTTCTCTCTCTCTCTCTCCTTTTCTTCTCCCCCCTCCGTCCTCTCTTTTCCTTTTTTGTTTTCCTCTCTCTCTCTCTCTCTCTCTCTCTCTCTCTCTCTCTCTCTCTAATTTTATATTTCCTCTATATTTCTCTTTCTTTATGTTCCCCCTCTCTCTCTCTTCCTCTCCTCTTCTTTCTTTTTTGTTCTTTGTGTGTGTGTGTGTGTGTGTATATATCTCTCTCTCATTTTAATTAAAAAGAAAGTTTAAATTAAAAAGTTTAATCTAACTGAGAGACAGAGAAAAAAAAAACTAGGCCCTACACATGAGAGAGAGGGGGGAAGGGGAGAATAAAAATGTTTAATTTATAAAAAACTATTCTCTTTCCTCTTTCCCCCTCCTCTCTGTCTTTTTTTTTCCTGAGAGAGAGAGAGAGAGAGATAAACTTTTAATTTTAAAATAAGTTTAATTTAATTAAAGAAGAGAGAGAAAGAGAAAAAAACCTAGGCCCTACACATGAGAGAGAGGGGGGGAGGACTTTAATTAAAAAGAAGAGGGGGGAAAAGAAAAAGAGAGATTATAACTGAGAGAGAGGGGAGGGGATTTTAAGTTAAAAGGGGGGGCGAAGCGCGAGGGGGTGGGGGGGGGGGGGGGGGGGGGGGAGGGGGAGGGGAGTGTAAGGGCTTTGTAGCTATACCATGGAGTTATTACCAAAAACACCTATATGTGGAGTAGTAGTGACTCTGAGCCCTGCTTGGTTTTCACTCTACGTGTGATTCTCTATAGCCAGTGGTGAACCCTCTCATGTGCAGCATCACGAGGGTGTAGTCCTGGGATGTCCCTATTATGTTGTACCATTTCTTTGATTGAATAATACAAGAGTATACCTTGCTCTCACATGTTGTGTTACCTTTCCGTGTTGTGTTGACTGAGTAACGAGTGCAGGTCCATCACACTTGGTATCAGAGCAACTCTTGCTCGGAGCGAAAAAATGCTCACAAAAGCAAGAGAAAAGGATCCAGTGTCCCAAAGAGAACAAGTCGAAATGACCCACGACGTGTCGCCCCTTATTTGCGACGCCCCATGACACATTGACCCCTTGTCGTATCATCCCATGTCGTGTTGACCCACGTTGCGCTGACCCCAGAGTGACACCCCGGTACGGCGACCCCAACACCACCAACCATCTAAAGACATGGCGCAACTTCCCTGCGGCACAACCACCACACCAAAGGCGAAATGTGGCTTTCTAGCGTCAACAACCCCACCGACCACATGGAGGACGACATAGAAAATGTACCCATCCCAACAATGGAAGAGAGGAATAAGAGTAGAGGCCACGAATGGAGAGTAGTCCAAGAGGAGAAGGTAGCCGAATTAGAGAGACAATTGGAGGGCATGTCAGGCATGCCAGAGTCAATTTGGAAGAGCATGCTGATGAAAAAAGAGGAAGAGAAAAGGAGAAGAAAATTAGAAGTGGAGCAGGGCTATAGAGAGGTGTTACAACAAGAAGAAGAGGAGAAAAGGCAGAAAGTACAAGAGGAGATGGATAGATTAGGGAGAGAGGAGACTTCTAGGAGGGCGCAAGATTTTAGAAAAGACAAGGAGAAGGTAGTAGAAGCAGGAAGTAAGAAGTAGAACAAGAAGCACAGCCATAGAGAAGAGGAAGATAGTGATAGCTCAGAAGATGACTACAGCAAATTCAAGATGCTCAACCCACCAAGTACAAAGGAGAGAGAGACAGGCTAATTCTGAAGAAGTGGATCGTAGAGGTGGATAGATACTTGAAATATGCCAGGATCACCGAAGATAGAAAGGTAGAGGTGGCAACCATCTACTTGGAGGAGGACGAACTTAAAGATTACTTCATTCCAAAGACGAAAAAATTCAAAGTTAGAGATTAATGGAGAAACCTCAAGCAAATGCAAGGGAAGATGGAGTATGTCAGCAAATATAAGCAAATCATGCTGCAACTACCCAACATGCACACTAACACCAAATTGCATGGATTCTTATTGGGATGTAGGAATGGGCCAGAAGAGACGTAGAGAGGCAGGAGCCAACCAATTTAGCTAAGGCCATGAGAATAGTTGAAAGACTAGTGGATTTGGAAGACAAGAGGACTGCCCAGGGGAACCAAAACAGATTTAACACCAACCTCAACAACAACTCATGGACCCTGAGACCCAATGCTCCTAGAGGCCATTTCACAGAGGCACAAAGCCTGATTGCTAGTATAACACCATCTGCGTCACAATTTGCATTAGTATCAAGAGGAGCAAGTAGCAGATGGGGGAACAATCACTATAGGTCAACTCCAAGTGTGTCATATGGTCCCAATGGATCAAACACATCAAGGTGGAGACCCCCCAGGCCCAACCACGAGGATTAGATGCTTCAAATGCAGAGGACCACACTATCAAAACAGATGCCCCATGGTAGACACAGCATCATCAAGCCAGTCAAGGGTGAATGCCACTAGTGCGTATGGAGGAGAGGAACCACAACCCTAGCACATCCAAGAAATTCCTAATGAAAATGATGAAAGCATGGACCACCCAAGGGTGGGGATAGTTAGTGCACGATCCCATTGCATGGCGGCCTAGGTAGCAACAGTCCACCACTTATATATCAAAGATAGAGTGAGCGAAGGAAATCAGGCCATTATGGTGGACACAAGGGCCACTCACAACTTTATCACACTGGAGTGCGCAATCGAACATGGATTGAAATTGTCCAAGGCCCCAGAAGGATTGATAGTAGCATTCGCGCAAGGAAAGGCCAAAGAGGTGAAACATGTCTTTGCAGTACAAGTAGAAGCCGAGAAATGGAAAGCAAAGCTCAACTTCTTAGTAATCCCATGGATGATTTTGAAGTTATATTAAGCTTGGAATTCTATGATAAATATGTCATTACAATGTTTGGAAAGGGAGTGAATGAGATGATGCTAAAATATGACATCCATTTCTAGAAATCTCCATATCTTTTAAGAAAAATATCTAAAATATCTAAAATATGCTAGTTTTGCCCAAAATCTAATATTTTTGGACCATCCATACTATACACATTAACATTAGTGATTAATATGGCTCATAACTCTTGTTCATGTTGTAACTTCTCCGAAGGGTGTATATATATATATATCATTAGTTATTAACGTTAGTTGGTTTTTACTTTAGTTAGTAATCTTACTAACTTATTAATTGACTCTAACTTTTAATTGCATGGAAATATTACATCCTCCTCCCCTTAGAGAAATCGAGGTTTCCTCATCTCGAGAGAAAGTGGGGGTTTCATTATGGAACCTATGGGGTAAGATCCATCACGCATTCGTTGCGACACTCTGGCCACTCATAAGCATGCAGTCTTTTAGAATAACAACTTATTGTATTTGATTTATCCGAGTCTAGATTACAAGTGAAGAGTTTATTGTAGTTACATCTCATGGATATCTTCTAGGTTATTCCTAAGTTTCCTGGTAGGTTCTAGATCACTAAAGCTTGTACAACTTCATTTCTTGTAAGCTCAAGTTCCCTTTTGGGTCGTGTTGGGACAATTAACATGGATATGTCCAATGTTGTGGTACTTGGAGCATCGATGTTTAGGGTGCTTTGGACATTCCCTTTTGAAAGGACCTAGCTCCTTGCAAAAGAAACAACGCAAAGCTTTATCACTTGGAGTTAGAAGATTCCTGGTCATCCTTGACAAGATTTTCTTCTTTAAACCAAATTGTCCTAGGATCCTTTCAGCAGACTGAAGTGGTCCTTTATCACTTTGGAAACTTTATTTCCAAATTGTCTTCTTTTTAGATCTAGACTAAGGTCCATGGTCAATCGACTTTCCTTGAAATATTAAAGAATACTCCCAAACTTCCACATTCTGGCAAGACCCAATCTATATTAGTCAAGAAGAACACTTAAGGAAAATTCATTGCGAGTTATAACTATCATTACTTGCTAGAATATCTCTAATCATTTTCAAGTTCTAGGCTCAAAATTGATGCAACTTATATTACTTGGGTTAACTGTAGTTACAAGAGTAAAGTTTATCCCAATACAAGTTGTATTTCATGTTGATAAAATTTCCAGGATTTCTAGTCATCCTGAAGAGATGTAGTGGGTTCTAAGTTTTCGTCTTCATCTGATTCCTCTATATATCCGAAGACTGCACTTGTGTAGCTTTGTTTCCTTGGGGCTCAATATCTTCTGGGTTTAAGTCAGGGCAGTCTACTTGGACGTGTCTTAGCTCATTGCAATGGAAGCATTGACGGTAGGGACATCTCCTATGGATGTGCCCTATCTCTCCCACATGTGGCATCTCTTGCCCTGATCTTGGGAATCATCTTTGTCACAATTGCCCGGTTTAAGTTCATGGACGATTTGCTTTGCTTGAAGTAATGCATCTTGCAAGTCCGTTGGACTCATTGCTTCAAGCCAGTGGTTTAGAGGAGTATTCAGGCCATGACAAAACTTGGATACTTGCTATGCAATATCCATAGGTGGTGCATATTTTAGTAGGGTTACAAACTTTGATTAGTAGCTTCCAAGGTTAATTCGAGTTGCTTGAGCTTGAAGAATTCATTCATCCTCAATGTCTGGTAGGTTGGTGGAAGGTATCATCCGGATACAACATTTTTCAACTGAGCCCAAGTGACAGTGGCTTCAGAAACACCTTGATATTTACACCATTGCTTCCACCATATTCGAGCTTGGTCAACTAACTTAAGTTTGCTTATCATCGCTTGATTGGAAAAAGAGGTTCTTGAAGCAGAGAAATAATCATCCATCGACTCAATCCATATCTCTGCCTTGGTTGGGACGTCTATTCCTTCTCCATCAAACTCGGATGCCTTAATTTGCTTGAGAAGGAATTTCTTCTCTTACATGTCAGCATTCATGAGTGCAGAAGGTGCCTGACAATCAAGCCATACCATTTAGGTTATTCTGTTTAGGATATGCCTATGAACCATACATTAATCGATCATGTAGCATTACGAAGTTTTACTCTGATACCAACTATAATGTGACTGCCTATCGGTTGTCCAAGCATGTTGTAGCAATCCATCGAGAAACAAATCTAAGCGTCACTACTACCTGGCACTCTCATGGAATGTTCCGGGGTTTGTCGCCTAGGGTTTTCTGCCTCGCAACGAAACGTTTGCATCCTAACCCCCTAGGATCGATATGAAATCTAGGTTTCTAGTGGCCAAGGTCTCCTGACAACATTCTAGTGTCGGGTTTTGGACATCCTACTTTACGTAGAGATACCCAAGCCGAAGCAGACCCATGCCGCACTTGGTTCGAAGAGAATGGAAAAGAGAGGGATGCGTAGCTCAACCTATCTGCCCGTAGGGCATAGTCCCATTCTGATCCTCTAAAACGGCATGAATCGGGTTCTAACTTAACAATACCTCAAGATCGAACGACAGTAAAACTTTGTGAGAAGCCTCCCAGTTCTCTAGGACCACCCTGCCATAGGACAGACTTGTCGGGGGTTCCACCCACCCGCTTCCCTTGATAGCTTTAGTTTTCTAATTAGGTCCTACCACAATTACGTGTGACATTTAAAACCAACTTCCTTAATTAAGCCTTTAGGGAATAGGCTTCATTCACATAATTTATAGCACAGACACAAAAATAGAGCAAGTAATCCTTTTGACAAACAAGTTTCTTAACTTATCTTCAAGTTAGTCTTTATCTCCTGCCCATACAATAGAAGAAATTATGTATCCCTTCTGTCCAATAGAAGTACCTGGTCCAAATCACATAGCACCATAATTTCCATCCATTATTTAGAGTAGGATCTTCCAACACCCTAAACGTTGGGCTCACGACAGTCTTCAACTCCATTTTGGACTTAGGCAAGGGTTGTCCAGAGCTCCACCTGACCCAAGTGGCCTAGGAGAGAGACACAAATTCAGTGGTTGGCCTTTTCACCACTTGGCATTCGGCTTGTGAATTGAGCAATGCCATCTTGGGTTAAAGCGTGGTGTGGCCTTGGAGATTATCCATCTGCGCAAAATATCATTCCTTAGTTAATCCAATTAAGAATCAAGCACAATCAAGGCAATCAGCCTAATATCATCTTCCAAGAAAACATTCATTTATTCCCCATGGCAATTTGTCATCATAGACCCCCGCCATGAATTTACCATCAATCACAAGCACTTGGAGTAATCATCCACAACAATCAATTGAATGTATAAGCATTTAGGGTGTTGTTCGATCAACCAACAAAAACCAATTGTATTTTTCCCAAACAATACAAGAATAGATGCGATAACAATTCCATCGCATATTCGCTCTCCCCCTTGGGATCAAAGAGCAATTCTATGCAAAATTTACTTAACACTTGTATGCACAATTTTTAATATCATTAGTTTTACGATTATGCCATTCATAATCCCTAACCGATTCTTCCTTGTAATTGCTATATCAACGAATAAGCCATATGCATCTAGGTGCAATTAACTCCCCTTGATACATGCACTTTGCAAACTCCATCTTTCGAATATTTGTGATGAATTTATCATTTTTAATAACCCATTCTCGTGCAACATAGTATAGGACCTAATGTATCTCATGCAAGAATCAAAGCAAGCATCTAACAATTTGGAAATGTATTACTTATATCCAATACCTGTTGGGGATAAAGGCGCCTCTACCTAGCCGCCCATGTATTACTACAGTGACAATACCCGCCACTGCACGCTGCAAGTGGTGGGCGCCCGTCACCATCACTTTATTCTTTATTCTTTTAGTGACAGTTTGAATAAAGGAAAGCCCGGTCACATATTGTGACTATTGGAGTTCCCATTTGTGTCCCTCTCTCTTCTTGCTCTTGCTCTCTATCATAGCTCATTTCCAAGCAAGCTTCGATCCTTCTCACCTTTCAACTGGTATCAAAGCGAGGCTTCCCGACTTCCCAAGCTTGGTTCATGGCATTCTTAGCTTTCATTCAAATACCTATAGCATTGGGTCTCCTTTCCAGCAGCCATATTCAACCTTCCCGAGCTCCCGTCACACTGCCCGGCTTCTTGAGCACCTTCTCGGCCTATTGAGGCACCCTCGGGGCATTACATCATAGGTTTTACTTCAAGTTTTTATTGGTTTACAAGTTACATAGGGTATTCACAGGAAGAGGGTAGCCATATCTCATGCTCATTGGAGCTCCTTTGCATCTTGCCTTCCCTGGAGCTCTTTGGGGCCAGCTTGGGCCTATTGTAGGCCAGCTTTACCACCATCCCAAGCCCCCCATTAGCCACATTGGAGCACAGAAGTGCTGCTGTCCAGCCATGTCAGTTTGCACCTGTTTTCTTGCAGGTCTGGGTTGCATCTCCACTACGAGGTTTTGGCTTCCTGGTCATTACTCTCTGCATTGGGCACTAAGGCAATGCTTGACAATGTATTGATGCTTTGCTTGAGCTTTGAAACTCTGGTTTGAGCATACATTTGTTGTAATATACAGCAGCATGTCTGTCTAGGCCTTCTCCAAAAGTGTACAAGTCCTGGAGCTCATCTACATACACTATCTCTACCTGAATGCTATACCATTGATGCTTATGCGTGGTGGATGTTGTGCTAATGCTATGCCATCATTTTGGACTGATTTTCTTGCTGAAAATACTCAATTTTGAACAGTAAATCACTATTGTACAATAGTGGACTAAAGCCTATTACCTCAGGTTTGGTTATGCCTATTGGTTTCGGGCTATGTGTTTGGGATATGCAATGAAGTATTGACCTTCGGGGTACGACATCAAGCTTGTCTTTGGTTCTAGATCTTCATTTGGGCTTGAGCTTGGCTTTGGAATGCATTTGATGCTCCGTCTTGGATGTACTTATTTCTGACCGGTCTTGACATGCTTGGCCTATGCCACTACTACATGCTAGTTACATTATTTGGAGCCGATTGCTACTAGTGCCTTGTCTTGGCTTGCATCTAGCTTCCTGGAACTTACTTGGGATATTTCTTGGCTTGCCATAGTTGTATTTGGAATACAATTGATGTCTATGGATGCTCTATTTGGAGGCTATAGAGCCTATATGCTCATGATGTCTTATTGATTTCCGGTCTTGGATCTTTTGTCAGTGGTGCTCTCATATGCCTTTCTTGAGCTTCTTGGCTTGATCCATACAACTTTTGTGCCAGTGGGAGCATCGTTGGATGTTTGACAGACATTGAGCATGTGGTTTATGCTATTGAGCTTTGAGCCTTTTGAGATTGGGATCTTCTTTACTTGGATGTTACATGGTTGATATGTCATGGTCCGTATACATGTACTTGGGCTGATTTGGGCTTCTCACTCCCTGAGCATACACCTCTTTGTGTCAAGTCTTGCCAGTGTTGTATACACTTTGCCCTATTACACAGGGGGTGTGCTGGCTTACTAACGGATTCATTTGACATGCTTGGGTATTTGCTCAATGTTTGTATGACTGTCATATGCTGATTTATGCCCGCTTGATGTTGGTTATGCTTTGACAGTCTGTGGTTGACTTGGTGCATTGATTTTACCTATAGTTTGCTCTCATTGTACATGGCTATAATTTATTACAACAAGCAGTTATGTATGGACTGATGTGGAAATTTCATGCTAAATCATCCTGATTTTATGTACTTTTGATGGTACTTGGTGGGCAGCATCATTAGCTATTAGTTTGTGGTCATTTTGCCTTGGTTTTGGTAGTATTTTGACTGTTTACAACAGAAAACAACAAGCAGTTTTGAACTGTCTACACTGTTTTGGACTACATTATGGGTTCTTCTTCCACTGACAATGCTATCTTCAACATCACTAAGCTTGATGGTATGAATTATACCTATTGAAGGAGCCAAGTTTGGCAAGTATTGGTACAGAAATCACGGATAAAGCCACTGAGCAGCCTAAGAGCTTTGCATAACCTAGCAAGAAGCACTTGGTGTGCAAATTGAAGAAAAGTCTTTATGGCTTGAAGTAGGCACCTAGGGAGTGGTATCATAAGTTTGATGCCTTTATGCAGTCACATGGCTACAACAAGAGTGCTATGGATCCGTGTCTTTATAGAAGAAAGCCCATGATGGCTCCTTGCTTATTTTGATACTTTATGTGGATGATATGTTGATAGCAGGGAAATCTCATAATGAGCTAGATGCTCTTAAATCTTAGCTGATCAAGAGCTTTGAGATGAAGTATTTGGGACATGCCTCTCACATTCTTGGTATGTGCATTAAGCAACAGGCATCATGGACTACTCTACCTCTCACAGAGGGAGTACATTCACAAAGTCCTTGAGCGTTTCCGCATGTAGGACGTAAAGCCTATTGGTTATCCATTATCTTCTTATGTGAAGGTTTCATAGGCGGATTGACCGTAGACAGATGAGCAAAGGGCCGAGATGGCCAAGATCCCTTATGCATCAGCCATGGGCAGTTTGATGTATGCCATGATAGCCACTTGTCCAGATATTGCCTTTGTAGTTGGTGTTGTGGCATGCTATATGGCTACACCTGGCAAAAAGCATTGGGATGCCATAAAGGGTATCATGAGATACTTGAAGGGCACAACATATATGTATATTTGCTATGGCAGCCAGGATACAGGAGTTGTAGGCTACACAAACTCTGATTATGCAAGACATGCAGATAGTAGGAAGTCCACTTCCGGCTATATCTTTATCTATGATGGAGGTGCTATTTCTTGGATGTCCAGGGTTCAGAAATGTACGGCTCTCTCTACCACTGAGGCCGAGTATGTTGCAGCCCCACTGAGGCTTGCAAGGAGGCTATATGGTTGGGCCGTTTGGTTCATGACCTTGGAATTGATACTATCCCTACGTTGCATTCGGATTCTATGTGTGCTATTCAAGTAGCCAAGAATCCAGTCTTCCATGCGAAGTTAATGAAAATTGTTCTTTCTAGATGACGTTGAAGTTCGGAAAATGGTTGAACATCGTCGATTAAACTATAGAATATGAGTAGAATAAAATAAAAATTATTTTCTTGTTGAAAACTCACGCAATGGTAATATTAATGATTATATTTGTGAGAGCATCAATATCATGAGTTGACCCACGTACGAGTCAGTAAGTAAACCTAACCTAAAATATCAAGAATGTTGAAGCAAAAACAACTATGAAATACTCGACAACCCTGAAATTATCAGTATCAGGAAATTAAATAAATATCGAAAGTTTGTAGGACTTGTTGGACATTGATAATTCTAAAGTCTAAACAGACTTGGAAAAGCATTTGAAGTCCTTTTAAGCGCGGATTAAGGTAGGGCAACACATGAATTGCCTACCATAGATATAAATGCCCATATTATCTTTTAGGGCAAAAATGCCAAATTTTCATTAGGATAAAATAGACTTTAGATTCACAAAATAACTTACGGATCTTAAAAACGAGTTGTAAGTAGGAAGGAAACCCTAGGAATAAAGTGGAACCTTAAAAGAGAAACCCTAGATTAAGGTGGGGCTACTTCCTATGCTAATACACTTGTTGATGTTTCTCTTGATTTGTGCATGCATTAATGGTTGTACATGAAAGATTGATTGTGCTTGCAGCAGTTAGATCTGATTGTAAATATATAATTAAGATAATAAGAGGAAAGATTGTGCTATGCCTCCCTCATGGCTAGACGTGGAACCCTACTCCAAGGGGGATTGTTTTGTACCACCACGAGGAGCTTTGGACCTTGACGGTGAGAGGTCGCTCGATGAGGAATCCATTAGGCACAAGGAGGCGGGAGTGCTAGGGGGCTCTGGCGGTAAATCTCTCGATCGCTCCTAGGAATGCCTAACCCTCACTTGAATCAGGATGGGATCTTGGAGTCCCCGATACTAGTGAAGGAATAGAAATCTTAGAGGGTTTGTTTTGTTCTGCATTGACAGAAGGGATTTTCGGTGAACGAAGGTTTATCTTCTGCATAGGTAGAAGGGAAAAAGAATTGTAAATAACTTTGCAAAATACGTTCTGTTTTCTCTGTCTTTGTGTTGCGCCGTAAAATTATGCGAAGGAACTTGTGATAATGGGTTAATTAACGAAGTTGATTTCATATGTTATAACTTAATGTGATAGGAAATTAGAAAACTAAAGAAAACCATTTGTGGGAAGCAGGTGGGTGAGATCCCTGAGGGATCCTCTTACAGATGGGTGGTCTCGGTAAGTTGGGAGCTTCTCTTAAGAGATTGAACGAAACATTAATTAGGAAAAATTAGGTAGAGACGAGCGTTGACTTACCTAGGGTCAAGTCTTAAAACCTTGATCAGTAATTATCCTAGGGGAGAGGTGCGGCAACTATGCCAAAACTCTGTTAAGGTTCACTGAATCCTAACTAGTTGTTGCTGGAAAAAAGCGTTGCACTCCATGAACTAAGGGTATTTACGATCGCTCCAATTGGATGAGAAGTCCTTGTGGGACATCTCTAATGGAGCTAGTTGATGCATCAAGACCTCAGTTGTCAAATTAGGACCTCGAGCTTGTAGGTTGATCCTCGTGGGGATGGCCGACACCTTTCGTTATGGGGTGGACTTTGGGAAACCTAGACGATACACCCCATGCATTCTCGCAAGAGCCAGACGAAGCCGTCTAGGATAGTTCCCCGATGGACCACTAAAACATGTTGCTAGGGAATTGCTAGGTAGACACATGACACGTGGTATCAGAGCATAATTGAAATTAACAATGTCTATGGTTTTCAAGACCAATTGTTCTAAGTAATAATCAGCCTGCTAATTGTTAAGGGATAAACTTTGGCAAAATAATGAAGCCTAGAACGAGTTCCTTGTTTTTCGAGCAATGTACACATCTGCCTTGAACTCCACAGATGACGAGTGGAGAAGAGAAATGATGAGGTTACTCAATCGCCTATACGATCCATCCTTTGTGAATTTCTAAAGAAGATGGTTATGGGATGAGTGTTATTGTTACATGGAGGCCGGTCGATTCTTCAACATGCAAACTAATCTGAAACGCCTTGAATGGATGGAAAATTTGAAAGTAGTTGAGGCCTTTATATTTTGTCTGTCTAGAAGGAATCCACTTAGGATTACTAGTGGTCGGCAGATATGTCTAGACTGTTATGTCTATGGCAAGATACTAAATGTAATCCCAGCCGATATGATTATAGCCCAAGGACGTCGCAAGTATCGAGATTACCGTGTCCATGGTTTCCCAAATTTTCCATTTCCACAATATAGGTTTCTAGACATAGACAACAATTGGCCTACTTTCTTCTACATGAATGTAACTGATATCCATCCTTGAAAAAGAAATATATAATGATATCCTGTTTTGAAAATTGTACATAGCATTCAGTCTATCCTATCAATGTTGATGTATCTCTACTTGTAAAAATCTACCATTTGTAAATTTCCCTTACTTGTAAAAATCGTAGCATATGGCTACTGATAATAAAGATAACATCGGCTAGATTTTGTAGAAATATTGTGCTCTTTGGCCCATCATTGTTTTACAAAACTAGTAAGGTATGTTAATGTGGAAATGAAGTTGAAAAGTTTAAGCTCAAAACTAAATCGTGAAACTTATGATAACCCAAGGTAATACAACTATCCCTAGTTCGACTAAAATTCAAGAGAAGAAGTATCTCCTTAAGCAGGTTAAACCACCAGGATTTGATGGCAAGGACAAAGATGTTGAAGCCGAGGCAGAGATTTGGATTGAGTCCATGGAGGACTACTTTACTATTGTGGGAACTATCCTTCTAATCAGGCTATGATTGCCAAGTTGAAATTGACTGGTGAGGCACGCCTGTGGTGGAAACAGTGGTGTTAAGACTAGGGACTTGTTGAGACAGCTATTATCTAGGAAAAGTTGAAAGAAGTTGTGCATGGTCGATATTTGCCACCAGCTTATCGCACACTAAAAATGAATGAGTTATTTAACTTAAGACAATTGGGAATGAGCTTGGAGGCATATTGCTCAAAGTTTATCTCACTGGTTAAATATGCGCCTTCCATGACTATTGCTTAGCAGGTGTCTAACTTTTGTCACATATTGAATACTCCTCTGAACACACACCTTGAATCTATGTGCCCAACTAATGCTTTGATTCGCGCAATACCTCTTATTCAAGAGATTTAACCAATGCCAAGGAATAATAGGCTCTAGGATCAAAACAAAGGGACTTCACGGGGCTATGTTAAGTGAGCCCAAGGTCAACGTCCACTTGGTCAAGGAAAGAGGGCCAAAACAATTGGAGTTGGGAACTTCATACCTACGGGAAGTAATTCAGGAGTACCTAGGTGTTTCCACTGTAATGAGCCAGGCCACTTTAAAAGACGGTGCCCAAAGGTTGACCAAATTCCTTGCCAAGGACAATATAGAGGTCAAAACCAAGCTTCAATTGCAAAAGGAAAAGCATATGTTGTAATTCATAAAGAACTTGAAGAAGAGGGAAACCCAACTATGGAAGCCGATATGGAGAGGGCATCAGTTCATGCCACCCTCCATAAGAAAGGCCCAAATCGCCAGTTTTCGGTGATTCAAACACCAGAGAATATCAAGATAAGTCCTTTAAAATTCTGATTGATTGCGGATGTACACACTCGTTCATGTCACTAAAGTCTGCCAAGAAATTTGGTATAGACACAATACCTACATCTAGGTTGCTTGTGGAACTTGCCAATGGAAAAGAAATATTGTCTACTAAGTAAACTTGCAAAGTGACATTTAGCCTGGGAAGCAATCTCTCTGAAATGGGATTAAGGATCGTGAATTTAGGGGTCTATGAATGTCTATTGGGGCAGGTGACTTTTCAAAACCTAAAGGGGGAAAAAAGTGATGACCCAAGGTGAGGTAGGAAAACCCAAGGTTCAACTAGCCAAATCATCTCACATAATAAAAGGGTTAAGAAAAGGATTACCTGTGTATCTCATAAAATTAAAAAGGTCGAGCAGAATAAACAAGACAAGGGAGAGCCATATTAGCTGAAGGAATATGATGACATCTTCCTAGAAGAGTTGATTGAATTACCACCTCAAAGAGAAGTCGATCATGAGATCAGACTTAAGCTAGGAGCCACTCCAATCGCTAAGAGTTCGTGTAAAATGTCTATTCCTGAAGCAATTGAGCTGAAACATCAAGTCAAGCAGTTATTAGATCAAGGATACATCAGACCCAGAGTAATTTGCCATGGGGAGCCCCAGTATTGTTTCAAAAGAAAACGGGCGGAACTCTTTGCCTTTGCTTTGATTATCGAGGTCTAAACCAGGTAACAATCAAGAATAAGTATCCGATCCCAAGAATAGATGAGCTACTTGATAGGCTCTAAGGGGCAAAAATATTTTCCAAGATTGATCTCCGATCTGGTTATTACCAAATAAGGATCAAGGAAGAAGATATCCCCAAAACTACCTTCAATACCGAATATGCATTTTGAAATCCTTATAATGCCTTTTGGTCTAACTAATGCCCCTACTACATCTAATAGATTAATGCATGACATTTTTTGACCTTATCTTGATGAGTTTGTCCTAGTCTTCTTTGATGACATCCTAACATACTCCAAGAGAGCCGAAGACCATGAGCTGCAATTGCACATTGTGCTGGACATAATGAGGATGCACAAGCTCTATGTGAAGAAAAAGAAGTGTGTCTTTTTCAAAAGATAGATGGAATATCTCGAATTCATAGTATCTGTTGAAGGTATCTATAGATCCAGCCAAAGTTAGAGATGTTCAAGAGTGGCAACCTCCAACGACAGTTAAGGAAGTGAGAAGTTTCTTAGGGTTGACTGGATGGTATAGAATTTTCATAAAAAATTATGCCCTAATAGCTACACCTCTCACTGATTTGTTGAAAAAGCAAACTGCCATTATATGGACGCCCATTGAGCAAGCCTGTTTTGAGCAGCTCAAGAAAAGTTTGATAACTACGTCCATTTTAAAGCTACTTGACCTAAGTCAAGAGTTTGAGGTCATAGCAGATGCAAGTTCTCTTGCACTAGGTTGTGTGCTTATGCAACAAGGTCATTTGATAGCCTATACCTCAAGAAAATTGAAATGCCATTATTGTGGAAAAGTAGGACACATACATCCACATTGCCATAAGATGCGATGTGACAAGCGTAAACAAAAGGGAAAATAGAAAGTGCACGAGAAATCCAATGATTGCAATATTATACCTAGAAAGTTGAGTGCAAAGATTGAGGAGATAAATGTCATGCAGGCTTAGGAGTACAATAGTGACTAGATATTAGCAGCCTCTTCATGTGATGCCTCTCAGTTAACCGAGGCTCAGTCTACGCATGCACCGTATCGGCTCTTAGATTCGAATGCGTCTTTTCATGTCACGCGTTACCATGTGAGTGGTTTCATACCTATTGCAGTGTATCTGGTTCTTGGGCTTAGGTGATGATTAGTCTCTTACTATAGTTGGCATTGGTTATGTCACTCTATAGTTTCCTATGGTAGCACTTTTGTTATGCATAATGTATGTCATGTACCTGCACTGACTAAAAGTTTTATGTATACTGGGTAGCTTGATGATGCAGGTTATCATATATACTTTGGTGATTCTGCATGGAAGATAACTCATGGTAGGCTTGTTCTTACAAGAGGTGCCAAGTCTGGCAGCCTCTATCCCTTGGTTGTATTTGGTACTATTGACCATGTTTTGTAAGTGGGTTCTATCCCACATGTATCTCTCTAGCATGCTCATCTTGGGCATATATCGCTTAAGGGAATGAAAATGCTTAGTGCTTTTCAATATCTTTCACCTTCTCACTTAGGATGCATGGCACTTTTATCCTTAAAATGAAAGGAGAGGAGATGACTGTGTTTTTATTGCATGGGAGATCTAATCACAACGGTTGAGGAGGCTTTAAAAAAAGAAAAGTAGGGGGACAAAGGGAAAAAGAAGGTCATTTTCTACCATCTTGGGCTTTTCCTTCAAGTTGATGAGAAGAGACACTCCCCTCCTCCCTTTTTGTTGGCTTTGAAAGAGAACAACATTTAAGAGTCAATAAAAACTTGCATAAAGTGGAAGTGGCTAGAGGACAGTCTGTGTGTGTCAAAAGGTGTAAAAGGCAAGGTGGTGTGTATCAATAAAGATGAGGAGAGTGGTTTAAAGAATGGTAGACACAATTCTAGAGGGACAAAGCTGCATTAGATGGTTGCTCTAATAATACTTCCATTCATCATTTCATGGAGGCAAAGCACAACGTGTCAACTAACGTACTTTTTATGTGCGATCATCATCCACCAAGAAATTATGTCAACAATCACCATCATATAAGATAATTGACATCGTGCATGATCTGAAGGAGTGAACTCAAGAGTAATCAAAGATTGATTTAGCCTTCAAGTCGAGTGATTGGAAGCTATCATCAAAATAACATGTTCTTTATGTGCTACATGCATCATCTCCACATGAGTTTACATTGTCCAAACTTGTACAACCCCTCTTTGATGGGATTATTCTAGCAATAATCACGAGCCTTCAGATGACTCAATCCTTTTGTGTCCTAATAGAGCTCCTTTCTTGTATAATAGAGGTGTAAATTTCTTCTTACCAATCTCAATCTTAGAGATAGAGCTTCTATCTCCCTTTTACCTTGTTCCATTAACTTCTACAAAACTTTGAAGGAGCCTCACTCTTGGAAATTATAATATCTACATTATACTTGAATTGTGCCTTTAGCTTGAGCTAGCATTGTGTGTATTCTGACTAATTTCCTCTTTCTAACTTTATATTAACTTGAAATTCATGACACTAATGTTCTAACATCCCTGCTTGACAGTGTTAAGCTTCCATATTTTGTCTTACTTCACTCCTAATCCTCCATAGATTTGTGGCTTGATGTTATCATCCTTAGACATCATTGGTGAACCTAACCTTGATTGTCAACAAGATGGAAGAATCACCCTTTTCTATAGGTACATCCAAGTCTAAAGATGTGAAGCAACTTCTTCATACCTTTAATGCACTTGTGCAATAGTTGCAACAATACCATTATCAGTAGATACTGCAAAAACAAATATAGCTACAAGCCAAAGCGCAATACAAATCTATAGCCATGAAGGCTCTGGAGGTAGTAGAAAGCAAAAGGGAGCTCTTTGATGGCCATAATGTTACAAGCTACTTGGAGCTCTACAAGTTGAAGACGGAGTTCTTTGGCATGCCTACACACATGATGAACCTATTTTTTGTGCAACTGGTTACCTCTTCTTTAAAGCCATGCATTAGCGAGCTTTATGATGTGAGCCCTATTTGGCCTACCTTCAAGAAAGACATAAAGGAAGAATACTTCATGGAGGATATTAGGATGGATATGAGGCGTAGCTTCCATGAGGGATTCACAAGCCAAACAAGGGCTTGGTGGTGGCAATTGAGCTTCTGCGAGAGTTCAAGTCCAAATTTAATCAGAGATGCTATAGATTGAGCGGCCTTAGAGCTTGAGAAGGTGAAGTTGTTCTTACAAGGGGCAAATCCCATGCTACAAATGCAAGTAGGAGAGATTTTGGCGGATAGGATGTAGCCTATGGGCTTGAAGATCGACTAGCAAGATGTGAAGGACTTTTTCACCACTTTGGTGAAGCAATCGATGCAAAATTCATGGCTATAGAGTCGTATTGTGTCAACTACAATCCCTCATATTACCATGCCTTCTACTACTGCACCCTTAGTTCATGTATCTTTGCCTACACCTACTACTATACCTTCCGTTGCTATGCCTACACCTACTATGCCTATGGCTATTGTTCCTACACCTTAGTTGCCTACTTCTGCTCCTATGCCTCAATCGTCTCTACACCTATGCCTATGCTAGTGCTAGTTCCTATGGCTACACCACTAGCTCCTATAGCTCCACCACTCATGAAATGATGGTATGGATGAGGTAATTAGAACTTTAAAAGATTTATGACTTGATTTGTTTGGACTTGTATGGCTAGCTACAGCACCCGAAAGAGTAAGGCTATAGACATTGGTGCCTCCAAGAAGAGACAATGTCATGATATGTATTTGGTGTGACAATCTTGAGCATCAGTGCAAGGATTGTGAGTTTTTCAAGGATACAAGGAGAAGTTTGGGGGCCTTTTTTTATATGCTTAACAGAAACTAGTTTACCTATGAAGCCCAATTTTGGCAAAGGAAGGATGAAGCTGACTCTTGTGGAGATGGACGCACAAAGTTCTTATGTGGCTAGAAGCAATGCTTCTACCTATGGTATGCAAATTGAGCTGAATTCACAAAATAAGTCAACACTAGGGACTTTTGCCTTGGATACAACTCATAAGGAAAATATGTAGCAATCAAAGTTATCTAATGGAAGTCAAAGCATATGGAGAGAGACTAGTTGGGATGCACTAGTGGATATTTTATCTATGCACACCTAGGGAAGACCTAGGGTAATGAGGTACAAGTTGAGGAGAAGAGGAGATGAGATGAAGATGCTCTTAGTACATTGAATAAGACTAGATAGGGAGAGTCATTTGCACTCCCTTCTAGGCCAATTCTTGAGCAAGCTATGGATGATCTATAGACCAAGGAGAAGAAGCAGGATGCTTAGTGCTTGTCGCCGTGCAACATAACATGAGGGTTAGTGGGGGTTTGTCATTGTCTACTTGCCCTCTCTCAAAGTCGACTTGGAGTTCCACTCCCCCTATCGTCGTCATTTCCACCTACATCAACACTCAATTTAACTCGCCCTCCCTTTGCCAATTGACGGTGTTGATAGGGGAGAAATTCAATAATAAAGTTTCGTTAATAAAATTTTGTTTTTATTTCGTAAAAAAAAGGGGAAAATCTGACGGCAATGGTGGCGGATTATTTCGATAAAAAGGGGGGGCAATCCTTATAGCGACAACGAAGGTGGACTATTACATCCTTCCCCCCTTAAGGAATCAAGATGTCCTCATCTCGAAAGGAATTGGGGGTATTGTTGGTTGTGAGTACTCTTGTCAATCCATGTGGCATCCTCTTATGGATAGTCCTTCCATTGGATGAGATACTCTTCGAGGGTTCTGCTCCTCAATATTTTTTCCCGAGTGTTTAGGATTCTATCATGCTAGAGCTCAAGGACTCCTTGACTTGGCATTACAACTTGTTTATCATTGAGTACATGGCTAGGATTAGATACATATTTCTTTAGCATGCTAATATAGAATACATTGTGAACCTTTGCATTCTCAAGGAGTTGGAGTTTGTAGGCACTGGGCCCTAGTCACTTGAGGATCTTGTAGGGTCCGCAATACATTGGATTTAGTTTCTTAAATTCTCCCATTGATAAGGAACTCTTCTTGGGTCATACTCGAATAAAAACCATATCCCCTTCTTTGAAGAGTCACTCTTGTCTATTTAGATCTGCATAGGCTTTCTGCCTATCCTTGGTAGCTCTAATGTCTTGTTTGATGGCCTTGACCTACTCATCCATCTCCTCTAGCATTTTCTTGGAAGTTTCTATCCTTAAGCTAGGATCTAAAAAGTTCAATGGAGTATGACAATCATGCCCATACAATGCTTGAAAAGGTGTCATTTGAATGCTTTGTTGGTAGGAAGCATTATAAGCGAACTCTACCAATGGTAGATATTAGATCCATTTCTTGAGTTTGCGACAGCAATATGCCCTAAGAATGTCTTCAATGACTTGGTTGACTCTCTCTGTTTGGTCATCAGTTTGAGGGTGATAGGCTGTACTGAAACAGAGTTGAGTTCCAATGGCCTCGAATATCCCTCTCCAAAAATGAGATGTGAAGAGGGAATCGAGGTCACTAATGATCCTTCTAGGCAACCCATGGAGCCTCAATATCTCCTTGATGAAAAATCTGGCAATGTCTGAAGCTTTATAGTTTGTCTTGACTTGAATGAGGTGTGCAACCTTGGTGAGCATGTCTACTATAACCATAATTGAGTTGCATTCTCCTTGGACTAAAGGGAATCCAATAACAAAGTCCATGCTGATAAATTCCCACTTCATCTAGGGGAATGTCAAGAGGTTGCAACTTCCCATGCATCTTGACATGTTCTGCCTTAATACGTTGGCAAGACAAACATTCCATGACATATTTGAGCATGTCTCCCTTAAGCCTTTCCCAATGGTAGCTCTTCCTGACCATGTTGGGAGTCTTCACATATCTGGGATAGCCTAAAAAGGGGGAGTCATGTGCTTCCCAAAGTATTCTCTATTTGAGTTTCCTAATTAAGGGTATGCATAATCTTGTCCTAAAATAGGCCAATCCCTTATTGACTGAAAATTCTTGATACTTGACCTTAAGTTTAGGGTCTTGGTCCTTTTCCAAAATCTCCTTCATCATCTACATATATTCTCGATCATGGCTAGCTTTCTCCTTTGCTAACTCAAGGATAGGGTTGCTAGGCATTGACACCATGGTTGCCAATGATCCCTTCATCGAGGGTTCCTCCATAATAAGAGAGTTGAGGAATGCTTTGCAACTTAAGGCATCAACGACTACATTCTCTTTGCTAGGCCGATACCCAATCTCAAAGTCATATTCTTGTAGAACCTCAATCCATCGACATTGCCTCATATTGAGCTCAATCTAGGCGAAGATCCATTTAAGGCTCTTATGGTCTGTGACCAAAGAGAACTTATTACCAAGCAAATAGTGTCACCAAAGTTTGAGAGCATTAGCTCTAGGTCATGGGTAGCATAATTCCTTTCATGGGTTTTTAGCTTCCTTGAAGAATATGCTATAAGATGACCTTATTGCATTAGTACACAGCCTAATGCAAGTGAACTAGCATCAGTGACAACTTCAAATTCCTTGTTCAAGTCAGGGAGTCTCAAAATCGATGCTATTACTAAGCTATGCTTGAGTTGATCAAAACTTGATTGTTCAGTGAGCGTCCACACTATGGTAGCCTGCTTTTTCGGCAAATTTGTGAGGGGTGTTGCAATTAAGGCATAATCCTTAATGAAGATCGTGTACCAACTTGTTAATCCAAGAAAGCTATGTACTTCTTTAATAGTAGTTGGTGGAGGCTACTCTTGGACATCCTTAACCTTTGTAGGGTCTACAAAGATTCCTTCATTTGACACAATAAATCCAAGATATTCGATTTGCCTCTCTTGAGGATGGCACACTTTTTCTTCTTAACATAGAGCTTATGAGCCCTCATGGTCTCAAGAACGATGCGGACTTGGGGTTCGTGATCCCCCTCTTACTTGGAATAAACCAAGGTATCATCAAAGAAGACAAGCACAAAATCATCAAGGTAGGGTCTAAAAATGTACTACATTAGCCTGTTAAAGGTGGCAGGGGCATTAGTCAATCCAAAAGACATTACTGTGAATTCAAAATGACCATATCTTGTGATGAATGTTGTCTTAGGAATATCCTCTTCTTTGACATGGATCTGGTAGTATCCTGACCTCAAATCAATCTTGGAAAAGATTTTTGCTCCCTGCAATCGGTCAAGTAATTCGTCTATCCTTGGGATAGGATATTTATTCTTGATGGTTACTTGGTTTAGGCCTCTCTAATCGATGCAAAGGCAAAGTGTACCATCCTTCTTCTTTTGGAACAAGATTGGAGCTCCCTAAGGAGAACTACTGGGGTGTATGTACCCTTGGTCCAATAGCTATTTGAGTTGTTTCTTTAACTCAATAGCTTCATGAATGGACATCTTGTAGGGCCTTTTTGCAACTGGTGCAACTCTTGGTGTTAGCTTGCCAGGTTCAGTCCATGTTCTCATCACAGTTATTTGGAATCCCCTTGGCTAGGGTTGGTAGCCAGCTGGGGGTAGCTTGGTGTGCCCTCCATGAATTCAACCTGATTCATTATTCAAAATTATTTTATGAGCTCGGGTCATACATTCCTTTCACAGACATTGAATCTAGATTTACAAGCACAAACAATAATGAAAGGAGTGCTTAGGACATCTAATAAGGTGGAGTTACCATCTTTAAACACTTAGCAATGCCCCTCTTGGGTCTTTCTTGCCTTGGCGTCAATTTCCATTATCTTCTGAGAGATAGAGAATACCCTCTTCCCGACCTCACTCCTATGTAATAGGAGCAAGCAACTACATTATTGGATTTATATCCGATAGTTTTCGAATGGTAGCTTCCCTAAGTTGCTAACCTTTGGTCCTCATCTTAAGGTCTAGATCTGCACGATTATAACTAGGATTTCAATTGGTCAGTTGGTAACCATTTTTCCCACCTTAGAATTTTACCGGGGTTTTAAGTTTACTCTAGGGCTTACTTCCCTTAAGATAGTAGGGACTTGCGTTCACTCCTCTTGCAAGTCAAGTGTAAACTAAGTCTATTTACCATTTTGAAATAGTTGCGAGCATCGAATCTAACTTGGTGAATAGTCATTCTTCTTGTGGGTACAACATTCGAGCTTTCTTATGTTAGATTTGAGATGCATCATATTTTGAAAATGATATATCCAAGAGTGTTTTGGACCCATCGCAACTGGTTATTGGAATAGAGCCCAAAGAGCATGTTGACTCTAAGTCAAAATATGATTGTAAGGATAACTTGACCTATTTGCAACTAAAGTCCTAGTTGAATCAATCTTGCCTTCACTTATCATGCAGGATTTCATTTACCAAACCGGGCCTTGCAATTAATCTTAACATTTCACATGCGTATATTAAATCTACCTTTTTAGATGCATTCACATTATATGGTGCAGCTGAGGCTATCCATGATGCCATGCAAGTCATTCCTAAGTTGATGATACAATATAGACCCCCGTTCATAAAAATTCCTTTTAGTGCACTTATGCAATTCATAAGGCATGACCTAAGTATTTAAGTGCGAGTGTGCATGAGTTCATTGTAAATGCGAGTTAATTTGCTCCAATGATCTGCAAGATGCACTTGACCTATATGGAATATTTATGCATACCGGCAATCTATGATGCATTTGTGAAAGATCGAACTAAATACTTGGCTTAATTACCGCAACAACCCATATATAATCAATCTATTCACTGCAATTCTTGGTTGTTAAACCTTCTCAACTACCTTTCAAGTTATGGGCGATGGGAAGTGTGACTTCTTCCTAATGATGCCCATGCTTAAATGTTCTGTTCAAAATACTAGACACGATAGCGATACCTGGTTTTGGAGTGTCGAATTAGCGTTGACGCCCAATAACCTATTCGTGTTGATGGCGATATCTTTACATGATCCTCCTTTTGAAGTTGCGGCTTTTCTAGTTACTTGGGAGAGTTTACACATTGGGGCCATTTTGGAGCTTGAGATGCGTCCTTCCCCCTCTCAGAGGACTCCTTGGTGCCGGAGTTCCCTACGCCTTGTCTTGACTTCCATGATCTCCTTGTCAACTAGAATGGGGAGATTACGGGGACTCAAGATGGGGAGAGAGGGTACTCGAGCCTTCGCCCAAGAAAGGATTTGTTCTTGAGCCTCTTCTCTCTCTCTCTCTCTCTCTCTCTCTCTCTCTCTCTCTCTCTCTCTCTCTCTCTCTCTCTCTCTCTCTCTCTCTCTCTCTCTCTCTCTCTCTCTCTCTCTCCCTCTTAATCTCCTTTACTGCCTCTCCCTCTCCTTCCCTTCTTCACAATATGGCAGCGGGGGGGGGGAGAAGAATAGCGTGATTGTGGTAAGGAAGGGGGGGAGATTTACAAAGTAAGAAGGGCAATAGTTAGGGAGAAAAATATGAGAAGAAAATTATCGTCCCCCTTAAGGAAGGGGGGGAATTTTTTATAGGGGGAGGAAGAAGGTATTATTGGGGAGAAGGCATTGTGGTAAGGACGCCTTAGCTCCACTCTATGGCCTTAATGCTCATCGCCATGCAACATAGCAAGAGGGTTAGTGGGGGTTTGTCATCATCTTCTTGCCCTCTATCAGTGTCAACTTGGAGTTCCACTCCCCCTGTTGTCGTCATCTCTACCTACGTCAACACTTAGTTTAACTCCCCCTCCCTCCGCCAACAACCAATGGCATTGATAGGGGGGGAAATGCAATAATAAAGTTTTGTTAATAAATTTTCATTTTTATTTCATTAAAAAAAGGGGAAAATCTAACGGCGACAACGGTGGATTATTTCGATAAAAAGGGGGGGAGTCCTTATAGTGACGACGGAGGCGGACTATTACAAATGCCAAAGATGTACCTAGTAGTGAAGCTGATAGAGTTAATGAAATAGAAAATTTGGATGGGCATTCTTGAGCCATCTGCAACACCCTATTCGAATCACTAGTTTACCATATCTAGAAAGGATTAGTGCTATTAGATTCATATAAGATTTGCAACTAGCAAATAGAGTGATGATAAAAGATGTTGGTAATGGTCTAGTTGTGGACAATTTTGTTGAGGCTTTTGCCAATGGGACTATTTATTATTTTGGCGATCTATATTTTGGATATGAACAGTTTCAACTTGCATTAGAAAGTAGAGACTTGACCACCATGAAGACACTAGTGGGCCTTGTTTGGATGTGCACTTTACCACAGGGAGCCACAAATTTAGTTGCTCATATGATAAATGCTACGAATAGGGTCTTGCATGACTTCATTCCATATCTAACTATACCTTTTTTAGATGTTGTGCCTATTAAAGGCTATGCAGAGGAGGAAAAAGAAAAGTCTTTGGATGCTTCTAATTGCAGATGCTTTGCTGCTAATATTATGGATTGTGATAGGAACTTGACTAGGTTGGAGGAGGTAAAATTGACGTTACTGAAGTTTGTTTTTGAAGTAAATGAGGTGCTTATTGTTGGACACGTGTGTGGTTATTACAACAGGAAGCCATCTCCTGCTAAGGTGGACGCCATTAAGAAGATTGTAGAGTTTTGCACATTAATTTTGGAGGCGAGGAGATTTCTTGTAGTGTGTGTGTTTTATATGATATAGATTCAGCATTTTACCCATGTAGTAGATGTATTGTATGAGTTACTTCACAAGGGGAAAAAATTCTTTTGGGAGATGAAAGGCATGTTAGAGCTATGGGAAAGCTCAAACAATTATTACAACTTGCTCCAACCCTCATGAAGGTGGATTATGCTAGTGGAAGACCCATTGTGATCACAGTACACTAGCCTTATTGGGATAGTATGGGCCATTCCCCAAGATGATGAGGAAGGACACATGTATGCAATTCAATTTGGAGCAAAGGTCTTAAATGAGAGGCACTATACGTATCCACAAATCAAGCAAGAGCTTTGGGGTATTGTGACCACTCTAAAATGTGATAATGAGTATTTTATTGGTGCCTTAGTGGTTGTGGAGACTAATTGCTTGCCTCTATTGGGATGATTACTAGTTTTTCTACCCCCCAATATAGCGATGCTTTGTTGGATTGCTTATATAAAGTCAACGAATCCATAGTTTAGACATATTTCGAGGAGGGAGAACCCAATGGGTGGCTAACATGCTTTCAAGGGCCATCTTTGAGGATGAGGAGTCACTTCTTACAGAGGATGGTGAGATTGAAAACTTAGCCAAGATTGATCACTTCTGGCATGTGTCTTCTTTTGAGGCTTTTTGAAAGGACCTTTATTCAGGTGAGTGGTTACTAATTGGACAACATTTGAGTACACTCACTAAAAGGGATGAATGGTCTAATGTAGAGTATAAGAAGATTAGGCATAAGACCTATGGTTATTTCTTGCGGAATGGATTGCTTTGGAAGCATCCTAAGAAGAAAGGTGGAATTCCCTTGCATGTTGTCTATGAGAAAGCTATGCAATTGCAAGTGATGCATGAGTTTCATGAAAGTTTATTGGCTAGACACAAAGGAGTATGGACTACAAATGAAAAGATTAAAGAGTGCTATTGGTGGAAAAAGATGTATAAGGATGTATCACACTTTGTAGATACATGTAGGGAGTGTCAATTGTACTCTTTGATGTGGCATATAGATGATTTGTATCTAACGTATCCACTTTTTATGTACTACAAGTGGGTTGTTGCTTTGATTACTATGATGATTGGGCTTTGGTAGATGAGGTATATAGTGCTTGCAAGGTAGGATCTTACCAATCAGGTTGAGGGGAAAGCATTAGGGATGAAGGCTGCTAGTGTCATATGTAAGTTTTTGCTTGAGGAAATCTTTTACAAGTATGGTTGTGTGGAGAGGATTACTACATGTTGTGGAGAGTTGGATGCAGATGAGGCTAGGGAATTCTTCTTGAGTTATGGTATTAAATTGACTTTGACTTTTGTATATAATCTGGAAGGACACGGGAAAAGTGAGAGATGTTATCCACCTATAGTGAAGGATTTACCCAAAGCTTATGGTGGAAAGATTGGAGATTGGTTGAGGATGTTGCCCTATGCTCTTTGGGTGGATCGCACTGCTCATAGTATTACCACATGTTATGTGCCTTTGGAGTTGATGTATGGGCAAAAACTAGTTATGCCAATAGAGGCTTGTGCACTTACTTGCAGTTTTTACCTTGGCATGAAGACTTGTCTAAAGAGGAGCTCTTAGCTCTTTGAATTTGCCAACTTGAGTGAAGGATAGAGGATGTACAATGTGCAATGCAAAAGCTCAAGGAAGCTAGGCTGTGGAACAAGGATACATTCGATAACTAACATAGACTACAACCCAAAGCGATGGAAGGGGGAGATTAGGTATTGATGTATGATAGCAACATGAACAATCAGCATAGCACTGTTCACAAGATGGTGAGAAGGTGGTTTGGGCCTTATAGGGTGAAGCATGCATATGACAACTCTACTATGAAGTAATTGAGCTTGATAGGACAGCCTTGAAGGTACCTATTATGGGCAAGATGATCAAAATCTTCAAGAGGAGAGATGAAGATACCTATACATTGGAAAGCTTTGATCCAATGGCTAGAAATCTTGAAGCAGATGTAATGGATGATGTAGTGGAGGATGATACTCCTTTGGATGTTGAGATGAGGAGTTAGAGTTGTTCATAGATCTCAGAGAAGATGAGGATGAGTAGATGTGGCTCATCTAGGGGATGAGCACATTTAGAGGCGGTGGATGTCGTAATGCCATGCATTCATACTGGAGAAACCTAGGATGAGCAGTTTGAATAATGTGGCATCGCTCTTGTGTAGTTGTCAATTCATTCCATTTGCTTCGTTGTGCTTGAGTTAAATAAGCAAGGGTATACAACGCTTTGGTATTGTGGACAAATAAGGATTGCTAGGAGGAAGTGAAATGTATATTGTCATAAGCCAATGGACGAAGTAGAGGCCAATATATGATCGAGAGAAAGCATGGATATATTATTGTATTCAATGGTGCAATGCTTGGGTGACATATGCTCATAAAAGCAAAAGTTTCCCCCTTTTTTTATTGTCAGAAGGTGTAAAGGGCAAGGTGGAGAGCCATTTGAAGAGCGATAGCCGCAATTCTAGAGGGACAAATGACTACCTTGCCAATACTTCCCTTTATCATTTCATGCAAGTGAAATGCAACCTGTCAAATCGATGTAGTTTTCATGTGTGATCAACATCAACCAAGAAATTGAGTGTCAGCAATCAACATCGAACAAGATAATTGACTTCAAGTGCATGATCTAAAGGAGTGAAATCAAGAGTAATCCGAGGTAGTTTCAGCCTTGAATCAAGTTGAGTGATTGGAAGCTATTATCAAAGAAAATCATATTTTTTATGTGCTACATGCATCATCTCCACATGAGTTTACATTGTCCATACTCATACAATCCCTCTTTGATGGGATTATTCTAGTAGTAATCATGAGCCTTTAGATGACTCAATCATTTTGTGTCCTAATGGAGCTCCTTTCTTGTATAAGAGAGGTACAATATTCTTCTTAGCAATCTCAATCCTAAAGATAGAGCTTCTATCTCCCTTCTACCTTATTCCATTAACTTCTAAAGAACTTTGAAGGAATCTCACTCTTGACAATTATAATATCTATATTATACTTGAATTATGCCTCTACCTTCTTAAGCTTGCATCATGTATACATTCCAACTGATTTTCTCTTTTTGACTTTATATTAACTTGAAATTCCTGACACTTATGGTCTAACATCCCTACTCGACGATGCTAAGCTTCCATCTTTTGTCTTGCTTTGTTCTTAATCCTCTGTGGATTTGTGGCTTGATAGAATCGCCCTTTGACAATAACACGTGAAGTAAATATAAGGCGGCATAGGCATAGATACATTTACTCTCAACAACCTCCCACTTAAAGGCAAATGTGTCTCTAGTAAAGAGAGAATAAGAAAAAAGTGACAAAGTACAAATGTACATAAAGTACAATAGGACAAGGAATATATGTCATCTCATTCTACACCCCATCATCTTCCTAAGAAAGACAAACTTTGTTCCTTTAAGAGACTTTTAGTGAGCAAATCTATAGGATTCTTATTAGCCGAGATCTTGACAACAAGCGCAATAGACTTGTCCTCTACCACCTCCCTGATGAAGTGATAGTGCACCTCAATGTCCTTGGTCTTTGCAACATGGAAGATTGGATTCTTGGCCAACTAATAGCACTCATAAAATCCAAATGTAGTGTAGGAGTAACAATAATACCAAGATTTGCCACTCCAAATGGTCTAACCATAGGGCCTCCTTGCAAGCCTCAAGGGCTGCAACATACGTTGCCTTCATAGTAGATAATGCCATGAATTTTTTGCAACTTGGACATCTAAGAAACATCACCTCCAACAAAAGTGAAGGTATACCTAGAGGTGGACTTCCTACTATCTGCATAACCTGCATAGTCGAACTTAGTGTAACCCATAAGTGTAGTATCCTGGACACCATAGTAAATGCTCATATCTATAGTGCCTTTAAGATACCTCATGATACCCTTCATAGAGTCCTAAATTTGTTGGCCAAGGTGTAGGCATATAGCATGCCATAACTCCTATTACAAATGATATGTTAGGGCGAGTGGCTATCATGGCATACATCAAACTACTCATTGCATATACATGAGGAATCTTGGCTTTCTACTCATCTGATTGGGGACAATCGACCTGACTAACCTTCACATGGGAAGGTAAAGCATACCCAATAGGCTCAACATCTTGCATATGGAATCACTCAAGCACCTCCTATATGTACACCTGTTGTGATAAGTAAAGGAGCCTCTTAGAGCAATCACACATGATGCACATATCGAGAATATGTGAGGCATATCCCATGTCCTTTATCTCAAAGCTCTTTGTTGAGTCTTCAAAGCATCTAGCTCATCATGAGCTCTTCCAGCAATCAACATATCATCGACATAAAGTACCAAGATAGTAAGGGTACCATTATGAGCCTTCTTCATATATAAACACATGTCCATATCACATCAAGTATATCCCTATGAATGCATGAAAGCATCAAACTTATGATACCATTCCCTAGGTGCCTACTTAAGGCCATGTAAGTGCTCCTTGTCCTTTTTCATAAAGCCCTTAGGCTGCAGCATATAAATATCCTCATGCAAGTTTCCATATAGAAAAGTCATTTTCACATTCATTTGATAAAGGTCCAGATCTAACTACATATCCAAGACCAAAACCAATCATAGGATAGTCATATTGACTATAGAAAAAAAGACTTCATCAAAGTCAACACTATACTCATGTTTAAACCAATCTGTCCTTATATGCTAGCTTGGGGCATCTAGCAGTACTCTTTAACTTGTATATGTACCTACACGGTAATGCACATTTCCCATTGGGCAAAGAAACCAAATCCCATACATGATTTTTATGTAGTATATCAAACTCAAATTGCATGTCTCTCTCCCAAGAGTGATTATCACATATGCACATAGCCTCATCATCATAAGTAAGGGGCTCACAGAATCTATCACCATAACATAGTCCATGGAGGGCGCAAACTAAATAGGCTAACATCTATCTCTAGTAGACCATCTCAAAATGGATTGTGGTGCATGTACATCTCGTCCAACATCAATATCATGGACTAATGGAATATCAACAAGCTGTTTAGCTGGATATACAATAATAGGAGGATCCTCCTAAAATATCACATTGTTTACCTCAAGTACCTACTCAGGCTACTTATGCATATTCTCCTCATGGAGAACAACATCATGGCTGTAGCTCATAGGCAATAGCCCATCTCACCTACATCCCCATAACCAAGAAAGATACACTTCAGTAACTTAGGATCCAACTTATTGTGTTTATCCTTGGGTAGATGGCAAAAAGACTCGCATCCAAAGACTCTAAGATGCACATATAAGAGAGGTTTTTTCTAGACCATGCCTCCTCTACAACCTAACAACTAATAGCTGTGTATGGGGATCTATTTATTAAATATATATCAAGAGTAACTACCTTAGTCCAAAGATATTGTGGTAAGCCTACTTGACTAAGCATACCACAGATTCTTTTTTGAATGGTCATGTTTACGCACTCTACAACACCATTCTAGGGTGGGATATATGGGATGGTCAACTGATACGTAATACCCCTCATCATAGAACTGCTCCGATGAATTTAAAAACATACTCGCCCACATTGTTAGACCTTAGGCATTTCAGCCTATACCCAAACTAGTTCTCAACAAGAGTAAGTCAATGCTAAAATATAAATAAGACATCTGATTTTTACTTAATAGAACATGCCCAGACCTTATGTAAGTGATCATCAATGAAGGTAGCAAAGTAATTTGTGCCATCCAATGAAAAGGCATGGGACCACACACATTAGAATGCATAAGAGCCAAAGGCTCATCCATGCACATAATGCTAGATTTTTTATGAAAACTATATATATGCATGCCATAAAGACAATGGTTATAAGAATCAAAACATTTGTAATTAAGATACATAATATACTACAAATGAATAAGCATTTTCATTCACTTTAAGGACATGTGTCCAAGGTGATGATGCCATAAAGTTACATGTGGGATATCAACCATCACGACCAAAACATGGTCAAGAGATCTAGATACGAATAAAAGATAGAGGCTATCAACCTTGGCACCTTGAGCAAGCACAAGATTCCCATGAGTAATCTTCCATGCGGAATCACCAAAAGATACATAATAGATTGCATCATCCAACTATCTAGCAAATAGAAGGCTTTTGTTCAAAGCTAGTACATGACGTACATTATGTAGAGTAAAAGAGCTACCTGAAGGAAGGTGCAGTTGTACATCCCCAATGCCAAGTTGACTAGCCGCTTGTCATACTGCGATAGGATTGAAACCAATCCCTATGCATAGTAACATAAAAGAAAGCCTCGAAATTAAGTATTGATACTAAGAATATGTAGATGATGTATTAGTCAACAATTAAGAAGCATCAAGAGAGGAAGTTGCTAAGATGCAATCATCATCTAACCCAAGCTACACTATATTTATCTCTTCAATATTTACACTAGTCTTACTAGGGACAACGTTGTGATCATTAGACTTTTCCTACACTTTGACCTTGCCTTTCTCTTTGCGATTATCATCACATATCTTATGACACTAAAGCTAACTATGACCATGCTTTTTACAGTAATGATATGTCAAAGAGGCTTTACGACCATAGGACTTATTTGCTTGTGAGACTAAGACCTTTGTGAGTCTCTATCACAGTGGTCATTATTGCTTTTACCATCATGTCTACCACTAACAATGAATGTATGAGAAGTACGTGCAGCATCCGTATTCTTTCTATTTATCTTCTCTATAAGTAAATCACCCTCAACATCTTAGAGTTTCAAGCCATCCTTAGATGTATTAACACACATGTCAATATGGAAAGTGTCCCATGACTCGAAAGCAAGAACAAGGGAGGTGGGTTATCCTTGAACTCAATGCCTTGTGAGGTCAACTAGTTAAAAATCAAATGAAATTCATTCAAATACAAGGACAAACTAGTTCCTTTCTTCATGCGAAGGTCCATACGCTATTTCAACCAATATATTTGTGATGCAAGACTTTGCTTGTCATAAATATTGTATGTCTTTTCCCGTCAATGAAATAAACATGTTTAGCGAATGAAATATAAGAGTGGATTTACATAGCTAATCCAACTCATCGCAATCATCCTAATCAATGCCTTCTAGCTTTACAATTAGTTTTCAATAGCCTAACCTTTTTCTTTTGAACTAGTATTGCCAGATCTACATCTTCAATAGGTAAAGTTTGTGCCATCAAGCCTTTCAGTACTAAAAATAATACTATCATTCAAAGAACCAGCCATAAAGATAGTATACCAATGCAAAATCAAGAGAATTGACTGATGTAAATGACTACAAATCAGCCCCTAAAACTCAGCCACAGATAAGGACAAAACAAGAGGGATGATACCAAAGTATAGAGCTATTCATCAACTATAAGCAATAGACTGCCAAAGTACAATGTTTGCTCTCCAAGAGAATGCTAAAAACTATAACTACAACAATGTTGAAATAAAGACAATAATATATATCAATCCAAATATGGGTAAATATCCAAGATAGAAAGCTCACACTACTAGGGATATTTGAGTAGCAATCGGGATACAAAAAAGAATGCAATTAGCAATGACTAAGCATAAACCACCGCTATCAAAGACTATCATGAACTCAAAGTGTTAGTAAACCATATATCCCATAAGCATATACATCACTAACAAACTGTTGATAGAGGTAAGTGTCGGTGTCTAGAGCATATGGAATGAAATCAGCCCACAAGCTAGAGTAACTGTATCCAATAGTATATAGGAGAGCATATACATGAACCGAGAGTCCCACTATCTCAAAGAACCAAGCTTTTCCAAGTAAGTATAAGCGTCTCCCACTAGAAGCAAATTTGGAATGCAAAGTGAGTAAGAAAAGGTTAAGATACATGCATCAAAGCATTAATTGGGAAGCACAAACGCATCATAAATACATCCTGAGCATAAGTGTCCAATGAAGGTCCAATACTTGTAAGTGAGTAAGCACAAAAGATCAAAGAAGCTAACCAAAGTCCCAAGTACATAAAATGTATCTCAAATCCAAATGCCAAAGAATATTATAACCATATTCAAGCTCACACATCAATGTTATACATGTAGCATATACAAAATGCCATGTAGGCACAATAGGCATTCAAAACATGAAGGTCACTATTGTATGTCCAAACTATAATTCTAGCAATTGACACTTCAATGACTAAGTTGATCAAGCTTGTCATGCTTTTTCATGGATCAGCACATGGGTAGCTAATCTTAGAAATTCATTCTAGCTCTCCTAAGTGTTCCTTCCATGTCTCCTTTCCATCCCATCTCTCTTGTATTGCTACTCTCAAGCTTGGAATGAAAAACTCTACTGGTAGGATTTCTTCGGTCTTGTAGGTTAGCTTGGAAGGGTGTTTGCCCCACTACTGTCTTGTAGGATGTCCTATAGGCCCATACCACTGCCATGAGCTTGTTATCCTAGTCGCTGTGTGAGGTAAAGACCACTTTAGTTAGGACATTCACTAGGATTTTGTTCATGGATTCCACATGACTGTTGGCATGAGGGTAGTAAGGTGATGATTTCCTAAGGATTATCAGGAATGTGGATAGAAAATGAGCAAATCCTTCATTAATGAAGTGTGTGCCTTGGTCACTAACTAGCTCGATGATGGGGCAGTCAAATTGTGAGATCACTTGCTCCCAAAGGAGCTTAGTTGTAGTCCTAGAGTCATTCCTTTTGGTGGCTCAAGCTTTGGCCCATTTTGTGAGATAGCCAGTGTAGCTACTATGATGTACTTGGCTTGGGAGTACTTCATGTAGGATTGATAGGCGGCCCAATTAAGTAGATTATCCATTTTTCGAAGGGTTGTTGTGCTATGATCGGGGTCAACTCCATCTTATCTTTACGAACAAGGACCTTGGTCCTTTGGCACTAATCAAAATACTTTATAAATTTGACAGCATCACGGAATAGAGTGGGCCATCACAGTTGAGATTGTAACACCTTGCGGGCCATGGTATCTCTGCTGAAGTGCCCTCCAGTGATTCCAGCATATGCTTCAGTTAGCACATCATGCATTTCATGCTCACACATACACCTTCGCAATAAGCCATCTTGTCCCAATCTATAGAGCTAGTAGGCAATCAACTGATAGGGCTGAATCTTAAGGATAAGGTGCTTTAGTCTAGCCTTTTTGATAGGTCTCTCATGTAATCTGTGCTCTAAGATTTGGACTATGTTATCTGCCCAATATAGCATTAAGTATGCCTTGAACAAGTCTTTTTTATTGGACATGTTAAACATGTGCGCATCAGGTAGGTCGTCTACAATCCCCTATCTAGCAAATTCCCTTGTGGGTATGTAGCAGGACATGTGATCGGCCATGTAATGTTGCTTGCCCTTGCGTACAACCACAGAAAAGTCAAACTCTACAAGCAAAAGTAGCCATCTAGCTATGTGTCCTGTAGTGCAAGGTCTATTTATAAGATAAAGCAAAGCTTGATGGTCCATAAAGAATGTGAAAGGCATAGCCAAAAGATAATGTCGAAACTTCTTTATAGCAAATACCATGACTAGGCTGCCTTTCCTCTCCGTCATGGAGTAGTTCATCTCCATATCTATGAGTTGTTTGATAGCAAAGCTCACCGGATAGTCAAGATTGTATTCACTAGGCTGGCACAAAACAACTACCATGGCAAACTTTGATGCATCAATGTGTACATGGAATGCTATGCTCCAATCCAGGGCTTGTAGAATTGGTGCAATAGTGAGAGCATTTTTCAATTCCTCATAAGTGCATTGGCACTCTTCGGTCCACTCAAATATGATCAGCAACTTGTAAAGTGGTCTAATAATCAATGCATAGTTCAAGATGAAGCACTGATAGTACCCTATGTGTCCCAGGAAGCATTGAACTCCCTTATAGTTTGTTGGTGGTGGCAAGTTGACAACAACCCTGATTTTGGAGAAGTCAATGCAATGCCGTTCTTGGACACCACATTGTCGGAGCATTTGGGGTCGAAAGTCTACCATGGGGGCTAGAGATAGTAGGGTGAAGGGAGATTCAAGGAGAGCAGTAGAAGAAAGAGAAGGGGTTTAAAGAAATAGAAGATGCAGAAGAATACTCATAAAGGTGAAGCTTATCAATTTATTTTGCATCCTGAGAAGATAAATCTCTTGTAGACCAAAAACATTCATAAAATAATAGCTTTCTCTCTACTACTCAGACCGCCAATCAGATGCCTTAGTTGGCTCTAAAAGGAGGGTAAAATACCAGGACAATTGGTCAGATCACTCATTCTTCTTCTTCCAGTTTGAAGTGATGTTTGCTGCTTGTAAACTACAATCGCGTATTGTGCGATTTCACCAATCCTTCTTTTTGTATAAAATCCCCCAAAAGTGACTCAAAGCCACTTTCTTTTTTTTACATGTCATTCTATTCTAGAAGTTATCTATAGCTTTTGGATATTTACAAGAAATAATATCTAAAATATCAAAAATAGACTAAACTTGCCTAAAAATCTAGTATTTTTGAACCATCCACACTACGGACACTGACACTAATGACTAATATGGCATTGACTCTCTAGATCAATAAGAAAACCAAATGACGATGCACTTTAGAGTTTTCCACACTATGCGCATGTAGTGGCATGACATTCACTCCCTCTTAACCTGCACATCCTTTGGCATGTGCCAAAGTCTTATGGATTTGCAGTGTCAGAATAAGTATCCTCTGCCATGTCAATGTCTTTATCTTCTACCTCTTCTTCTTCCATATTCTCATGTTCATGCTCAGTATCTAGCTCCTTCAGCTCATACGCTAAAGACTCCCTACGTTTAAAGAGCTTGATACGTTTTCTAGTCCCACTGGAATCCTTAGAGTTGTCCCATCCATCTCATTTAATGCATAGGTAGCATTGTCAAAAACAAACCTTACCACGTATGGACCAACAAACCACTGCTTTGCCATCTTCCGACTGGCACTGTGTTGATTTTCCAAGCTGCTGTTATAAACTAGCACCCAGTCCCCTTCCTCTATAGCTTCGTGTTGAGTGTTGAAATGACTTGTTTTTTGGCTGATTTTTGTTGTTTTTGAGAGCTGAATGGTTGATTTTATGAGATGATTGATTGATTTAGAAGTGGTTTGAGAGTGTTTTGGATGATAATGATGGTGTTTTGGAAGATCATGATGTTTGTTGGTGGTTCTATGATGTTCTGATAGGTTCTGAATGGTTTTGTATACCTTATGTTTTGTTCTGTTTTGGTCTATTTTGTTCTGATTGTCTTCTGTAAGGAGTAATAGAATATTGATTGATGAAGAATGAGATCTTGTGAAAGCTTATTGAATGGTTTGTGAGAGTTTGGAATGGTTTGAGAATAAGTTATGTAGTTTTGATGACCTTCTGTAACCTTCTGTAGAGCTTCTGTTTCTGTTCTGTACTGTAGCTGTTCTGGTACTGTTCTGTAGACTGTTCTGTATGCTTCTGTAAGTGTTCTGTGGAATGTATGTGTGACTTTGGGTGTAAGAAGCTGGGAATACTTAGAATACTAATAATATGCCATGTCACATTGACACTGGTATATAAGGAGAGAAGTTGTAAATTTTCACATCTTTTGACATATCAATACAATTACAATCTTTCTCTCCCTTCTTGCTCCAAGCTTCCATGGCTTCTTCATCTTTCCTGTCTTTCTCTCTCCAATTCTAGTCTTTCTCTCTCCTCGTCACTCTATTTCTCTCTCTTCCTGGAGTCTTTCTCTCTCCTCTTTCTCTCTCCCTAGTTCTCTCTCTGACAAGTGGTATCAGAGCTTCAGTCTTTGATCCATTATTTTCTTCCATTTTCACTCTCATTTTCCTATTTCAAAACCAATTTCAGACAAAAATGGTACAAGACAGTGACTAGTGGAGTGCTGCAGGATAACTACAGTTAGCAATGACTACATCTGGAGATATCCAAGGTCAGATATGGCGGGTAAAGGCTTAAATGGCTGGACATCATAAAATTTTATGCAAAAATGGAGGTAACTAGGGTAAAGGATGGTTAACCGGGCTTAGTTTGAGAGCAAACTGTGGTTACTTTGAAAAGAGGGGTTCCTCTTTCCCCTTTCCTGGAGTTTCCTACAGGTTTCATGGAAGATTAGCCCTGAAGATCAGTTCATATCTCTCTTATCCCTGAGTTTCTTGGTCAAGTACCACATGGAATTGATTCCTCAGTTCAAGACCTTCAGAAAGAGCATAGGATTGCTCAATCTTTTCTCAGCCATGGAGCAGGAAACAGCCCCGAAAATTACGGCGCAATTTTCGGGCTGATTCCAGCCTGCATCCTGCTCAGGTTGCTTCCTCATCAGCCCTTGGCACTATTCCTGATCCCTTGGCAAGTAAAATCATCAGTAAAAAGGAAAGAATCAGCTCCATTCATGGCTCCTTAACCTCTTCATAAACCCTAGGTGAACAGTCCATGGGCAGCCATGAAAGCTTCAGCCCAAGCTTCCATTTCTTGACAATTTCTTGAAGATTCTTCATCCTTTTGGTCCGTGGAATCATTTCAGCAAGGATTCTTCAACAAATTGTAAGGATTAAGCACGGGATGGCTTAAGATTGAAGATCAAGAGCTTCTATGGAGCAAAAATTTGGGGGAAACGGGTTTAATGCTTCAATTTCAAGCATTTGAAGCTTCAAGATTGGTCTCTACCATCAGATAAGCAAGCTTCATGGATTATTTTGCTAACATTGGACAACCGGGAGCCCTATCAAGCATTTGGCAAGTTATTTTCAGCCATGTCAAGGTATTTCTCTTCAATTTTTAATCTCTCTCATTAATCCAATTGCTGAGCTTAAGCCATTTGACTGAGAGATTAAAGAATTGAACATTTTCATCAAATTCTCAGCCAAACTTTGCTTGAATCCATCTATTCATGAATGCAATGCTTGCCTAATGCATATTAGCTTCAATCAGTGAATGAATGGCCTTAATCTGAGATTTCAGCATAACTTTTGAATCCTATGGACTGAATACATTGATTGATTCCTTTGCTTACTCTAATCCAATTGATTGGTTGATTCTCTTTTGCCTAAATTGGAAAATTGTAAAGGGTAAGTACTAGCAATCAGTGAGTCACTGAATTGCATAGGTAAAACCCTTCTCCCATCTCAAGTTCGTTTATCTCAATCAATTGCATCTCATGAAAGGCTGAATGGTTATTTTTTTTCAATTGCATATCATGCTGATTGCTTAGCACACTAGCCTCTGCCATGTTGATATTCCCACCGAGGAAAAAGGTGGATGCCGAGGGAGATAGTGGGACAAAAGAGAGGTGACCCTCCCTCACTATCGAAGATCCCGAAGGGGTGCAACCAACCAACCCGGGGGGAACTTTGCCCACCTCCCGGTGATTCGGAGCCCATGTAGGGAGTCCGTCCTGCCGTTTTATCCCTCACACAGGTACAGCGAGTGGAGAATTGAAGATTGAAGACTTTCCAACGACTCAAGTACCTACTGGAGTAAAACAGGGTAAAACAGGGCATTTTCAGGTTACCCACAGGGTATTTACAGGTGGATACAGGTACACCCTTTGATACTGAGGTATAGGTGCATGTACTACAAGGTACCCACAGGTCCTATATACCCCTTTGCAGGGTTTGGTAGCCATTTGAGGTTACTTTCTTGCATTACAGGGTCAAAACAGGGCACTTACAGGTCTAAACAGGGTGTAGGACTGGACAGTTCAGACTCTGAAATTCAGTTACAGAATTTTCTGTCCTAAACCTGTTATAGCGTGCTATAGCTCATCTCGAAGAGGGCATTGTAAGCTTCGATTCGCACAAAAAATTTTTGCAATTGGAGTTTTCTAGCCAAAGTTATAGCCGTTTTACTGACAGGGGGTACTGCAGGACTGCACTAGTATGGCAGGGCATAAAGGCAAAAATAAGGTCCAGGAGGACTATGCACAGCAAATCAGGGATTCTATGATGGAAAGCACATTTCAAGAGAACCCTGAAGAGCCTCAACAAGGAGAAATTAGTATTCTCAATGATGCTTTATGTGCCCATGAACTAAGACATAAGGAACGTCATGAAGCTATTTTGTCAGTAATGGAGCATATGATTTTATCATTTGGTCAAACAAAGTCTACAATGGAACAAATGGTTTTATCTCATGGACAAACGAAGTCTACGCTTGATAAGTTGATGGAATCAACTACCCAAACCAAGGCTTCCATTGATAAATTAGTAGAATCCAATGCTCAGCTTATGGCAAAATTTTCTCAATTGATGCCATCGCAAATAGGATCAAAAGAAGCTAATGAGAAGGCTTGTTCAAACAATGACCCTTCAGTCCCACTTCAGCCATCCAACCAAAATGGTTATGGAGATGGAATCATTGGAAGAAGAGGTATTCCCAATAGTCAGTATGAAGTAGGAGAAGCTTCACAAAGGCATGATGACTATTTGGGCAGTTTGAACGGCGCCAATACTCAAGCTTTTGGACTGCATACTCAGCATTCTAGGGGTGCTTTACCAACAGGAATATTACATGGTAATTCTCAGCCACCTGTTGGAAGATTTCAATCTCATTTTGGGGGTTCTGTACTTAGAAATTCCGATCAGCCAGTTTTGGGACAGCAACCTTTCCATGATAGAGAATTCAAGGATAAAATTGTTTTATCCAAATTCAATGGCCAGTCATCTTCACCATCAGAATTAGAGGAATGGACTTCTAAGATGGAGTCTTATTTCGACATATTTCCTAAAACTGATGACATGAAGATACATTTTGCCTCCCTCCACTTAGAAGGATTTGCTCACACTTGGTGGAGATATATCAAGAAAGAGAATGTACTTATTGAGAATTGGGAAGCTTTCAAGGCACTTATGGCTGAAGTCTTTGTTTCACCTCTTGAGAAAGAGAAGTTAGAACGAAGATGGTATAACTTGGAACAAAGGAGCCTAAGTGTAAGGGAATATACAAACCAATTCCTCAACTTGACCATGTATGTGGAAAACATCAGTGATGAGGCCAAGTTACACAAGTTCATGTATGGTTTAGAACCATCCTTGTCAGCTGATGTTATGGCGCAGAATCCTACTTCACTTTTCAAGGCTATTGAGCTTGCAGAGCGCTTTGGAAGGAAGTATAGGAAAGAGTCTTCATTTCAGCCAAGTTATGGACAGCCAAGGACTGTTTTAAAGCAAGGGCAAGTTGGTAACAATTATGGCAGTAACCATATGCCTAGTGGGAGCTTATGGATACCAACTTATCCTCCATTTAATGCTTCTAGGCTTCAAGGCAATTTCAGGACAGCAAACAGTCCAAAGGTTGAATTTAAGCAAGGTGACAATAAGCCTAAGTCTACTTCAGCCAATACAAATTCCAGAAATATTCCCATGGATCTTTACAAGGAAAGAAATGACAAAGGCTTATGCTTCAAGTGTGGAGAAAAGTATACTCCTAACCATGCTTCAAAGTGTGTATACAAAAATGCCAAGCCAAAAATTCAGAGTATGTTAGTTCTTGAGGACCTTGAAAATGACATAGATGAAGTTAATGCAGTCCCAATCAATGCTGAAAATGAAGATTTCGAGGATGATGGTGGACAGGAGTACTTCTATGATCCATCTGACTCTTTTCCTTTTGATCCAGGCAGTGATATCCCATTTGATCCTGGTGGATTTTGTAATGAGTTGCATGCTGCCACTAATTATTCTATCTCTATGGATGCTTGGACGGGATCTAAGAACCCTAATACACTTCGTATGAAGGGAAGCATATGTGGAAAGCCAGTGTTCATCCTGATAGATAGTGGCAGTACCCACAGTTTTGTCAATAAATCCATTTTGTACAAGTTGAATTGTGTTCCCACCGACTTACAGCAGCCCATTAGAGTACAAGTGGCTAATGGTGAAGAGGAAATCAGCACACAGATTTGTCCACAGGTTTCTTTGCAGATGGCTGAAAATTTTGAAGTCAAAGTAAACCTGATCACTTTGGAAATGGGGCCCATAGATATTGTACTTGGTTGTGATTGGTTGATGACCTTAGGCAGGATTACTATGGATTTCTCACAGTTATATATGGAGTTTTTCTCCAATGGACAGCTCATCCGTTTACAGGGGATCCCTAGTAAATCTGATTTTCAGCTTATCACCATTCAACAACTCAAGAAAGAGTACAAGAAGCGCTCACAGATATTTGTATTGCATTTGAACAAAGAAACACAGGATCAACCCAATAATTCAGCAGACCATCCAGCCTTGACAGCTCTTCTTGAGGAGTACAGAGATCTATTTGAAGTACCTACTTCATTGCCTCCTAAGAGAGCGGTGGATCACCCCATTGATTTGGAACCCAACTCAAAGACGATCAATAAGCCACCTTACAGACTATCAAAATGTGAACGAGAGGAAGTAGCCAAGCAAATCAAAGAGCTTCTTGAAATGGGATTCATTGAACCAAGTTCTTCACCGTATGCATCCCCAGTCCTGTTAGTCAAAAAGAAAGATGGATCTTTCAGAATGTGCATCGACTACATGGATCTTAACAAGATAACAGTGAAGAACAGGTATCCTATACCCAGGATAGATGATTTGCTTGATGAGCTTAAGGGGGCTCTATTCTTCACGAAGATTGATTTGAGATCAGGGTATCATCAGATTCGCATGAGAGAGGGTGATGAGGTCAAGACTGCTTTTAGGACTGATCGTGGGCTTTACCATTTCTTGGTGATGCCATTCGGCCTTACAAACGCTCCAGCTACCTTTCAAAGCCTGATGAATAAGATTCTACAACCTTTCCTCTTTCAGTTTGTTTTGGTGTTCTTCGACGACATTTTGATCTACAGCAAGACTTTTCAGGATCATTTGTCGCATATGAGGAAGGTTTTTGATGTGTTGAGATATCATAGGCTTTTTGCTAAGGAGAAGAAGTGTTCTTTCATGCAGACTGAAGTGGAATACTTGGGACATATAGTCAGTGAAAAAGGAATACAGGCTGATCCCAAGAAGGTGCAATGCATAAAAGATTGGCCAACGCCTACTACTACTACCTCTCTTAGAGGATTTCTTGGTCTATCTTCATTCTATCGCAGATTTATAAAGCATTATGCGGCAATTGCAGCCCCTTTAACTGACAGGTTGAAGAAAGAGGCTTTCTTTTGGGATTCTCTTGCAGATAGCAGCTTCAACCAGTTAAAGGAATTACTTACCTCCGCTCCTATTCTTGTATGCCCGGATTTCTCTAAAGAGTTTACTATACAATGTGATGCTAGTGGCCGTGGCATTGGGGCTGTTTTGCTTCAGGAGCATGGAGTAATTGCATTTGAAAGCTGTAAGCTTACTGATAAGGAGATGGCCATGAATGTTTATGATCAGGAGATGTTGGCTATTTTGCATACAATCAAGAAATGGCACCATTACTTATATGGCAGCCGATTCAGAGTACATAGTGATCATTGCGTACTCAAGTATTTCCTTACTCAGTCAAATCTTACTCCAAAGCAACGACGATGGGTAGCAACATTACAAAATTATGACTTTGACATCACTCATACAAGGGGCAAAGATAACATAGTGGCTGATTCTCTCTCTCGTATGTGGGCCTGCAAAGTATCAGCCATGACGGAATTACATAGTGATTGGATTGAAGAGCTACAAGAGGCATATCTCTTAGATGAGGAATTCAGCCAAATCTTTCAGAAATTACAGCAAGGTCTTATGGAAGAAAACTCGCACTACCAGCTTAAAAATGGTCTTATTTGGTGGAAGGGCAAGATTGTTATTCCCTCTACTTCTTCTTTCAAGCGAAAAATTATGGAGGAGATGCATTCTTCGCCTTTAGCTGGGCACTTGGGAGTTTTCAAGACTTATGACAGGATCAGCAAGAGCTTTTATTGGAAAGGACTGTGGAAAGATGTCAAGGACTTTGTTATGAAGTGTATGCCTTGTCAGCAAAATAAGGATAGCACCCATAAGCCAGGGGGTTTATTGCAGCCATTGCCTATTCCTACGGGTAAATGGACTCATATTACTATGGACTTTATCACTGGCTTACCTACTACCAAGAAGGGGTGGAATAGTATTTATGTGGTGGTTGACAGACTCACCAAAGCAGCTCATTTTATCCCAACAAAAATTCAGTTTACTACTTCTCAGGTGGCCAACCAGTTTATGGAGCATATTTTCAGATTGCATGGATTACCGTAGGTGATTGTCCATGATAGGGACTCAAAGTTTATGAGTAACTTTTGGCAAGCGGTATTTACATCTATGAGTACCAAGTTGGCTCCATCTACGGCTTATCATCCCCAAACTGATGGACAGACAGAGAGAGTTAATAAATGGTTGGAGACTTATCTTCGCCATTTTTGCTATGATGTCCAAACCTCATGGGATTCTTGGTTACACCTGATTGAGTTTGCTTATAATAATTCCACTCATGCGAGCATAGGAGTTTCACCCTTTGAGGCTTTGTATGGTTACAAGGTGCCCCTACCCATAGTCATTTTTAACGAAAAGATCAACCCTCATGGGAAGGAAGAGTTGGATAGAATGCAGACCCTTCTTCAGCAATGCAAGGTGAATCTAAGGAAGGCTCAAGATCAGATGAAGATGTATGCTGATGAGAAGAGGAGGCCTTTAGAGTTCCAGGAAGGAGAGCTGGTTTTGTTGAAGGTGTCCAAATCCAAGTATTCTACATTGAAAGATGGATCCAGTAATAAGCTTGCCCACAGATTCTATGGTCCTTACAGGATCCTTAAGCGGATTGGAGATTTGGCATACAGACTAGAGCTTCCCTCTTCTACAAAAATTCATAACATCTTCCATGTTAGTCAGCTCAAGCCCTATTATGGTGATCCAGTGGATTTAGTTGATGAGCTGCCACCTATTGATGAAGATGGTATCGTTCAGTACATCCCAGAGGCTATTATAGGTCAGCGTGAAAAGAAGCTTCGATCACGTTCTATTGTGGAATATTTGATTAAATGGAGAGGTTTACCCTCTGAAGAGGCTTCTTGGAGACCTGATTCAATATTGGATGAGTATCCATACTTGAAGGATACATTGGTGGCTGAAGCCTATTGCTTTTGGAGCTAGTATTGGTGCAGACTGGTTCAGGACAGCACGCTGTTTTAGAACAGTTTTTGTCGTACTTCATTTTCAAAATTGAGCTATCTACATGAGCTTAAAGTACTCTTCAAGAGCTTCGTTTTGATATGTGGTACACTTCATTTGGACACTTCTATCAAAAGTTATGGCTGATTTGGTCCAGCAGGGACTGTTATTTTAACAAGCTGTCTACTTTCTTCTGGAACTATTTGTTGAAGATTCTATGGCTCCAATGACTTCTAAAGTTCTTCAAATCATGTATATAGCAGGGTCCACTTTCCGTACTTCAAATTCAGCCCTTGTAATGATAAATTCTTCACTCATTCCCTATTTGTAAAGCTGTAAAACAGAGTAGTACTCTGTTCTATCCATCTTTTCTTTAGCTCTTTCTAGTTTTGTTTTTGGGGACAAAAACTTTTGGTAAGGGATGGATTGTAAGAAGCTGGGAATACTTAGAATACTAATAATATGCCATGTCACATTGACACTGGTATATAAGGAGAGAAGTTGTAATTTTTCACATCTTTTGACATATCAATACAATTACAATCTTTCTCTCCCTTCTTGCTCCAAGCTTCCATGGCTTCTTCATCTTTCCTGTCTTTCTCTCTCCAATTCTAGTCTTTCTCTCTCCTCGTCACTCTATTTCTCTCTCTTCCTGCAGTCTTTCTCTCTCCTATTTCTCTCTCCCTAGTTCTCTCTCTGACATTGGGAGAGTTTTCTAGCCTTGGAAAGAGGTGAATACAAGTGCAAAAGAGCTGAAGGAAGTGGAAGAAGTAGCTGCTGAAGATTCAAGTGAAGACTAGAGTGAAGTGACAGTAGTGAGCTATGAAAGGACACTGTAGTGGCTCTGGTGACTCTTCATATCAGACATACCTCTTGGGAGGGGTATCCACAACCTAAGAAGGATTATTGAGAGTGATTTTGAGATATTGTAGTGAGGATATGATGTATTATTGATGGAGAGAGAGAGAGAGAGTCAGAGATAGCTAATTCTACAAGAACAAAGTGATTGTATATGAGAGATTGAGAGAGAAGACTATGAAGATATTGAAGATGAATACTATGTGATGTATTTTCATTCAAAGATGGTGTACTTCTTTGCTTTCTTTGTTCTATTGATGGATTTTGTGAAGATATTGAAGAATATGGTTGATTCTATCAAAACCGTGGGAGATCTACATGATGCTGTATGAAGATTTGTTGTGCCTGGTGTTCTTTTCTCCATTGTGATCATATGAAACATGATAAACAAGCTTGTTGATGTTACAAGATAGATTTTCTTGCAAGAGAATTCCCTTTTCCTTGGTGTTCCTCTTGGGGCTCCATGTTTTTGGTGCACAGCCGGGGAAACTTGCCATCAACAAGCACCAGAAGAGGCTGAAAATGAAGGAAATGGCATTGCCAAGAAGAGAAGAATTCAATGGATGTTTGTAAAGTTCCTTCTTCCACTGAAGAGTTGGAATTTCTCATAATCAAAGCCACTTTCCACAAGAAGTTCATCCCACAATGGCGGAAACACATCACTATCATGATGCATGCTCTATGTGGTGGACAGTTTCCTCTTCCTGTTGAAGCAGCAGAAACTTGCATCTTGGTGGCAAACTGTTTGGGAACGAACTGAAGAGCAGAAACAGAGAGAATAACCATCCATGGAAGATTTGGCATTCATTGAGAAGTTTCCAGATAACATCAAGTGGAAGATTGTGAAGAAGCTTCAGGAGTCTTGGTTTGTAGAGGTTCACAGGGACAAGAAGGAAAAGAGTTGGAATTTGTTCGTGGATGCTCAACAGCAAGATACATGGGATGCTTGGTGCACTGATAATCTTCTGTTTGTTCAATTAGCAACCCACTGGAAGCTGGTAGACAGAGTGTTTTTCACAACATACACTGTTGAAACCATCAGAAGTTGGCATTACTATGATGATGGTACCACCACAATGCTCAGACGTATGCATTTTGACACCTTCAGAACCGAATACCTTCCTCTGTGCAGTGGCATGAAAGCAGAATTTAGGGACGTTGAAAAGAAAGAAGTAGAAGAAATGTTGGCAAGAGAGTCCTCCAGAGATTGAAGCCTTCTGTTAACCCTCTGTGGAGTACTAACAACATAGTGGAGCCAACCCCCTGATGAATGACGCAATAAAAAGGCAAGCGTTAGAACGAGTCCAGAGGTACGTGAGAAGAGAGAAAGCAAAAATCAAGGCTGAGAACGAGCTAGCAGCAGAAGCCGCCTTTGACGCCCTTGCGGAACTCTTTACAGAAGTCCCAATGGCACATCAAGCCCTTCCTTCTCCTGCTGGAGGTCCACTTCCAAGCCAGATTCGTCCTGGAAATATTGATGACAGGCCAGCGAATGTAGTCCCATTGCCAGTTTTTAAGGGAGAGTACAATGAAGACCCCGATCTTCATGTAGCAGAGTTTATGGTAGCGTGTGTGGCTAACAATGCCAGAACCCCTGAGCATTGGTTAGCGATATTCCCCGCCACTTTCAAGGGCGCGGCGTTTCAGTGGTATGAGAGACAAGCAGCAGGAACTTTTGGCACATGGGACGACCTGAAGTTGGCCTTCCTCACTAAATTCAGGCGTGAAGGTTTTGAAGAGCGGATGAGAGAGGAATTTATGAACCTAAGTCAGTCTTCTGGAGAAAGAGTGGAAGCTTATGTCTCACGAATGGAATCCATCCTGAAGAGATGGACTAACCATAATCTAGATGATGGCATTCAGAAGGGGGTGTTTCTCAGAGGATTACAACCAGAAGTCCGTAAGTTTGTGGAGCTGCAAAGACCAGCCACCCTGCAAGCTGCAACGGAAGGAGCAAGACTGTACGATGAAGTGGAAGCTAGATTAGCGATGAATACAGGAAGAGGAGTCCTACCTCCTCTGATGTCAGGAATGATGTATCCACCAAATGCAGTTCCAGGGACTGTTCCCTATCCCTACCAACAGATGCCCCCAGTATCACAGTACAGTGCACCAAATCCACAGTGGCCACAATCCATGCCTCAAATGGTGGTTCACCCACAACAACAATGGTCCCAACCAATTTCCTCAATGACAAATCAGCAGCAACAGTGGAATCCTACCAACTGGAGCCAACAGCCAACAGTTCAAACATGAGCACTGAATCAGAACCAGAACAGAGACTCCTCTGTACCAGCCCAACCCGTTTATGCAGTGATTACAGAGACTCCTCAAAACCCTCCTGCCAGTGCCTCCGGGGGAGAAAGCTTGAAGGATTATTTATCCAACTCAGTTGCAAACATCAAAAAGGAGTTGATGGATGTGATTACAGAGCAACTACAGACGTTGAAAGTGAACACCGCTAGCATATCCAACGTTGCAGGAGTAGGAAGAGATGTGATGCGGTCAAATACTTGGTGTGGTAAGTGTCATCAAGCAAGCCATTTAGCCACTGAATGTACACGAAAACCAACCATCCCTAGAGCCTTCTGTTCCTACTGTTTGCGGAAGAACCATACAGAGGACATTTGCTCTCTGAAGGAGATGCATGATAGGAGAAGGAAGAAAGAAGACGCAAGATTCAACCTGCTGGAATCCAAAATGACAACACAGGATATTGGATCCAAGCCTAGAGAGTTTGGTCCTAATTTCGGACCCAGAAGATTTCCCTCTCAAAGTTACAGAGGAAGACAGTCTGGCGGTGGTCAGAGATCAGAAGTGGAGTGTTACAGATGCGGAGAAAAGGGACACATTTCACCAAATTGTCCAAATCCTAGAAGGTCAGTGGATTACAAGCCCTTATGCAATCGATGCAAAGGAGAAGGCCACACTGCAAAAGATTGTCCAATTTAGTGGAATTGGAAGTTGCTGCCTCCAATTTAGTGGAATTGGAAGTTGCTGCCATCACACGTGCAAAGCAGAAGGAACCACCTGTCCAGAAAGAAAATAACCCTCCAGCCAGAACAGTGAAGTTCAATCTTCCACCAGAAGAACAGAACAGAACAGAGCCTAACAGTGCCGTACAGAGCACTACAGTGCCACAGAGAGTTACAGAGACAAGACCAGAGGTCCAAGAGACATTTGAGGAGGAAGTGCCACAAGTGGCAGAAGAAGTTTCCATGATGCCTTTGTTGGAAGAAAAAGGGAAAATGAAAATGGGTGTTGCCCCATTCCCTAGCCGGTTAGAGAAGCCAGTGGATCCTATTAAGGAATACGATCTGGTCAGAGATCTAGATACCTTTAAACCAAACCTTACATTCCGACAATTATTGATGTTGTCTCCGAGTTGCCGGAAAAGGTTCAAAAGTATACTGACAAGACGACGTGGTTTAAGGATTGCTCCCTCAATAGCAACAAAGTCCAACAAGGCTCCAGAGCCTGTAAAAGAAGTGGATGTAGCTAATGCTTTCCTAGATCCAGGTACTCCAGAGACTGGTGTGTGGATAGAAGGCTGCTTCATTGCAAATGCACTGATTGATGGTGGTTCATCAGTGAACATTATGACGGATGTTACAATGAAGGATCTAGGCTTACAAGGTGTGCAACCAACCCAATGGCTCATCAGACTGGCGGATCAGAGTAGAATCAAGCCTTTGGGCATTCTCCCATATGTGAAGACTACAGTGGTTGGAAAAGATTATTGGCTAACCTATCTGGTGGTGAAGCCAAACTCTTATGGTACATCTTATCCTCTGTTACTGGGCAGACCATGGCTTTTTGAAGCCAGAGCAAGGACGGATTGGTTCAAAGGAACCTTGACTTTGGGTAGAGGACCCAACAAAGGGGTGCTGAAACTGTATGGTTCTCAAAAAGGACATGGATCCACCTCCTTGGAATTATCTTCTGACTCCCCTAATGAGGCTACAGATGGAACATCAGCAGACGAAAATGCTGTCAAACAGATCCTTCCCAAGAAAACAGTGGCACATTCCTTAACAGTGGAAACTGTAAGCCGACTTCCAAAAGATACAAAGCCATTATCAATGGGTAAATACTTCCTGCCTGAACCAGGAATGACTTCTGAAATCACTTCTGACAGTGAGATAGAAGCATGGATGTATTGTTCTCCATGTTACATGGCCATAGCAGAAACAGAGACAGAGACAGGAGAGGAACCAGAGAATCTGTTCTTCTGTTACAGAGCTCCTACAGAAGCAGAAGCAGAAGCAGAGACAGAAGAGGTTGGGTTTGATATGGACGAAGAAGATTATGAAAGTGAAATGGAAGGGTCTATCCCACCTAAAGAGGATATATTTGAAGAAGAAGTTCCAGAAGTATCAGAAGCAGACGAGCTCATGCTATGGGACAGAATGGCGATGGTACCATTTGGTCTAGTAAATGGATCTTCTCATATGCAAAACCTTTATAAGACATGGATTAAGAAGAACAAGCCGTCTTTTAGCAGTGGCTCCTGCCGTCCTAACCCATCCTTGCCAAAGAAAGATGATGAT